>NW_020837947.1:889907-1104854 GCF_003676395.1 Aethalodelphis obliquidens
CCCCCCCCCCCCCCCCCCCCCCCCCGCTCAGTGACCTGGGCTCCCAGAGCAACAGCCTCGCCTGTGGGAGGAGGGATGGGCAAAGTGGAGGCCCGGATGGAACCTCCTTAACTTAGTTTAAGATGAATCCCCAATTACCTTTGAGTCCATACACCAGGAAATCATTTATTTTTGGAAAATCCAGGTGGTAGAGAAAGAGACCGTCTGACCTGGAGATGCAGTCTTTGGCTGGGGCACTTTTTGCCTTTTTTCATATGTGATATTCACAGCATACTAAACTTTTTGGTGTTTTATAACTTATTTCCTTCCCACTTTTTTTTCTGCTCTTAAAAATGTATCAGAAATATTTTTCCATGTGTTTCTTTTCTTACAACATGATTTTTCACGACTGTATCATATTCCATTAGAAGGTAACGCCCAGTATTTTTAGGTCAATTCCCGTTTACTTTACACATCCCATCTACACTAGTATAAATGATGCCTCATGGAATACTGCTGTGGATACATATATCCTAGAGTTTGTGGTTATATATTTAGGATAGCTTCCCAACGTAAAATTGCTGAGTCAAAGGTTTTAATTATTTTAAGGATTTTTGAGATATGGGCAAATAGCTCTATTGCAGGTAGTAAAATGACACTTCTATCAGCAACACTGTGTATTATAATGCTTTAATTTGCCAAGTATTAGATGAAAAGTTTTTCTCTGTTTAAACTTTCTGTTCAGAAAATTATTGTGAATGACTTAAAGTGTTAGGATTTGGGGAGGTCTGACAACAACTCTTTCCAGTAGTTTAGACGGTGACTTAAAACCATTCATTTGTGGCCTTACGGCTCATCATCTCTCAGATGCTCCCCCGCAGGGTGAGCCCTGAGTGGGAGCACGTCTTTCTACAAAATAAGGGATTCCCACGTGACAAGCTCAAGTCAGCTGATCTAAGAAAGCGACATGAAATGTAACTGCTTTCTAATGATGCGCCAGTGGCAAGACTGGAGGTGCACTTCCCTGCGGGATGCCTTTCTGGGCAATCAGAGGCTAGAAAGAAGGTCGCCTTCGAGCTTCAGCTCTGGGTGGAAGAGCAGGAAAGAGCAGGTGGCCAGGGTCCTGGTCCGGGAGCAGGTGGGACCGAGTATGACCCGAACGCTGCATCTGTCCTGGAGGAAGGCTTGCTGGGCAAAGGGTCAGCTGGTCTGAGCAGAGCGCCCCTGACGGTCAAGGGCGGAGCTGGTCCTGTGGAAGCAGATGTCTGAGGGGGGAGGTAGCGGTGGTTTTCGAGGAATAAAGCCCGAGCACCCAGGCGAGGAAGGGGGGACTTGGGGCCCCGAGATGAGGGTGCCTGTGCCTGCTGCTCCCCGTGACCCCCTTGCTCTGCTCCCCGGCAGCCGGCGACCAGGACGAGGACACCGCCTTTGACCTCTTCAGAATCAGCAGCATCAACCGCAAGACCATCGGGGTCAAGCAGTTCCGGGGCCCGGACCCCAGCGTGCCCGCCTACCGCTTTGTGCGCTTTGACTACATCCCTCCGGTGAGCGCGGAGCACCTGGGGCGGATCGCCGAGGCCATGCGGCGGAAGGAGGGCTTTTTCCTGACGGCCAGCCTGAAGCAGGACCGCAAGTCCAGGGGCACCCTGCTGGCGCTGGAGGGCCCAGGCGCCACACACAGGCAGTTCGAGATCGTGTCCAACGGCCCCGCCGACACCCTGGACCTCACGTACTGGGTGGACGGCACCCAGCACGTCATCTCCCTGGAGGACGTGGGCCTGGCTGATTCCCACTGGAAGAACATCACTGTGCAGGTGACCGGAGAGACCTACAGCCTCTACGTGGGCTGCGACCTGATGGACAGCTTCACGCTGGACGAGCCCTTTTACGAGCAGCTGAAGACGGAGAAGAGCAGGATGTACGTGGCCAAGGGCCCCGCCCGAGAGAGTCACTTCCGGGTAGGTTGTGCGGGACGCCGCCGAGGGCCCCGCTTAGTGCGCTGCCTTGTGCAGGGGTCGGGTGTGGCCTTGGAGAAGCAGACACACGTGCACCTACCCACACAAACTCCACGTGCACCATGCACACCCACCGGCACATGCAATCGTACACGTGCACGGACTATACACGTATACACATGCTTGCACACACACTCGTAGACGCTCTTACGTGCACACACGGCACACACGGCCTTCTGAACCAGGAAGGAGCAGAGCACGCTGGCATAGGTGCCCTTTCTCAGCTGCACAGATGGTCAGCGATTTCCTGAGTGAAGACTCATTTGATGAAGCAGCCCCATGCAAACGTGTCTATAACCCCAGAGCCCCAGATTCCAGGTCAGTACTGACATGGCAGGAAGACAGGAGAGAAACTATGTTTTCTAAGGAAGGGGCTATTGATTTATGAGGGAATAGTTAGTTCCATGTTCACCTCAGTTATAATAGTTTTTACAAGAGGATCTCTCTAAATGCAAGTGTTTAGAACCTGCAGTGGAGGGTTAGTAACTATTCTCCTCCAGGTGTGTGTGTATTCTTTGGAAATAAATGTGTGATTAGACTCAGTTATTTCAGTAAAGGCCTAGAGATGCTGGTCGTGGTCTCTGGCCATTGTCAGGAAGCCCCCCAGGCCCACGTGGCCGACTGGCCCCACTGGGACAAGCCCCTCACTGTCACCGGG
Organism: Aethalodelphis obliquidens; assembly: GCF_003676395.1. NCBI lineage: Eukaryota > Metazoa > Chordata > Mammalia > Artiodactyla > Delphinidae > Aethalodelphis > Aethalodelphis obliquidens. The sequence goes on from NW_020837947.1 coordinate 892,560, forward strand.
AGGACGGCCTGGTCTCGTAGCTGTACCGTCTGTTCTGTGGTTGGAACAGTGCACGTTCCCGAGACCCATGGCCGCGTGCGGGAACACCAGGCACCCGCAGAGTCCCCTGCAGAGAGAGTGTGGCCCCCGCTGTCCCCTGAGCGTGTTCAGAAGACAACCCTTGCCATCCCTCTGGGGGCCACCGCCCCTTCTCTAAGACACTCTTCCTTCTCCTCGGGTCAACCCCACTGTCTGCCTCTTGCCTCAAACGAAGCTTCAAAGTAACACACAGATAACCCATTAATGAGATTTCAGACCTGCTGAGGGCAAAAGCACAGACGAAAATGTTCTCGCTGCTGTAAGGTTACATCCTGTATTTTTGAAATATCGTTTAACGTGGCGTCGAACAGTTGCTGTTTATCCATCTCTGTTTCTTTCCTTGTACATATTTCAGGGTTTGCTGCAGAACGTCTACTTAGTGTTTGAAAACTCTGTGGAAGATCTTCTGAGCAAGAAAGGTTGTCAGCAAAGCCAGGGAGGTAGGTGTCTGGGCTGCGTGTGGTGCCCCATGTCCCACCTCTGATGGGTTCCTCCTCTGGTGTGTGGGGAGGGGCCGGTGGGACATAAGTAAACATGTTGGAATATGTTTCAAGTGCTGCCATGGCCTTGAATGAGCTCGCTGGTCAGCTGGGATGTGTTGGCCTCTGAAACAATACATTGCTTGAAGGATTAATTATGAATATATTTTAATTATCCAATAGAATCCATTTTACATGCCAAAAAATAAACCCCTGGCATTTTAACATGATTTTAAATACATGCGACTATTCCAGTCTACTGATGTGGGAAGATCAACTTAGTAAGATAAACCAGAGACGTTTGTCCAATTTGGTTTATGGAAGTTTTTTATACTATTCACAACTGTTGGTACAGCCTTATTATGAAAATGGACGCCACTGGCATCATTGACAGGTAATCCCACGCTGTCTGTTAATTGCATTTTGAATTTACATTCAACCATAATTTGTCAACATTGTCTTGAGCATTTGGTATTTGAAGGTCACTATGCTGGGGCTTTTTGAATGCATTGTGTCATTTCATCTTCAAAACCCCTTGAGTTGGGCTTATCCACTTCCCTCACTTTACAAATAAAGAAGCGGGGTGCCAGGAGGGCCGCTAATTGTCGGGGGAGTGGCCTGTGAGCATCAGAGCAGCGCACCTCCCTCCCCCAGGCTGCGTCCCACACAGGAGGCTCTTATCTGCCACGTGATCCCATTTTCCGACTTACTTCCATTAAGAAGCTTCTTCGTGTCAGCTGTAAGGAAACATAAACTGTACTCGTGTGGATCCGCGCGTGAGGACGCGTAGGATCTGATGTCTGTAATGCGCAGTCGCGGCTGGTGACCCAGCCCTTGCCCCCGGAGCGCCCGGAGGGCTGGCTTGACGGCTCAGAGCCGGAAGCCCCGAGCGCCGGCACTGCAGGCATCATCCGGGTCTCTCCATCCGAGGTCGCCCACCTTTCAGTCTGTGCGTCTTTCCACAGTCGGCCAGTTGAGTTCAGGAAAGGAAAGAAATGAAACTGTGACTTTTGGTGGCCTGTGCAGTGAGAGGACCTTATAAGGCCTCCCGTCACACACCCTCAGCTCCAAACTCCCTGAGCACCACAGCCTCTGAAGCTCTGGACCACATCCCATCCCAAACCACCAGCTCCGGCTGAAATGCCAATATCAGCCACTTCGGATTAGGTCATAGACATTTTTTGCGGGGAGCTGAGGTCATAAAAAAGCAAAAGTTCTAAAAAGGCTAAGACAGTACTAACTGACATCCCACAGGACACAGAGAAAGAGAAGATGGTCCTGGGGGCCCTGATAGAGGGAGACTTGCTTGTCTCTAGATAAGAGCTTAGCATCCTTGGAAGTGGTCACCCGGTGGGGTGGGCACGTCTCTGTGACAGAGAAAAGGAAAGGGGGCACTTGACCTTCGATGGGGGGGAGAGTGGATGTGGCCCTCACCCCGGTCCCTGCCCTGCATGCCACGAATGGGGGTGTCCTATCCTGAGGAAGGGCTCTGCCCATCTTCCATGAGACGGTCGTGGGACTTCCAGGCACTTTTATTATTGCCGTATTTTTATTCTTCTACATACATGGAGTGATTAATATGCTTATGTCTGTATGGTTATATATGGTTTTAGGTCTGGTGAGTCTGAGGTATCAGTGTGAGTTGCAACAAGGATTTACAAACAACAAAACTCGATCATAGACTGTCTGACAGAATTATGACATTGACAGGTCATAACTCAGTAATGGAATGTATCGGACGAGACAGTTGAGCATCACTGCAAAGAGGACGCTGGGGCTGGCTTGCCGGCCACATCCCAGCTGGCCAGGCTTCCCCGAGGGCGACACCCGTCTCGGCACTTGCCCAGATCACTTTTGTAACTAGTGGCATAGCCGCGTGTGTGTCCCATGTTCAGGGACTTCCAGGCGCTTGTACTATTTCTGGGATAGTGAGATCTGAGCCCATGGTTGGGATTCTGCCTTTCTCGGGGTCTCATGAGGCCAGCAGGGAAATGATGAAATGACTCATTTAGCAAGAAAAGAACTGAATTTGCCTTCATGCAGTAGCCAAATGAAAAGGCATTTGGGATGGAAAAAGGGGATAAATGAGGAGTGAAAGGAGTTGTTGGAATTCATGGAGAATATGGGGCTGGAAACAGGTTTAGGGTGGGGGACAAAAAGAAGGAACTTATCTTAGATAATAAATGATATAAATATTTATATAAAAACAAGAAAAACAGGAAACTGTTGCCTCTAGTGAGTTTGAGCACGATGCGTGATGCAGCTGTAGGTCTCTGGCTTTTCGCATCTCTCCATCGCTGAGCTGACCGCTCGCTCTGCTCATGGGCGGTGTCTGGGGTTCAGTCCCCACGGTGCTGCGAGGTTAGCAGCGCCTCTGGTACAAGCAGGGCCGCAACGGGAAACACCTCCTCCAGCTCTCGGGCTCTTGGGCGCCCGTGTAGCTCCAGTGCTCTGGGTAGCGCCCTGCGGGCCCGGCCAGGCTGTGGCCAGAGGCCAGCGGGCTCACTGTTCCGTGTCTTCCCCACAGCCGAAGCCAACGCCATCAGCGAGAACACGGAGACGCTGCACCTGAGCCCCCCAGTCTCCATGGAGCACGTGGGCCGGAGCGAGGCCAAGGGCCCGGAGGTGTGCGAGCACTCCTGCGAGGAGCTGGGCAGCCTGATCAGGGAGCTGTCGGGGCTGCACGTCATCGTGAACCAGCTCCATGAGAACCTGCGCAAAGTGGTGGGTGCCCTGGGGACCCTCCTCTAACCACGAGTAACCTCGGCTATCCACCGTTAACCAGCACTCTCTCCACCACTACCCCCGACTAGCCACTGCTAGCCGGGAGTAACCACCCGGCTCCCTGACGACCAGGCTGCTGGTCCCGGACGTGTGGCTGGAGGGCGGGGGAGGGGTGCTTATGGAAAGTGTGCTCACGGCCACAAGCCTCCCTCTCAGTCCTTCAACCCTGGGGGCTCGTCTCCCAGGAAACAGGAAGCCTGCACCCGAGGGAGGTGCGTTCACCTAAGGATGGCATTCAGAGGGGAGCCCGTCCCTGAAGCCTCGAGGCCGTAACAGGCAGATTGGTCTCCTCTCCACAGCTCGTCAAGGGGCAGAACACGTGCCTCAAGTCTTAGCAAGCACGCCTCAGGGCTCAGAGCAGGTTGCTGGCAGTAAGCAGCCTCCGTGGGCCCATCCTCCCGCCATGTAGACCTCAGGCTGAGCTCAGCTGAAGGAAGCTTGTGCCCCGGGGCGGCTCTGAGGGAAAGAATACAGAGGGGAGGGGTCGCCAGGCCCCTGAGGCTCTGCTCCACCCAAGGGCCCTGGATGGGGCACTTCTGCTCCAGCTAGGGTGCTGGCTGGGCAGTACCCACGTCGAGTGTGGCTTCTGGGATGTCCTACCACGTGCTGGGTGGGGGCAGGAGTGGGGCGGGCGGGGGAGAGCACCCTCCCCGCCCAGCGCTCGCCACTTCAGGGAGCCTCCAGGGCTGGGGGCACTGAGACCAGGGTCACCTGCAGGCGGGGGCCCTGCTGGGCGGGCATCTTCGTAAACGTGGAGGACCTTCCCACGAGCTGCACGTGGCGTGTGACCTCTAACTGGCTGCTTCAGGACACAGAGCCTCAGCCCTGCTGGTGCCGGTGGCGTCCGGGGGGTCCCGGCGGGGGAGGGGCTGCAGAAGGGAGGCCGAGACAGGAGCGGGGGAGCCTTTGCCCCTGACGCGTCTCGCTTTCAGCTGAAAAGAGCTTCTGGAGAAGTTTACCTACATTGGAGTTGGGGATTAAGGAAATTCGCCAGCTCCCTGAATCACACAAAAACATCCGGATGGTGTGTTTCTGTCCATTTTGCGCCAGAGGGGGGGGCGCATATCTTTTGGGTGATTCTCAAAGCGCCCATTATGCCCAGATCAGAGATGTTAGCGGGAGCAGGGTGCCTAGAAGGAGGGAGGTGACAACACACGTGCTCAGGGGGCAAATGGTGTAACTTTGACTAGTTGATTTCCTTTTAACCTTTGCACTGTCTCCTGCAGTCTGTCCCCCCACGACAGCAGGGCTTGTGTCTGTTTGTCTTTGCCGTTGTGCCATCACAGCCGTGTCTGTCACACTTGGAAGAACGGGTGAATTCAAGAATTGAACCTTAGTTTTCAGCTGCGGGTGGTGGGAGGGACCCCGTCCCCCCTGGTCCAGCCTGAGGCTCCTTCACGACTGCACGTCCTGCATCCGCCCGTGTGCGATGGCTGCAGAGCCTGCTGTGGCTGTGCTGACCTCCTTCCCTCCACTTTCCAGTCAAACGACAACCGGTTTCTCTGGGAGCTCATTGGAGGACCCGCCAAGACCAGGAACATGTCCGCCTGCTTGCAGGACGGCAGGTTCTTTGCGGAGAATGAAACCTGGGTGGTGGACAGCTGCACCAAGTGCACCTGCAAGGTGAGACGGGCACGTGGTCTCCTGGCGGCGGCCCCGGGCTGGAGGCTTCCTGCTCTCTGTTCCCCGTGCCGCGTGTGGGGCGTGGGGAAGGGGGCCACCTCCAATGAGGCCCGAGTGCCCCCGTGGTTCTGCGCCCAGAGAGCCGGGGAGGGTGCAGCCAGTGTCACCCGATGGCTGGCCGGTCCCCCACATCTTTGTGTTTGAGGCCACTCGGTCCTGCAAGGGCCTCGGGTTCGGCACAAGCCACTGGGGATGGGGTCACTGCCCACGACACAACATGATGCTTAGTTTCCTTATGTCCTGGCACCTGGTCTCCACTGCTGGGGGCCTGGACACCAGACGCCGCTGCGACCTTGTGCGTCCCCCCGCCCGCAGCGCGCGGAAGGCCCCGTGCCCGCGGCTCCGCGGACGGAGAAAGGAGCGTGCGCGCGGCGAGAGATGCGCTCGCGTCCCTGTAACCGGCGGGGTCTGTGGGCAGAGACCTCCAGCCTTCCTGCCAACCCTTCCAGTCCAGCCCTGGGTCAGCGTTCATGTTCCTAAATGAGTGACATAAATGCCTCTTTTCCTTGCAGAAATTTAAAACCGTTTGCCACCAGATCAGCTGCCCTCCCGCCACGTGCGCCGACCCGTCGTTTGTGGACGGCGAGTGCTGTCCCTCTTGCTTCCACGGTGAGTGCCCGGCGGGTGGGCGGCGGCCTCGGCCCTAGCGGCCCCGGCTGTGGGACCATGCGGGTCTGTGTCGGACGGTCTCGCAGGGGCCAGGGCTCCGAGGTCTTCCTGAAGCGCCCAGATGCTCGTGGCTCTGGGGTCGCAGTGGCCCTGGTCCTCCTCAGCCTTCCCTCCTGTGCTGATCCAAAGCCACAGCCCCCGCCTCTGTTTTGAGTCCCCCATCGCCCTCCCCAGCTGACCCTGGAGCAACTGAGCCTCCTTCACACCGGCTCCCCACCCCCTTCTTCGTGGTGTCACCGGCAGCCTTGACTGAATCGGTTGCTGCTCTGCGTGTCCTGTTTGTCTTTCACTGTCTGGCCCTCATCCTGGTCTGGGGGTCCTTGAGTCTGGTGACCCGGGCGGGGCTGGGCAGCTTCCGTGTTCGGGGAGCCCACGGACATGAGCACAGGCTCTGCCCCTCCATGAATCTGAGCAAAATGTGGCTTTTCCAGGGTTCAGATTCTTCATCTGTAAAATACAGAATGAGTGTCCCCATGACACAGGCTTAGTTTAGGATGAAAATAAACAGCACAATATGTACGAAAGTGCCTGACGTATATTAGGTGTTAAACAGAGACCAAATCGGACCTGCTACAGAGAGTAACAGTGTGATTGCGGGAGCCCGAGGGCCCACTTTTGCCCAGAGGGAGCCGTTTCACGTTGTTGAGTAAAAGCCCAGGAAGGGTCTCCTCAAATTCTTCTCTTGCTGCTTCTGAGACTTTGAATCATAGCATTTACTATTTACCAGAACGATCTCTTGCATTAAAGTACAACTTTTCTGTTATTCAGAGATTGATAATTTCCTGTGAAGAATTTCTTGGCAAGAAATTGCCTTTTTATTTAACTTGTTCCAATTTAAAGTATTTGGAATGAAATTTAGTGTCCTGTAATTTCAACCAAAAATTGAAGTTTCATCACCATATATAAATCAGCACATGGAGGTGCAGGTGGAAATAGCTTACATCTTAGCAACTCCAGCGAAAGCTTGTGCAGACAGGGTTCAGCGCTGTCCTTTGTGAGGCCGTTAGAAGCAACCACAGACCCCTTTCCTGCCAGTAGACCCTGGGTTTCTGGCCAAGCTCCTTGTGCATCCCCCTGCTTCCCTTTCCTGGGAGGGCGGCCCCTGCGCTCCGACCCTGGGACAGACGTGGGGCGGCCCTGCTGTCTGCCCGCTGCCAGCACCCACCTGGGGCATGCAGCTCGGAGCCCAGGGCTGGTCTCTGCTGTGTGGGGCAGTCCCCGGGGAGGTCTGATGGGCAGTGGTGCTCCCCCCAGCAGACGGCGAGGACGGCTGGTCCCCATGGGCGGAGTGGACGGAGTGCTCTGCCACCTGCGGGCCTGGTACCCAGCAGAGGGGGCGGTCCTGCGATGTCACCAGTAACACCTGCCTGGGGCCATCCATCCAGACGCGGTCGTGCAGCCTGGGCAAGTGCGACCACCGCAGTGAGTGTCAGAGGCCGGCCCGGCCCGGGGTGGGGGACAGGGCCCAGCCCCTGGGGTCTTGGGGGTCCAGAGACCCCCTGCTGCTGCCCTTTCTGGGAGGGGCTCCATGTGGCCCACGCACCCTGCTCTTCCCCAGCTGGGCTCCCCACTCCTGCCTGGTTGATGGGCAGACTCCCGGGACGGGTCAGCCCTGCCTCTCACTCAGCGCCCTGAGCCTCTGATGTCCTTGTTCCCTCCATGTGCTAGTCCGGCAGGATGGTGGCTGGAGCCACTGGTCGCCGTGGTCCTCCTGTTCCGTGACCTGTGGGGTCGGCAATGTCACCCGCATCCGGCTCTGCAACTCACCAGTGCCACAGATGGGCGGGCGGAGCTGCAAGGGCAGCGGCCGCGAGACCAAGGCCTGCCAGGGCCCGCCCTGCCCGGGTGAGTGGACAAGGGTGGGGTCTGGGCTTGCGGCCGGCCTTTAGCAGGACACAGGCCCAGCGCGGCCCCGCGAGGTCAAGGCACTGGGATCCTCTCGGTCGGCTGGTTTCTGGAAGCTGGGCCTTGGGGTGGATGCCCATTGCGGTGCTCAGCTCTGACCTCCCCAGAACAAACTCCAGTTAATCCACGATGGAGCAGAAATAGGCCGGGACCGAGGGGGAAGTGACAGCAGGCACAGGAGGGGGGCTCAGGAGGCGCCCCCCCGCATCTGGGGCATCTGGGGCCTGGGTTTGGGAGGACACGTGCTCCCTGTACCAGGCCTGCTCTGGGACGTGGGCAGGGTCTTCGCCCAGAAAAGGCTGTGCTGTGAGTCTTCTCCCTACTGAGTTATCTGTACTGATGATGAGCGACAGCCTTTTAAAATGAAACTCAGCTCCGCACAGCTTTTCAGACGTGAGCACCTCTTGCCCGTGGCAGGGGTGGACCCATAGCCAGCGGCCCCCGGTCAATGGTCCCAGGTTCTGAGCACAGAAGATTGTGTGATTTCCCTTCCCAGAGACAAAACGAAACAAGTGAACTGTCATCATCTTCATCCCTCCCTGACCATACGGTCCTGAGAGGACTTTCCTACCAGGCTTCCTCCACGTGTGGAGGCGTGGCCTTATCCCAGGCTCTCTGTCCTGAGCCCCCAGCACAGGCCGCGCCCCCAGAGTGACCCCTCTGTCCTCTCTCCCCCAGTCGACGGTCGGTGGAGCCCCTGGTCCCCATGGTCGGCCTGCACGGTCACCTGTGCCGGAGGGATCCGGGAGCGGACACGCATCTGTAACAGCCCGGAGCCCCAGCACGGAGGGAAGGACTGCGTCGGCGACGTCACGGAGCATCAGATGTGTAACAGGAGGAGCTGCCCCGCAGGTGGGTGTGCACGGGACGGGCCCGCAGCCTCCAGCCTTTCGGCCGACGGGCGTCTGTTGTGGGGCCTGGACGCTCCAGCCGCAGGCGTCTTTGAAGACACCGTTGGGTTTTAATTCTGATTAAATGTATAAAAATGCTTGGAAAATACAGAGAAGAAAAATCCGTTCTACACACGTGAAGCTTTACGCTCTGCTTCGTGTTCCTCTGGCCTTTTTACGTGAAGGCAGAAAGCATGGCGCGCAGAAGGGAGCATCGTAGGTAGTGCGGCCACAGAGCACGCGGGCCCTGTCACCCCTACATCTCCGACGCTTTACTCTTGGAGGTGGTGACTTTTGGTGGCTGTCCCCAGCATCTTCCTAACTCACTCAGTTTCTCCACAGCTGAACCCCGGAGTGTGTGAAGGGCATCACCCGGGCCTTGTGTGTGGGTTCATTACGGCGCCACCTGGTGGCGGCTGCTGACTCTGCTCTGCTTCCTCCGTGCAGACGGCTGCTTGTCCAACCCCTGCTTCCCCGGAGCCGAGTGCCGCAGCTTCCCCGACGGGTCCTGGTCCTGCGGCTCTTGCCCGCTGGGCTTCCTGGGCAACGGCACCCACTGCGAGGACCTGGACGAGGTAGGTGCCCCCTTCCCAGGCGGCGGGGCGTGCCTCGGAGGTGGGGAGCGTGGGCTCACGTCTGGCCCACTGGTCCCCGCAGTGCGCTCTGGTCACCGACGTGTGCTTCACGACCAGCAAGGCGCACCGTTGCGTCAACACCAACCCCGGCTTCCACTGCCTGCCCTGCCCCCCGCGCTACAAGGGGAGCCAGCCCTTCGGCGTCGGCCTGGAGGCGGCCAGGACGGAGAAGCAGGTGAGCTGCTCGGCCTTGCGAGCTCCTGTTAGAGACAGCAGGACAGTCAGGCGGGAGCTGGGACTGGAGGGTGGACGGGACAGGAGCGGGGACGGCGACCTGGGGGAGAGACGGTCTCACTCTGCCGGCCAGCGCGACCCCACCCGCAGGGACCACAGGGCTGAGTTTTCACGCACAGCATCCCAGAGGGCCAGGGTGGGGACTCGTGGTCTCCCCATGACCCCAGGCGCCACCGGAGGCCCGACGTGACCTTGCTGTTGCTCGGGGCCTTCCAGGGGAGCAGAGCCCTGGGTCTCTGGACGCTGCCCCTCCTCAGCATCCCGTGGGTGGCCGGGAGCCCTGCGCCCTGCACGCGGCCCTCCTGTCAGGGTCAGGGTCAGGGTCAGCACACGTCCTGACACACTCGGCCCTCCCGCAGCTGTGTGAGCCTGAGGACCCCTGCAAGGACAAGAGCCACAACTGCCACAGGCATGCGGAGTGCATCTACCTGGGCCACTTCAGCGACCCCATGTACAAGTGCGAGTGCCAGACGGGCTACGCGGGCGACGGGCTCATCTGCGGGGAGGACTCAGACCTGGATGGCTGGCCCAACAAGAACCTGGTCTGCGCCACCAACGCCACCTACCACTGCATCAAGGTGAGGGTGTGGCAGGGGGTCCCCCTTCCTCAGGCCCCAGCGGTTCCAGCTCGGGGCAGCTGTGGCCCTGGAGGTGCCTCTACGGGTCCAAACAGTCAGAGGCTCCGTGTGGGCCCTGCACTCTGCGTGGTCCCCACCCCCGAAGCTGACGGGAGCTGGGGTGTCACTGCCCACCCACTAGCCCCTCCAAGGCGTCTGCCTAGTGGGTTTCTGCAAATTCCAGGACCACTCTGGAAAAGCAGCTGATTGTTGGGAGCTGGGAGAGGACGCGGAGCCTAGTACATGTTTGTTAACTGATACAAAGAGGCTTGAATCATTGGGGGTGGGGTGATGTAAACAGGCCCCACCCTCCTCCAAGGCTGTGGGGGCCTGAGGTCTGCAGGTGGGCCGGGCTGTGGTCACACAGAGCCTAGCACACAATTTTCTTTGCAAAGACCCCCATGTGCTGCACACAGGAAGCGGTCAGGGCCCCCAGGTGAGTGGGGCTTCCTTAGGGCCTGTAACGGGGTGGAGTCCTTTCCTGGGGCCACTGCAGCCAATGACCACAAACCTGGTGGTTTTAAAAGGCAGGACTGCACCCTCTCACGTCCGGAGCCAGGAGTCTGAGGTCAAGGCGTGGCAGGGCTGGGCTCGCCTGGAGCCCCCAGGGGAGGGTCCTTCCAGCCTCTCCCAGCTTCTGGGCCCTCCAGGTGTCCGTGGCTTGTGGACACACCACCCCAACCTCTGCTTCCGCCTGCTCCTCTGTGCATCTGTCTCAAACTCCCCCTGACGCCCTTATAAGGACACACGTGGTTGTATTTAGGGCCCATCTGGATACTCCAGGGTAAACGCGTCCTTTCAAGACCCTCACATCAAGCGCATCTTTTGCATATAAGGTGATATTAGCTTTACCATGTAAGGTGATAGCCACTCTTGCTATATAAGGTAACATTTACAGGTTCTAGAGGTTAAGACATGGCATATATTTAGGGGACCACCATTCAGACCACTAAACAAGGTGTACCAAAACATTTCAGTGAAGTTTTATACCTTAGAAGCTTCAGAAATATAAGTAGTACAAACTCACAAAAGACATTACTTGCAAATGTACATATATTAATCTATTTAATATTGATTTGTTCTTGTGAATTTTGAGTAAAGAGAGTTTTACATTTTATCTTTCGCCCTCTTGATTAAAGATGGCAGGTGTTGACTGAAACAAAAAGTGAATCTGCTTTGAAATAACAGAGACAAAGTTTGCAACCTTCACTGTATCTCCCTGACCACATTTCCTGACCTAACAAGGTCAGGTGTCAAACCTGGAAATCCCCGCAGGAAGTGGGTGCCTATTGGATGCGATTACTGATGAAGAGTTCCACTAGGGACCCAGGATGCCCTGGTACCGTAGCAGGAACAATGGAAGGTGTCCACGAGGCGAAGGACACCCTCTTTGTTTTTCATTTTTGTGGAACTTCAGACAGGAATTTAATAACTAAAAAGGTGGCACATCAAAATTTGCACATTATATTTGCATTAAATATAACTTATGGGAACAAACAGATGCAAAAGTAAGACAGTTCATGGGAAGCCCCCTCACCCCGTCTGAGAGGTTCCCTTACTCATCCCTGCAAAGGTGCTGAGTCCCTCCGTCAGGACCTGTGTCCACACCACAGGAATATGCTCTCCTCCTTCACGGGCTGGAGTTGAAGCTTGGCTCCAGACATGGCCCTGGGCTGTGCTTCTGATGAGACCCCTGGGGCTTCTGGGACACCTGTGTTAATGGCATCGAAACACCTTCACGTGGACCCTCTCCTGGTGTTTCCAGCTCCCTCAGGCTGCAGTGTCTGTACAGCTTGGGTTTGAGTCCTTATATCATTGGACTGAAACAAAATGACTTTTTTCCCCCGTTATGGGAATTCTCCACTTCTTGGGCAGAGCTGAATCAGGGAGATGGTTTGGGGAGCTGGGCCGCGGTTCCTGAACAGAGACTCTAGGCCACCCGTTGGCTAGTGAGGGTTGAAGGTTTATGACCTTGGCTTTTGGATGGACGCTTGGAGTTGGGAAGCAGTGGGACGGGAGGCTCTGCCCTGTCCTGTATTTTCATTCTCTCCTGGTTCCCGCAGTCATTCAGCTGCATACGGGAATCCCGAGCTCAGGACACAGGCTTCTTTTGCCTCAGCTCACTGGCGGTGGTGATGTCGGTCCTAGAGCAGCACCTGAGGGGAAACGCGGGGCCGCTGCGTCTCCGTCCTGCTCCCGCGAGGACAGGTGCCTGGCGTGATGTCGCTGGCTCCGCCCTCACCATCTCATCTGAAAGAAGCGGGCTCTTGGGAATGTTTTTGTAACTAGCCTGCTTCCTCTGCTTGCAGGACAACTGCCCCCTCCTGCCTAACTCTGGGCAAGAAGACTTTGACAAGGACGGCATCGGGGACGCCTGTGACGATGACGATGACAACGACGGCGTCAGCGATGAGAAGGTGGGTCCGCACCACCTGGGCACCTGCCCTCGGGTTGAGGAGTGGGGGAGCGCAGTGCTCTGCACCCAGGGGTCCCCGTGAACTGCTGGGTTTAGCGCTCCTGGGCTAGTAACGGAAAGTCACCGACAGGGAACGTCTGTCCTTCGCACAAGCACACGAGGCAGCCCGAGCATGGAGCCGCCTGGGGTGCTCTGTCAGAAGCGCTTTCAGTGGTTTAGTTTACCTTTAGTTGCATAAAAGGGACTTATCCCCCCTGCTTCTGGGGCGGGTGGCAGCGATGGGGGCTGCCTGGGATGAGCGATATTGCCACTCCCTGCCTTTAGGGCAGAATTTAGATGTTACCATTTCCCGAGAGAAGCGTTGCAAACATAAGTGCTCTGACACGTTAGTCCGTAATTCAGCACTAGCAGAGACAGAGGCTAACTTCTTATTCACAGGTTTACTGCGTCTGGCTTCCACCGATCCATTAACTCATTCATTCGTTCATTCCCTTGACGTTTATGTTTCTATCCTCACCATGAAATATGTGCTAGGTCACCTTTACTATAGAAAATATCAGAATTTTTCATAGGGACAGATGCATAAATAATTATCAAATGCTTTGATATCAAGAAAGTGTCAGCAATGGCTACCTTTGCCAAGGTACTTTATCGCTGCCTTGATCATCTTGATCTACTCTGAATACATAGCCTGTAAGTGCTAAGCCATTTTATAAGCAATTCAACAAATACCCCTACCCTATTTCTCAAAGTCTTCCCTCACTTTCTCTCTAGGACAACTGCCAGCTTGTCTTCAACCCACGTCAGTTCGACTACGACAAAGATGAGGTTGGGGACCGCTGTGACAACTGCCCCTACGTGCACAACCCGGCGCAGATCGACACGGACAGCAACGGGGAGGGCGACGCCTGCTCCGTGGACATCGATGGGGACGGTCAGTCCCGCGCGTCCTCCCGACGGGCTTCAGGGCTCACGGTCGGCGGTGGTCCCAGGCTCCGTGCTTTATTCTGTTACTGCATAAGCCCAGCTTCCCCTGTGCACTGACACGAGACAACACGATCCATGGCGCTTTGCTCATAGGGTCCCGGCCTCATTCGGCCCCTGTCCCCGTGGGTTCCTGGAAGGGGTTGCCGGCCTCAGGACGCTGGCCTCAGGTCGCCGGCCTAGTTTCCCCCTTTGGAAAACTACGCGTTTGGCATCTTCCTTTCCTGGCCCTGAGCTCTTGTCCCATGTCCTTGTGGCCAGTCCTGGTGCCTTCTCCCAGGTCCACATCCGTTCACAGCCCCAGGAACCCAGTACCCTGTCCTGACCCAACCGTGCTTCTGAGAAAGGCCTGAGGACAGCTTTGTTCCCTCCTATTTCCCTCCACGCTGTATTTCTAGCCATTCATTGAATCATTCACTGCAAAGCCTCCCCGAGGGGTTCCCGGTATCCCCGGACTTCAGAAACATGCGACACCGCCCGGCTTTTTAACCCTGGATGCCAGTGCTGCGGGCACGAGCTCCACACCTCACAGCACAGCCTCGCCCTGGGCGTCTGACGCTCAGGGAGCAGCTCGGACAGACTCACACCCACTCCCTCTGACTCCGCCCTCCCACCCCAACCTGCGATTGTCTCCTGGCTATTTTCTTGGTGTAACTTGACATCACACCGACCAGCTTCCACCGGCGCCAAGACAGCGTCCGGCCGTGCCGCTTTCTATGGCTTTCCAGCAGCCGGGCGTCTCCTCCAATCCTCCGTCTGTGAGGTCTGACCGCCTGCATACCTCAGGGGTCCTTTCTCACTGGCTCGCCCCCTGCCTCCCGCTATCTGCCAGGATAAGACAGCCGCCTAGCCTGGCTCAAGCTTTCCTGCTGACTCACTGATTTGTGAGGTTTTGCTTTGCCCTTCGAGCCTGATTACTGTTAACTCAGTTTTCATAACCCCAAAGTTGATGAAATTCATTATCTATTTTCAGATTTCTGGGTGTAAGGCACTATAGCTAACCCCCTGTCAGTCTCTGCCGTTGTTATTTTCCTGCTAACGTAGGGAACAGATGAGGCAGTGGGGCCCCGGAAGCTGATCAGGCCCTAGGAACGCGACGCCAGTTTTCTGAATGGACGTTAGGGCAAACAGTCCGCGTGAGGACTCCGATGTTTACGCTGTGATGACTCACTCGTCAGCCCTCCGTGTGTATTGTCATCCAGAAACCTCTGAGAGTTGGTTCTGCTTCAAACTAAGGGAATTTTAAGTTTAATGGGAAATCTGCCATGAATCTAGTAATCTTTACATTTTATCATTTTTTTATTAAACAAAAGTTTGGCTGTACGTTGCTTACTGAGATAGGAAAAGCAACGTGCCTTTTCTAAACTCCGTTTGCTTCTGTTTTCCCCCGAATCCTACAGATGTCTTCAATGAGCGAGACAACTGTCCCTACGTCTACAACACTGACCAGAGGGACACCGACGGGGACGGCGTGGGCGATCACTGCGACAACTGCCCCCTGGTGCACAACCCAGACCAGGTAACTGGCCGGCGACTGATCAGGTGTGGCTAAGAGCAGCGGGGGCGGAGGAGCTTCTCAGTCACAGAACGTGCGCGGCTTTGCAGCTTTTCATCCACCTGTCAGGACGCGACAGCACAGGCTTTTCAATCACTGTGATTGAAAACATTGAACTCAGGTCTGAGCATGACTCGTATCTCCGTGGCCACTGGCCAGATGAGTGGGTGCCTTTGTCCCACTGTCTGAAAGGAGAGAGTCTTCATCTAATTATCTCCGTATTTCCCTGATGCAAACGTAGGAATTGGCTGCTTTTCCAGACGTGCCTTTGGGAGGCACGGTGAGAACGTAACATGCGGATGTAGCCCCGAGAACGTGTTGCAGCAGATGTTGTCAGAAAGGACTTGATTCTGTTGTAGCTCATTCTTTCCAGTATTCCGTAAAGAAAGTGAATCCCCGCAGGGAGGTGGGTTAGGACGGAGAGAGACCGTTTCCTCTCTGCGGTCACGGCTCACGTCGGGGGTGAGGTGGTACCGGCCATGCGCCCTCGGTGACTTTCAGCCTGGCGTCTGCTTCACCGGATGGGTGCTCACTGCTGCTGTCCCCGAACTCTGTCTTCCAGACCGACGTAGACAACGACCTCGTGGGTGACCAGTGTGACAACAACGAGGACATCGACGAGGACGGACACCAAAACAACCAGGACAACTGCCCCTACATCTCCAACGCCAACCAGGCCGACCATGACCACGACGGCAAGGGGGACGCCTGTGACTCGGACGACGACAACGACGGCATCCCCGACGACAGGGACAACTGCCGGCTTGTGGCCAACTCCGACCAGGAGGACTCAGATGGTAGGTCCTGTGACAGCCACCCCGCAGGGGCAGAGAGTTTGCGGGAGCGCGAAATGCCGGGAGAAAGAAGTACGTAGCCCGACTGCTGACATGAGTAAGTGGTCCATGAGCACAGGATCCGGAGGGGGCAGGAGTCTCGGGTAGCGTGGCAGGTAATGTGGCAGGTGCACCGCTGGGCTCGGTGGTGGCTTGGCTGTCCTCTGGCATCTGCTGGAGCCTGTGGGTGCAATCCCGGCTGACCCGGGTGCTGCCTGGGGGGTACACATCCACTGTGGATGAGATGGGGTGTGGGGTGTTTGAGCCCACACGACCCAGAGGCACGTGGAGACTCACTGACTGAAGGGCAGCTCCAAGGACCACCCCCACCCCCATCCCAAGAGCAACACAGAGCTCATTCTTGACAAGAGGACAGACGGCTTCAGTCCCCACAGTGGGGCAGGGGGCGCCTGCTGGCTACCGAGCAGCCTTTTACCAGGAGGGAGGTTGGGACGGAGGCAAGGCTGGCATGCTCAGGGGTGTCTTAGGGGTTTTGGAAGCTCCTTTTTGCGTGATTGTGTGCCTGTCACCCAGTGCGTGGATGTGTGTTACTGAACAGAACTGAAGGATGGTTTGAAGGATGTGATGGAAATTCGGTTGAACTTGGTATCTTTTCCTCCTTCTCAAGCAGTAGGCACTGCAATGGCCTAATTGCAGTGCTAAGTGGTCATCTGGATCATCACTATTACCATGAACTGCACGGCTGTGAAGGTCTCAGCAGGCATCTCTCTGTGCCAGGCTGGTCCGCAGCCCCATGGCCACATCCCCACCTCATTAGAAAATTTGACAAGATGCTTCCAAAAAACAGAAGTCCACATCTCCCTAGGGAAATCATTTTTCATGAAGGAGTTCTGCTTTCAGTGCCAAACAGATTGCAGGCAGGGGTGATTTAGGTAGTAGTAGAGGTTCTGGAGACTATCAGAGAAAAAGCTGGAAATTCAGCTTGACTTCACTTGGCAGCGTTCAGGTTTGGTACCCCCAGTTTCAAGTTCAGAAGGAAGTGAGAAGTGACTCTCCAGGAACTGGATTAGGGCGTGCTTTGCTGCAGGGCTTATCACAGCAACGTTTTGAAAAGAGCACCAGACTCCTCACAGCACTGGGGTGAAATGTCAGAGATTACAGGCACTGGTCCAGGAAGGCAGGTCCAGGTCCTGCCAAGCACCTAACCTTGAATTTTCAAAGAATCATGTGCTAAGTTTTCTCAGACACGGAGAGGCGGACAGCAACCCCTTACTTTGCGTGTTTCTCTGCTTGTCCTTGGTGACAGGTGATGGGCGTGGTGATGCCTGCAAAGACGACTTTGACAATGACAACATCCCCGATATTGACGACGTGTGTCCTGAGAACCACGCCATCAGTGAGACGGACTTCCGGAACTTCCAGATGGTCCACCTGGACCCCAAGGGTACCACTCAGATCGATCCCAACTGGGTCATTCGCCATCAAGGCAAAGAGCTGGTGCAGACGGCCAACTCCGACCCTGGCATCGCTGTTGGTGAGCCTTAGAATACGCACCACCCCTTGCGGTTCCTGCCTGCAAGGTGCCCACGGAGCACATGCGCTACCCTTTAAAACCGAGTGGACGGCAGCAGTGGATCTTTCTGGTAGCCCCCATCCTCCCTTGGTTTGTAAAGCCATCTGCCTACATATTTTTGACGGGAGAACTTGGGGAAGCACTTACTTGCCTCTCCAAATTCTCCGCGATTTAATATTCAGCAAGCCATTTCATTTTATGGACTGGGTCTGTAAATTATTACCTAGGGTGGTGAAGCTCTGCCATAACTCTGTAAGTGGGATCTAAAAAGATTAAATTCCACGAGTGTTGTTAATCCCACAGGAGCAGACCTTGAGTTAGATGGAAGAGGAGAGCCTCTTTCCACCTGCGTCCAGTGGTCCCAGGGCTCATCCAGTAGTTTCCTAAAAGGCTGTCTCTGACCTGGTTTTGTGACCAAACGTTCCCTCTGGCCCCAGGTTTCGATGAATTTGGGTCAGTCGACTTCAGCGGCACATTCTACGTCAACACGGACCGGGATGACGACTATGCTGGCTTCGTCTTTGGCTACCAGTCCAGCAGCCGCTTCTACGTGGTGATGTGGAAGCAGGTCACTCAGACGTACTGGGAAGACCAGCCCACCCGGGCGTACGGCTACTCAGGGGTGTCCCTCAAGGTGGTGAACTCCACCACGGGGACAGGCGAGCACCTGAGGAATGCCCTGTGGCACACGGGGAACACAGAGGGACAGGTGAGGAGGACGGTCTCTTCTGACCGAGGCCGGCAGCTGCTGTGAGCTTTCAGGAGAGCAGTACCTGCCCCATTGCAAAAGTACCCCCACCTCGGTTTTTGTTCATTTTACCTCAAGTCACGGTGCTGTGAATAATCTTTTATCGGATACCTCGCTTATTAAAGATGCCATGCCTGGTGGTTTTATAAACACAATTGGTAATCCTCTTGCACATGAAACATAGGCGTACTCCCTTATAGACAAAGGGAGAACAGGGTTTCAAGAGTTTAAGTGTTTTGCCCAAGGTCCCACGTTGAGGAAGTAGAGAATCTGTGACTCGGCCCAAGTGCCTGTGCTCTTTGCACTGAACTACGTTGTTCCCTATCAGTGGATTTTGCTCATGCTAGAGATTTATAATATGAAATATATCGGAGGTAGATGTGGCAGCAGGGGCCATAGGGATTACTTAGCAGAGCACTGTTTTTATCTCCCCCCCTTGTGCCGTAAAACTGTGGTTAAGACTCAGGGTGCCAATTATACTCACAAGTGATGTTTTTCCTCAGGTTCGCACGTTATGGCATGACCCCAAAAATATTGGCTGGAAGGACTACACTGCCTACAGGTGGCATCTGACCCACAGACCTAAGACAGGTTACATAAGGTAGGTGAGAGGGTAGCTCAGTAGCGGCTGTATTTCTACCAAGTAATTTTCACATTCCAAGAACATCCTTCCACTGGATGGCAAGTTAGAACATTAACAGATAAATAAGCCAAAGTGGATTCTAACTTGTATGCTGTTCCCTGGATTCTTCCACTTTAAGTGCCTTCTCTTTTCTGTCCAGCATCTTCTTCACGTTTTTTAAAAAAGCAAAAACAAAACTGTTGAAGAGAAGAAAAATCAAACTTGTTAAAATAACCCAGAAAGTGATAAGCATCTCTCCTCTCCTCCTAATGAACATTATGGGCATGGGAGGGAAGGTGCAGTTAAAATAACTGCATCTTTGTGAATTAGCATGTGATTTCTTTGGTGCACAGGTTCCTATTTATTTCTGATATTGTGAATGGCTGAATTTAAAACACATCTTGAACAAAACTTTGACAAATCAGTCCAACAGCATTTTGTTCTCCTGGCATGACAGCATTTGTCATCAACTTTTTTTTTTTAAGCTGGGACAATTTCTAATTTTATAAAATGAAACACGGATGATTTAAATTTAAAGTTTTTGCAAAGTTAAACTTAGTCACTAAGAGCATGAGCCAGTCCGATTCTTCACCAGGAGTGTGTGCGCGTCCTCAGTGCCAATAAGCACATCTTAGAAGGGGAGGCTCAGGCTGGTGCCAGGGGTGTGCTGTTTCTGTGGAGTGTCCCTGTTTGTTCACTCCTCTCCTACCAGGGAAGCTTTAGTGCATCTGTACGTGTAGGGTGGAGCCTGGTCCTTGCTATCGCACAGCTCACAGTTTGTGGGGCGGAAGCAGGTGAGCTCGTGGCTTCAGTGCAGTGTGAAGGCCAGGAGCTTGCTGACACGGGGGAGGCTTAGAGCTAGGGTTAGGCAGAGGGAGGGGCCTCCTGACTCCACTAAACTCTTCCTGGCTCCTGAAGGTGGAGACAACTTGGATGCTGGGGTGGGTGATGGTCAGTGAGTCATAGGGAAGAAGGAGGGCTCTGGGGTGGTGCTGTGTTACTCTTGGCCAGCCTCGTGAGGAGAAGGCTGACCTCCTGCCCTCTGGTGAATGTGCTTCAAAGAGCTGACATTCTCTTTCTTTCTCCTTTTTTCCTGTTTTCAGAGTCTTAGTGCATGAAGGAAAACAGGTCATGGCGGACTCAGGACCCATCTATGACCAAACCTACGCTGGTGGGCGGCTGGGTCTGTTTGTCTTCTCTCAAGAAATGGTCTACTTCTCGGACCTGAAATATGAATGCAGAGGTGGGTGTGAGCACATTATTCACTGCGGCCGTGAGTGGCACAGGGGATGGGGAAGGAACACATACTTTACTTTTCCTCTTACAAAAGCTACACATCAGGGAAATAAGCTGGCGGCCTGCCAGGCAGATGTCTTGTTTTGGTCAGCTTGAGTTGGTTTTGTCTGTCAGTTTGTTTGTTTTAAATTCAATGTGAATGTCTTTGGTAAGACAAACACTTTTAAGTTATTCACAGGCTCTACTTGTCCCACTCTACTCTATCCCATAGCTTTTTATATTTTCTACACCTTCTGGGCTCTTAATGGCATTTTAGATTGCTATCTTTGCTAGAATAAAAGAAAGAAAGGAAGGAAGGAAAGAAGGAAGGAAGGAAAGAAGGAAGGAAGGATGGGGGAAAGGTTCTCTTTAGTTATCACTCTAGGAGCATATTTGAATCAAAATATTATAGATCTGGAAGGGAACTTGGCTTCTATGTGGTCTAAGCCTGTGTCTTCATGTAGATATGAAAATATCCCTATTCTACAGATAAGGTAAGTAAGGTTCAGAGATACTTCTCAAAAATCACAGAAGAATGTTGATTTGTCTTCTTGATTCTGGTAAAGTGTTCTTTTCCCTATCCTTCATTCCATCCATCCACCCATCCATCCATCCATCCATCCTTCCATCCATTTATCCACCTATCCATCCATCTATCCATCCTTCCATTTATCCATCCATCTATCCACCATCCATCCATTCATTCAACCATTCACACATCCATCCATATTGTGGAAACCTTTTTTTAAAAAATAGAAATAGTGATTTTTATGTTATAGTTAAACAAAATAAAGCAAAACAAAATGCATGGTCCAATCTCCCAAATTCTGTTCACTGTGTTTTGCAGATGTCTGAACAAGATTTGCTGTATTTCCAGCAAAGTACTGTAGACGCCGTTACCCAGACACCTCAGTCCATCCCAGTGTTCCCAGCTTCTCTCTAGCAGACCTCCTGTCCTTGACCCCAACCTTGAGTGGTTCTTCACCTCCTGTCATCAACCCAAGCCCACGTGCCTTCAGAGGATGAATATTAATGGAAACAAAAGATGAACATCAACCCACTACAGGAAAGACAGTTTGATGATCCATGAGACTTTATGTGGAGTGACAATCGAGCATGGTATTACATTGTTTTCTCTTGTGTGTTTAAAAAGAATGACGTTTACATATGAAATGTAAGTACTTATTTTATTTATGTGTATATGGAGCTGAAGGGAATATTGTGTATAAGCAATTATCATAAATTAAGCATTTATGCTTAATATTGCTACACTACTTCCAGTGCCTTAAGTTTGGTGCAAGAGCACCCAAATCCTGTTAGGTCAATTATAAAGAAGAGTCAACTCAAGTCTGAATAATGCCATTTTCGGAAAGAGGTCAGGAGATACCAGTCACATATGTGGGATGTCAAGTAACTAATTGGAACATCAAAAATAATTATGGGAATGAATGAATACCCCTCCCCCACTCTCTTGTCCTACAATGGAAGCCCTCATTGATGCTGTCTCATCAAAGAAGGAATATCCTTGCAAAATGGCTCTAATGTGGGTGCAGACGTGGGCCTGGCAAAGCCTCGTCTATGTGAGGGTTTAACCTAGGGAAGTGCTGTCACCGTGGTTCGCCCCTCCAGCCATTGTGGACCTGAGAGAACTCGTGGCCAGTGGTCACTTGGTTCCGAAGTCTGATCCCTAGAATCCCTGCTGGAGCTCCTTTCCAAGCTGCTGGGGAAGAGTCAGCAGGCGAAAAAATCAGCAAATGCATTTTGGCATCTAATCCCTATTCTAGGCTTTGAAACTATGGACGATTGCTTTTACCTAACTTGGTAACACATTCCATTAAGGTTCCAGTTATAAATGTTGTGCTAATATTTATTAAGTGAATATAGAATGCAGTTCCGTTCACCAATAACTTATTTTAAATATGACAAGTAGCACTTATGTAAGTATAATATCTAAAAGTAAACATATAACTAGCATATAATATAAAGATACAGTTACAGCAAAATATCTTCAAAATACAAGACTTTATAATACTATGTTGTCATCATAAAACATGCTGCAAAATGTAATAGAATAAATAAATAATAATGAAGAGTTTATAATGGAACCTTAATATATACTGTTGCCGGTGACTTTAATTCAGTATTTTTTAGTGTTATCTGCTGTACATAGGATTTTAAAGACTTGGAATGCCGAGGGTAAACCAGCGTTGTCTCGGCAGACATACCCCTGAATCAGTCATATAGTAATACACACAGGTCTGATTTATTTTTTGCTTTAAGTTGCATGACGTTTCTGCAGAAACTATTCGTTAATCTCACTCCACATAGGGGTTTAGGAAGAAGACTTTGTCTTGTTGATCTGATGCGGACAAACTGTTCTCTTCCTGTTAACAGCGACTTCACTCCTCTGTCAAGTAGGGAGCGGCTCCATGACTTTGTTTTCATTTGCTCGTGTGTCTGATAAAGTTGCATTTGTTGCTTCCTTTGAGGTTGATTTTACTTTTCATTTTGCTGCACTTTTTACTTTTTTTGGTGGAACTGTATTCCCAAGACAAGGACGTGTTGGGAACTTCATTAAATGTAACGATTGTGAAGAGCGTGTAGGTTTCCTGTGTCGGTGGTGTTTGCCTGAACAGTACGGTGGCGTGGGACGATGATGATGTGAATACTTAGAATGTACCATATTTTTTTGTAAATTATTTATGTTTTTTTTTAAAAACAAACTTCTCGTACAGATGGATGAAACTCTTCTGTTTTGACAAAGACTGTAACTATTTATTTATTTGTTCACATGGTCAGAATTTCACCACTGAAACCCTGCACTTAGCTAGAGACTCATTTTTATACTTTAAAGATTCATCACAGGAAATAAATTGTAAAAAGGTTTTCTATAAATGAATCTCTCTCCCTTTTTTAAAGAGCTAGCAGGGCTCCTGCCGGGGGGGAGGAGAGGGGCCCCGGCTGATGCCTTGTCTCCTGGGCCAGGGACAGCCTCCTCCGTGACAGTTCTTCCTCGTGCGCTTTTCAGTCTGAGATGCCGTTTGGGGTCTTCACGGAAAGAAGCTGTTTAAGGCAGGTCTCATCACGGTTTGTGGAGCCACCCGGGTCACGCGCTATGACACGACCTTAGGAAATCCATCCTCCGGCTGCTTCTTGCTGTCCGACAGGGGACAGAGCAGTGCAGAGAGCGTCAGCACCACTGAGATGACTCAGAAAACGGGGGCAACACAAGGGGCCCCTCATCAATACAAGCGGTGCTTCCCATGATCCAGTCTCGTTCCAAGCCGGAGCGAGAAGCAGCAGAGGACTCGGTGGGACACGTGTCAGATCATGACATCACGTGGACAACAAACCAGCTGCCCAGTGATGGGAGGAGAGCCACAGGGCGGCCTGCGGTGTCTCTGGCTGCCCCACTGCTCTCGGGACTTCTGAGCATTACGGTGGCGTCAATTATAGGGGAAACGTGAGAGCGAGAGATGCAGGGGGAGCGGAGAGACAGAGGGGAAAACAAGCGTGTTTGGCTGAAATAGGCTGGAAGGAGTCTGCCAGGGAAGCGACAAGATCTAGGGAAGGCCTCCTGAGGGGGCGGGATGGAGCTGAAGGCCCCGGCCTTGATTGGGGTTGAGAACGGAGGGACTTGGGGACATGGAGATAGAGTAAGAGACTAGACCTGCAGAAGTGACCCAAGAGGCCTTTGAGAAGTTTAGAAACAAGGAGATATAAGGAGAAGGGTGAGGGTTGGACTGTGGGTCACGGAGCCACTGGGAGACCCTAACGTGCACTTCGCTGGTGAAACAGCAAGTGTATCATATGTTAGCAACGATGCTGAGAAGTCAGGACATTAAAACGCAATACAGTTTTCACACATTCAGATTTTGGGGGAAGTTTATTGAAAATACAAGTTTCTGACAGACTCCCTGTCAGCGTCCTGGTAGTCCCAGAACTAATTTTTAGTGTCTTTGTGGCCTAACGGGGGACTAGGTGACCCACGCGTGGGGCAGCTCTGTGGAGTGTCTTTTCCTTCTGTGTGAGGTTCTAACACACGCGGTAAAACTGTGCACAGTCACTGTTCCTGAAAGAAGAGACAAAAAGCCCCGCCCTGCCCCAGCTGTGCACCTTCAGGCCGCGCTCCATGAGCCATTATCTAGGGGAGCTGGGGTGACTCTGAACGGGGGGATCCAGCCCGAGGTGCAGGCGTCCGAGGGGTCCAGAGGCCAGCTCACCCTCCCACGGCACCGCAGCCAGGGAACGTGGAGTCTGCAGCGGCTGAGGGTCCAGAGTGGAGGCAGTGCCCCTCCGCCACCCCCGGCTGCCAGCCTCTCGCACTGCCCGGGGGTCGCTGTGGGTTGAAACGTCTCAGGCAGGTTTTGCTCACTTAGTCTGAGCTTCACAAAGCGGCGTTTTGGCCACGGGAGCGGAGTGGTCCGTGGGCTTAGGGGACTTGTAAGAGCTGCCACCCGACAGCTCCATAGCCCCGGTCATGCAATCACGGATGCCTGCACGGCTCTGCTAAGGACTAAAGGATCCTCATCTGGACCCCACAGACCACGGCCCGGAATCCCGGGGCAAGAGGAGGGAACAGCGGGGCCGTCTGGGCCTGGCCAAGCCCGGGCCCCCGCTCCCAGGGGAGTGACTTGGAAGAGGGCAGGAGTGCAGAGGTGAAAGAGACTCCTGGCTGGGCAGTAGGGGCCTCAGCTTCGGGGAAGCCGCAGAATTCCTGCCAAGACATCCGGGCCTCGCCTCCATGTCTGACCCTGGCTGAGCTCGCCCCACGCGGGTCCTTGCCGTCCAGGGTCCCCTGTGTGTGGCTGCCTGAGTGGTGGACATGGAGGAGGCCCTGAGCCCCATGGAGGCCACGCGGGGCCCCGGTCACCAGGGCAGGGGGCCTGAGATTATAGGCTGGCCTCCCCGACTGCCTTCCAGCTTAGGTCCCTCAGCCGTAAGGAGGCCTGGAAACTTGGACCACGTTCAGTCGTCACTTTTCCATAGAGTGGCTACGAAACACACGAAACACACCAACTACACGTGAGAAGTGGGATTCTGACATTTCCAGCAAAGACACATTCTCCACACCATTGACACAACAGCTTCGGTCAGAGGCCATCCCAGCGAACACGCTTATGTAAGCGCCTGAGTGCGGACGGGACCCGATGGTGGGGAACCCCCACCCACAGCATCTCAGACCCTGGCCACCGGCTCAGTTCCCAGACCCCAGGCTCTTGGGAGGTCAGCCTTTTTGGCCCAGAGGGGCCTCTCCTGGGCTACAGCCTCATGGTAAGAAGATAGTCTGACTGCAAGACAGCTGTCTGCACCCAGAGGGCTGATTTTTGAAAAACGTAGTGTAGGGAGAGGAAAAAAGTGTAGTCCATATACCTGACCGCACTTCGTTTTGTGTACTATTAATTTACTTTCAAATTGTTGTTTATTATTTATATAAATGTGTTTTGTTTTCAGTGGATTTATTTTTCTACCTGTGAACATTGTTTAGTTATCCTGGGTTGGGATAGAATGCATGTAATTCTTCCCATTTAAACTTTCAAATGATGAGCAACATGGATGGACCTAGAGATAATCACACTAAAAGTGAAGTAAGTCACACAGAGAAAGACAAATATCATATGATATCCGTTATATGTGGAACCTAAAAACTAGTACAAATGAACTTATTTACAAAACTGAAACAGACTCACAGACATAGAAAATAAAACTATGGTTACCAAAAGGGAAAGGGGGTGGGAGGACAAATTAGGAGTATGGGATTAACAGACACACACCACTATATATAAGACAGATAAAGCACAAGGGTTAACACAGGGAGTTATATTCAATATCTTATAATAACTTATAATGGAAAAGAATCTGAAAAGGTCTGAATCACTTTGCTATACACCTGAAACTAACACAACATTGTAAATCAACTATAGTTCAATTAAAAAAATTTGAATTATTTTTCTTTAATATGGTTTCAGGAATAAATTACACTTATTAAACAAGATATATATCTGTATATACAAAACATATTCATATACACTTAATATAGCATGCATGAATATATTAAAAATATTTAATGACATATATTTAATATTGTACACACACACACACACACACACACACACACACGCCTCATGAAGATACAGCCTCTCCGTAAGGAGCCGTTTCTTTAGAAATTACCATCTTGCACACAAGAATCATTGGCACTTCAGCTAAAGGTTTCAGCTGCTGTGGAAGGATGAATTAGGAGACTAGCGTCAGGAGGATTCTACCAGACTCTGGAGTTTCTTGCTATGTTGGGGAGGAGTGACCTTCACCATGCTGTGGTGAGCCGAGCCAGTTCCGGAATAGGACATGCAACCCCAGATTGATCAAATCTCGGGTCCTAAATAATTGGGCAAGGAGACTTGTTCACATGGTCCATCCTGGCAGTTTCTTAAACATATTCATGTAGCTGATTATCCTTTGGGGCTGTTGCATGTTGTTTGATAAAGAATACAATATCAGACTACTCTAAAATCCGTTACTGGAATGCCATGATATCTCATTCATAGGTAATTTCTATTTTTAATTCCCAAGCTCTTTCTTTCTTAATGGGTTGGGGGATTTAAAAAATGGATATGGGTGTACAAAACCCTAATGGATATGGGGGTACAACTTAAACTTAAAGCAATGTTTAAAGGTATCAGTTATATCTCAATAAAGTTGGAGGAAAAAAGGGGAATTCAGCAAAGTTGAAGAGTACAAGATCAACACACAAAATCAGTTGTGTTTCTATACACCAGCAAGAAGTAATATGAAAATAAAATTAAGAAAACTATTTCATTTGCAATAGCATTTGAAACAATAAAGTACCTAGAACTAAATTCAACCAAAAGGTGAAAGACTTGTATAATAAAAAGTGCAAAACATTGTGAAAAAATTAACAAAAACCTAAATTAATGTCAAGACATCTCACGTTTATAGACTGCAAGATTTAACACTGTTAGGACAGTGCTACTATGCAATGCAAACTACAGATTCAGTTCAATCCCTATCAAAATTCCAACAAGTTTTTATTTGCAGAAGTGGAAAAGATGATCCTCAAATTCATTATGGGTTTGCAAGGGCTCTGAATTGCCAACACAAAATTGAAAAATAAAAACAAAGTTGGAGGACTCACACTTCCTGATTTCCAGTCATACTACAAAGGTACAGTGTTCAAAACAGTGTGGTGTTGCACTGGGCCGGACACATAGACCAATAGACTGGAACAGAGTCTGGAAATAAACCCAGACATTCACGGCCAGTTGGTTTTCAACAAGGGTCCTGAGATTGTCAGTGAGGAAGGAACGGTCTCTTCAACAAATGGATCTCCACGTGCAAAAGAATAAAGCTGACTCCTAGTTCACTCCACGTACAAAACTTAACTTAAAATGGGTCAACAACCTAAATATAAGAGGTGAAACTACCAAAGTCTCAGACAAAAACATGGATAAATCGTCACGACCTTGGATTTGGGAACAGATTCTTAAATAAGACACCAAAAGCATGAGCCACAGGAAAAAAAAAAGTCGCAGATAAACTGGAGACCATCAAATTAAAAACATCTCTGTATCAAAGAACCTTACGAGGAAAGTAAAAAGACAATCTACTGAACGGGAGAAAATATTTAGAAATCATAGATCTGCTAAGGGTCTGGTGTCCAGAATAGATAAAGAATTCTTCTAACCCCAAAACAAAAGGCAAAAAAAAAAAAAAAAAAAAGGAAACAATAAAAAGTGGGCAGTGACTTTGAAGAGATGTTTCTCTAAAGACATAGAAATGGCCATCAGGTACGTGAAACGTTGCTCAACATCAGTCACCAGAGAAACCACCACGCGGTACCACCTCGCACCCACTATAATAATGAAAAGGACAGGTGCCGGCGAGGACATGCGGAGAAGCTGGAGCCCCAGCGTGTCGCTGCCGTGGCTGTAAAGCGGGTCGGCCGCTGTGGGAGACAGCTGGCGGCTCCTCCAGAAGTGAAGCACAGGGACGTCATGTGACCCAGCACGTCCTCTCCTGGGTATAAACCCGAGACGACTGAAAACAAGAACGCACACAAGGACATGTCATGCATGCTCTTGGCATCACTACTCATAACAGCCAAAACCTGGAAGCCGCCCAAATGCCCATCACAGATGCATGGATTCCAGACAAAGGAATATTATTCAGCCTTAAAGGTTTGAAGCTCTGACTCCTGCTATGACACGGTTCGACCTAAGTAATATTATGCTGAATATCGAGGAAGCCAGGTGCAAAAGGGTACATATTGTATGATTCCATTTATTTGAAATATTCAGAATAGGTAAATCTGTAGAGACATGAAGCAGACTCGTGGTGTCGGGAGCCTGGGGCAGGAGGGAATGGGGGTGACTGTTTAATGGGTACAAGAGTTTCTTTCATGGAGATAAAAACGTTCCGGAACTAAACAGAGGTGATAGTCTTACAGCATTGTGAGTGCGCTAAATGCCCCTGAATTGTACACTTGAACCTGGTTAGTTTTATGTGACATGAATCTCACCTTAACGTAAAATGGGAACTACACGACCGTAACCGTAGCACATAGTGAATGAACGGTCGGTGAGAACTTAGATGGATGCACATAGACCAGGACAGGGCGAAGCTGGCACGATGTCTCCGAGCCGCCCTCCGCCCTCCGCCCTCTCTGGGGGTCTTGCACTTTACCTCTGGTCCCTCTTCCTCCCAGGCCCGCCTGTGTCCCCTTCCTGCTAACCCCTGGTGACTTCGGAGCTGGAAACACTCTGGAGCCAGGGCACCCACGTTCTGACTTTAGCTCTGATGCTGCCGGCCGTGCAGGTGGCACGTGCTCAGAGTCTCCCTCACGCTCTGCAAGGTGGGGGAACAGCATCGGCTCCTTCCCGAGCTCCCAGGAGATGAGACGGGCCGATGTCCAGAGTCGGCGTGTGCCCTCACCCCTACGTGGCCTGTGAACAGGCTGGGCGTGAGGAAGGGGTGGCGGCCCCAGGACAGAAAGACGGACCCTTGGGTTTACCTCCACTGCTGAATGGCTTTTAGAGGCAGGGGGAAGGCCAGGGCATCAGGCCTGTGGGAGGGACAGGCCTTCCATGCCTGGATTCCCAGCTGGTCTAAATGTCAGAGGATCTCATAGTATCCAAGGCCTTAGCTGAATCCAACCACCGTGTGACCGAAAGAAGGGTTAAAATCAGCGAATAATGTTGTGTGTGCTGTTCCGCACTGCTCTGCGTCTGGGAGGCTGTGCTACAAGAGCGAAGAAAATGCCCAAATTCCAGGGCACTGGCCGCTTGGCGTGGCTGAGTTATTAAACCCCAGGGACTTGAGTTTTATCACGTGTGCCAGGAGGACACCCGCTTCAACATCCTCCCCGAGCGCTGTGATGTGTCAACACCAGGTCCACGTGACGCTCTTAGCGGAGAACTCACAGGAAGTCAGCAGTCACTGAAAGGCACTATGAGTTTCTGTTTGCCCTCGAAGCAACGGGAACGTTTTGGAGGCGGGTATCGTGAGAGGCCAGCAGCACAGGACTCTGCGCTCCCCGCGGGGCTCAGCCCTGCACTGACTGTATGTCTCTGGGGAAGTGACTTAGCCATTCTGAGCTTCAGTTTCCTTGTCTGCTGTAGGGCAGGAACGACAAAGTCCTTAAGGGGCCAGTGCATGAATGAAATGAAATTAATAGTAACAGTAATAAATGAAACTGCTCATCGGAGCTGTTTGGGAGCGGCTAGGAGACAGAAAAGAGACAGTGGCCTGAAGGATCAGGAAGTCCAGCAGAAGGGGCTTCGGGGCAGGAGAGACGCTGCTGGCAGCAGAGGAGGGGCCGCTGGAAGGCAGCAGGCGTGGTGGTGGAGAAGACGGGGCCTGAGCACAGTGGGGCTCGGAACTGGGCCCGGGGGGAGGGGACCCGAGGCCCCTGCGTGACAAGGCAGGGGGGCCTGCTCCCCATGGAGCAGCTCCCTTGCCCTCCCCCTGCCCCGTGCGCTCGGCGAGCAGGGTCACGAGGCCTGTGCTCACGGTGGCTGGAGGGACAGAGACATAAAGGCCGGTGGTCACAACCACAGGCGGGCCCTTCAGGCTCAGAGCCCAGGCCCCGGCCACCCTGCCAAAGCCCGGCTGAGAGCTGGACGAGGTCCAACCGTGAGGTCAGAGAGGCAAAGCCCGTCTCAACCAAGAATGCCGTTTCCCACACCTGCTCCCTCAGCTGGAGGAGAAGAGGGTCATCGCTGCCCGTGAGCGGTGACCGGACACCCCGCTGTGATCCTGCCCAGAGCGTGTCGAGGAAACCTGCGTCGCGTTCTAGGAGAAAGGCACACAGGCGACTGGAGGGCTCTGGACAGAAGGCACTCTGCTCGGGAGCGCCGCCGTGTGGACCGTCTGGAGACACAGGAACCACAGCTGGGGAAAAGCGCGTCAGTCCTGTCCCAAATCAACTCGGTAGCAGAGGGTAAGCCATCACCTTTGTCTCCATCACGGACCGTTATTCGCCGTGGGAGGAAAATTATTGACTCAAATTCAGAACATCTTTGGATAAAACTCCTAAAAGAACTGAAAACAAGCTCGGAGTGTCTGAAGAAAAGCTCTCGAGATCTGGTGTCCCTACTGTGGAGCCCTACGTCAAGGACACACTACGTCAAGGACACACTATGTCAAGGACACAGGACAAAAATTCCAGAATTAACCGAGCCCCCATAGCAACTGTTGCCGTGGGCTCTCCTGACCTAAACCGGACAGCCCCCGACTCCATATTAGGCGAAATCATCACCACGTAGTCACCTTGCAGCATCTTGACCAATCACCTAGCGCTCCTGCCAGCAGGAGTTTTCTTTGTCTTGAGGCTATAAAAGTCGGCTACCAGCCCACACAGGGGGCCCGCTCTCCCTGGTCTATCAGGAAGTCTGCTGGCTGTGTTCGCAGGGCCCCTCACTAACTCTGCTCTTCGTGCTCAATAAACTCACTCTTTTCTAAAATACTTGGTGTCTGGAAGCTCTTCTTCCAGCCCGTGCTCAGACTACGACACCTACGATGTGTACCGTTGTGTGGATGTGTGGGCAGGTCCTCCAGGGGGACAGCGTGCTGACAAAGTGACTTGGCAAACAGCCTTTGCTCATGTGAACTCTTACAGGGGGAACTTCCCTTAAACCTTCAGCAGGAACAAACCAGGCCAAGGAGGCCTGGAGAAGATTCAGCAGGCCTCAAGTCACTTTCCCACGGCCGCCCTGCTTCTTGCCAGACATGGGGGAGGCGTGAGAAATGCAGTCCCGCTGCGAGGAGCCTCTGAGCCTGAATAGAAGGTGGGACCCTCGGAAAATTCGGTCCTGATGAGCCGGCCTGGTTCAGGCGAGGTCGTCCTCACGGAGGGGAACCTCCCCAAGCCTTAACCTTGAAGGAGAAACACCCAAATCCTGGGTGTAACCTTCCAAAGGAATGCATTTTTAAAAGCTTGAATGTGTTCCCTGCAGTTTGATTTGCTAAAAGCAGACTGTGCTATCCGAGCAAGGACAGTCAGCCCCGGGGCACAGACAAAGGGGCAGCAGAGAGGGAGACCCGGGAGCCTGTGCAGGACGAGGACTTCCTGCGAAGCGTGTGGACAGCCAGACGGCTTCATTCCCGGAGTGCCGGACGGTCATGATGTGATGCTAACAGAGCGTGAAGGTCATGGCTTTTATGATGATACGATTCGTTTCTCTGTCGATTCTCCAGTAACCAAGGAGACTTTGCCGCTGGGCTTTGTCTCAGGTCGGTTGCCCCAAAGGGGAGCGTGGCCATGGGCTTGGGATCAGCTCACTTATCTTGGAGGTGATTCCTGGCGCTGGAGTGGGATCCGGAAAGTGACAGAGGGGATTAACGTGTCCGTCACCAAGGGGTCACTGCTATGGGCAATTCAAGCTCAATAGTCCTCGGGCCCATTTGAGGAACCAGAAGGTCCCTCTGAAAGGAAGGAGTCCAGGCCATTTGCCCCCCAACCCCAACCCCCTAGTGCTTTTAATCATCCCACGACTGGGGCTGCACCCACCTGTGGGCTAAGCAGGAAGAAGGAGGCCGTGAGGATGAAAATGGGAGACCATCAGTGCTTGAGGTGGGGAGGGTCAGAGAGGATCGGCCATGTCCACCTGGCTGCAGCTCAGGCTGGGGCTGGTCTGAGGGGATGGGCATAGCTCAGGAACACGGGACATCTACCTTGGGGCCGTGTGTAGATGTTCCTGCAAAGGCGGACAGCACCGCCCAGGATGCCCCGTCCCGCCTGCAGGACAGTGCAAAGCCATGCATTTACACTGTTCTTCTCCAAAAGCAGCTGATTCGCCACCAAAGAGATGGAGTGGACACAGAACCACAGTGATGTGACCAGGGCTGACGGTGTTCTCTGGTTGTCCAAGCTGTGTTTCTGCCACTGTCCTCAAAGGGCTGGAGTCTAACCTTCCCAGCTTAGAAGAGTCTTCTGAGAGGCTCACCATTTTGAGTTTGAAACAGCATTTCATGTGATGCACTGGGATTTCCTGGAGCACACAGAATCTGCTTCTGGAAAGGATTCCCCAATTCCTGGAAGAGACCCTGCATCATTTGTTGAAGAAGTTTGACGGCCAGATGGAGAGAATAGGAGTTGACTTCAGGCGCAAAACAGACGCCACAAATGTCCACGTGTCCACATCAGAGGCGTGTTATTTTTCTCTCTTCTTTCCTCATGCCAACCTCTGACGGGGCATGCCTGTCTTTGCAGCATAAGGATACCAGGGATTTTGTTTAAAAGAGTTCAAGACCTTTGGCAAAACGGAGTGAAACTGGGCACAATTTGAAATCAGCTCCCGTGGCCCCCACCATCCCCTCCCACCCCCAGTAGCCCGTTTCCTCCTCTGCAGCATCTGGGGACCCGTCAGGTGGGCCCGCAAGGGGAGGAGCAGAGAAGGGCAGCTGGCCCAGGCTCCCCTGCAGGGAGGCCCAGGGAGAGAAGTTAGCAGAGCAGCCCTCACATCTGGAGATGGGCACGCGGGCTCCGTGGGAAAAAGCCCGAGGGGAACTCACGACCTGGAGCCGAGGGGAGAGGAGAGAAGTGGGGTGTCAGCGTAGGCCACCTGTTCGCAAGAAGCAAAGACATCCACGGAACAAATGAAGATGGGCCCTGTGAAGGGCCTGGGTACAGGAGGGTCCAATGCAGCAGGAAACCGGAAGAGCAGAGGTGCTGTCCTCTGACCAGGAGGTGCGACTGAGAGCTCAGCCATCCGTTACGATGGGGAAGTGGGGCTGCTCTTCTGAGAGGGAGGGTGAGAGAGCCTGGGGCCACGAAAACTTGTTAGAACTGCGGAAGGAGATGCAAGGACCTTCCCAGACTCGGGCATCGCCAAGCAGATGGGCGCGGGCCAGCCTGTGGCATCTTCCAGCCGGAAGCGTCTTCATGATCTGATCTTTGCATCAAGTAAGAGGGATGGAGGGTGAATCTAACCCTGAGTTTAATCAGAGGGCGGAGGGAGGTTCCAGTGTGTTTTCAAATGGCTAAGGAGTCCGGCCCCAGGGATCATCGGGTGTGGGTCAGGGTCATCAGGTCAGGGGTCAAGTGGTTGGGGGTCTCTGTAGCTTCTGTGCTTCTTGTCCGCCAGCCCCGCTCCACGTTGCTCACCCCGCTCAGCGGTAAAACGATGAAAGAGAAATTGCCGTCAAAATACATTCCCGATGGAGAAAAATAACATCTGAAACACGATTCATTTGTAAAAGGAAAAACTAGACATTTTGATACCTTATTTTCTCACTTAGCTCTGATAACGAACGAGCTGGTCCAGGAGGGTGGAATTGCCCTTTTCTGCAAACGAAAACCCTAAAAGAGGGTGGTAAGGAGCTGTGTAAGATCATACAGCAAACACGTGAGGGACCCAGGGTCTCTGATTTTGACCCTGTGACTCTTGGGCTATTATTTTATAATCTTTTACTTAAAAAATAACTTGCATGCGTGAACAGAAGTTAACGTTTGTAAAAGGCAGACATTGTGTTGTAATAAGAAGCAGAGGTCTCAGGCACAAATTCTAGGTGTGTTGTCATCTCCGAGCCGTGTGGCTCTGACTAAACCATCCAGTTTCCCGTCTGAGAAACGGGAAGACCCCTGCGGGCTTGCAGAGACCCTCTGAGTGTCTGATGGGCCCTGAGCCATGCTGGTGGTCCATTGCTTCCAAACTCCACACTCAGGAACCGTTGGCGGGGCCACATCAGGGTTCCCAGGACCCCACCTGCTGCCGGGATTGGACTGTTTTCAGTCTTGTCTGTCTTTTGTTTTCAAGACCCACTTCCGTTCTTGCAACCATTATTTTGAGCTTATTTTGTTTGTGTTTCCCTTGCACCTTAATAAACTGAGAATCTGCATCTTTTAATGACACTAAGTTATACAGTGTTCATCTTCTCACAGTGTTTTGTAAGTTATCTTAGTTTTTAAATGGAAGTGGTCTTCAACATTTTAAGTCCAGAATTCTTGTTCAAGAAAAGCTCAAAACCCAGAAAGAGCTACTACACTGCTTGCCAAAACATGACTTAAAAAATATTTCTATGAAAACAAATCAGCAAATAATTTGTGGTTCTCTTAATGGCTAGGGAGAATATATCCAGCTTTTACTTTATTATGAAATGGCGAGTTGCAACATTCACCTTCAATAAATAATATGAATTTTGTCAGACATCAAGATTCCAAGCTTCCCAGAAAAGTGCAATTATGACGATTCAAGTAAGAAGAACCCGGATTCCTGGGGCTGATGGCCTCCACCGCCGCAGTCCCCACAAGCACCCCAGTCAGGGGCCTTTTGTGAGGCTAATGACGTGGCAGGGAACGCTGGCCCGTCAGGACGGGCCGGGGAGACACTCATGCCTGTGGCCAGGGCTGCGGCACATCCAGGGCGTGATGAGACCCGGCGGGCCGAGGACTGCTGGACCCCCAGAGATGTGCCCTCTGCACTCCAGGGCTGTGAGATGCTCAGCTTGTCGGAGGGGATGCTCTCTGTGTGGGAGCATGGGGGTGGGGAGCGGTTCCAGTGTTAGGAATTAAGGAATCTGGGAGGAGGAATGATCAGTTGTGGTCTTGGAAAGATTCATTCACTCACCGTTCAGCAATGTTTCCTGGAATCCTATATGTTTCAGACACACTTAGGTGTGTGGGATGTGGTCGTGATGATGCTGGCAGAGACACGGCCCTCACGGATCTCACACTCTTAGGACCAGGGGAGTGAGGAGGGCACAGGCAGAGCAGAGGTAACTTCAGGACTCGTGACTGACAGCTGTAAGGACAGGGCAGGAGCCGTCGCCGGGGAGGGCTTGGGCACACGGGCCCATCTCGCAGGTGGTGTTGTTAACGGCAGTCACGCCGGGCACCTGCATGGGTCTGTGCGACCCAGAGCACATTTTCATCCTCTTCGGTAATAATTTGGACACTCATGCACAGAAAGTAAAGGAGTCGATCGATTTCACCCTAGAAATAGGCAAGCTTTGTAGATCACCGAGCATTTCACATTAGATGACTCCATCCCCACAACAAGCCTGCAGGTCCGTCCTACCCAGACGCAGGGCCTGACCTCCCCAAACTGGCTCACTGGGCGTTACTTCCACAGCCTGTGTCTAGTCAGTACCCCGGTCCTGGGGAGGCAGGGTCTCCCACTGAGCCCAGCCCTGTGTCCAGTCGAGGTAACCCCAGGGTTTCCCTAGTGGCAAACTCATAGGTTACTATCTCCCTTGCAGTTTCTGGCGGAGACCTGAGCCCTGCCCTGAATGGCCTTCCATTGTCTGAAGACCTGGCCTGTGATTTAGGGTGGCCTCTGTGCTCCCAGGCCTGGGGACCCTTCTCTTCCACAACCCCCCAGGAGCCCAGGGCTGTGCATGGCACCTGGAGACCCCTGCCAGGACCCCAGCTGCATCGGGGCTTTGTGTGTAAGTTGTGCACCTGGGTGATGGGGGTGGTGGTGGGGTGATTCCCCTCCTCTTACAGCTGAGGGAAGATGGGCTGAAGAAGGACCGGGTGACTTTCCTGCTGCACCAGAGCCCCAAGCCCAACAATCCTCCTGGCACAGCAGAAATACCAGAGTAAATCCTTTCTGTGAAAAATAGACAAACCTGAGTACATGACATGAAATAAGCCAAGTATTAAACAAAACCCCAAAACGCTGAGTCCTTATTTCTTCATGTTTTAACTATCAAGACTCCTCCTCAAACACACTGTATATTTTTTATAAACATTACATTGCCTAAATATGCTCATATTCTCTTTATATTATATTAAACTGTAATCATCACTGTTTTCCTGAAAATAAACTAAACTTATGGAAGCAAAAGTTTTGTCTACTTTAATTCTAAACATGCCGTGCTTTCTTTCAGAGAACTATAGGTTTAATAACATATAGAGACGTTTTTACAAGTCATTTGAGACAATTACATTTTGTTTTTCTTTTGAATATATACTTTGGAATAAAGGACAGTGTCTTTATGAAATATCTGTAGGTAACATACCTTATGGATATGAGAGTAACGTTTACCCATGTGAATCATCTCCTCACCCCTGCAAACACACATACACACACACACGCATATACACACGCACACGCACACACACGCACCTTCACAGGCACCTTGGGAGACGCCCTCCCAACATGGAACTCACAGAACCATCATTGAAGTTACAGTGTGCCCCTTTCAGACAGGTGACCATCTCAAAACAGAGTGAGGTGACTTCACATTTTAAAAGACACAAACCACATGGGAAATGAGAAATAAATCTTGCATTTCTGAGAGGGGCAGAATTGTTAGCTAATATGTGGAAAGGGATTTATATATTCTAACTGTAGAAAGTGAGAACCCATAAGCCTAACAACTTCTTTTGTTCCTAATGTTTTTCTTCTTTTTTTGAAGTGTATCTTTTAATTTTTTTTCTCATCAGTTATCTGTTTTATACGTATTAGTGTATATATGTATATATGTCAGTCCCAATCTCCTAATTCATCTCACCGCCCCCGCTCTAATGTTTTCTAACCTGAGCTTGAACCCATGACATACCCCAAAGCAGAACTCACCTGGGGGCTGGATGTTTTTTGCGTGGACTTGCTGTGTAAAATCAGTATGAGATTTTGGTAAATTAAAGCATCCCTTTCCCACGTCCTCTGCAATTTCCTGTACAGCTAAATTATACAACATGACAGACACAGATAAAGGAATGTAGGAAAGACTTGGTGAATTGCAATATTTGTGCAAAAGTAATATTCATATTGCTATATATTTCCATTAGTGTCATATTTTCTTATTGCTATAATGATAAAGCACTAAGAACCTAGATATTATTGGTAGAAAAATTATGTATATAATTTGTCCATCTATATTGCTTACTTCTTTATTGACAGACTGGAAAAAAGTCTATTACTAAAACAGATTATAACAGTATTGGGCAAAACTTGTCTTATAATTTCAAGGCTTTTTCCTCAACAACAGTAAGTGATAATCTTTTTGCAACAGTAACTTCAAAGATCACTAATCAGAGATGAGCATAAGAAATAAGATAATAATGAACAAGTTTGAAATATTGTGAGAATTACCAGAATGTAAGACAGAGACACGAAGTGAGCAAACGCTGCTGGGAGAAATGGCTCCGACAGACGTGGTCAATGCAGGATTGTCACAAAACTCCAATTGGTAAATATTGCGAAATCTGGAAGCTCCGTCAAGGGGAGTCTGCCTGCATATACAGTGCCTGATGCAGTGTCTGGAGCAAAACCAGCAGTTGATAAACATCTATGGCTGTAACGAACAGTGACTTTTTACGTGTAAGCATGTGGGTGTAAGGAGACCATTTCCAGGGTGCTAAGTGTCCTCTTTATGACCGATGGCTATGGAGGTCTGGCATCTTTGTTGTCAATTCTGTGACAGACTAAATGTCTGTGTCACCCCCTCCCCAATTCACATGTTGAAGCCTTACCCCCCAATGTGATGGTATTTGGAGGTGGGGTCACTGGGGTGATTAGGTCATGAGGGTGCAGCCCTAGTGAATGGGATTAGTGTCCTTATAAAAGAGCCCCAGAAGCCCCTTTGCTCCTTCCTCTATGTGAGGACCCAGCAAGAAGATGCCAGGAATTGGGTCCTCACCAGACACTGAATCTGCTGGCACCTCGATCTTAGAGGCCCAGCCCCCAGAACTGGGAGAAATGAGTGTCTGTTTATAAGCTGCCCAGTGTGGGGTGTTTTGTTACACAGCCTGAGCGGACTGAGGCAAACACCTTTGTTTACCTTCAGAAGATGGCGTCCTCTCTCGTAGGTAGATGATGGGTAGATGGATGCATACATACATAGGTAGACAACATATCGTTTGTCTATGGCAGGGGATGTCATTCCACCCCACTGGCTGGCCCTGTACGTGCAGCTTCTCACCACCCAGCCTCCCCACCATCCCTCCTGGTCTGACTCAGCGTTTGTCTCAGGTGAAGCTCCCCACATTGCCGTGTTCTATGAATGCTGATACAGATAAGGAATTGTGCCGTTTCCACATTTCCACATACCCCCCAACCCAGCTCCCGACCCCCTGCATAACAGTCAGTCCTCATACAAACACACAGAAACAAGCAAACAAGCAAACCACACAGAGACCTGTGTGAGTAGCGGCGCATACAGGAAATCTGGGGACGAGAGGGCATTACTGCGGTACATCAGGCAGCTCTCAGTCAACCCCGAGGCGCTCGTTCCCCAGAGTCCTGTGGCCTCTGCCGTGGTCCTCAGGCCCCCTTCTTTGATCTGCATCCTGTTCCTTTACTTCAGTTCTGAGCAGCTCACCTCCCTTCCTCCTTGTTCCGCCAGCTCCTGCCCTGGAATCACCTTCGTCCTGGAGCTGCTTGTAAAGGAATCTGTCTTCCTAAAC
The DNA here is from genome assembly GCF_003676395.1 of Aethalodelphis obliquidens. Classification (NCBI taxonomy): domain Eukaryota; kingdom Metazoa; phylum Chordata; class Mammalia; order Artiodactyla; family Delphinidae; genus Aethalodelphis; species Aethalodelphis obliquidens. The sequence continues at coordinate 931,369 of NW_020837947.1, forward strand.
ACAGCTTTCTCCCTGAGAGGCTTTCTGGTAGCAGCTATCAAATACCTCTTCTGGTTATACAGCGATATATAAAAATGCCAAAAAACAGAAAAGTCACTCCCTGCACCCATAGCAAATGGAAGATGCTCATCTGATCTGTCATCACTTGGCAGGTACCAAACATAATTTTAGTTTTATGGCAGATTTTACTGGCTTGTGAGAAGAGAAAGCCCAGTCCTTGTTCTAATGAGCTTAGCGCCCAGCTGGGCAACCAAAGATAAACACAGGAAGCAGCACACCCCGGCCACAGAGCAGTGCTGTCATACGGTCCAGGCTGTGGGCGGTGTCAGGGCTCAGAGGGAAGAAGGCAAGGGCCGCGGCACATGGAGGACACAGCACAGGTGCCAGCGGACAGTGCTGGGGACACTTCCCAGTGCAGGTCAAAGAGCATCTGACTCACACAGGCCCCACGACGCTGGGGAGGGATCAATCTGGTCCTTGAAGGGAGGAGGGCTTCCAGCTCATCGACGTCCCGATGTGTCCCTGCGTGTCAGCAGGGCATCACCCTCACTTCGAGTTGATTTCCACTATTATTGCAAAGTGGCCCAGCACCGAGGGCCCCTGCTTACATACCCACATCCAGGAACAAAGTGAGGTATCTGAAGCCCAGAGGAAACCCGATCGTCAGCTGCGAGGCAGTGAGGGCCCAGCAGAGGGACAGAAAGGGCTGCGGTTATGCAACAGCGGGAACTCAGCACTGAGTGACCAGGTAGGGGTCAAGATTTAAGCGGTGACAGAAGGAGGAGAAGGGGAGCTCGTGGTCACAGGGTGGGAGGGAGGGCTCAGGAGCCAGCGGAGGACGCCGCAGAGCTGGAGTGCAGTCTGTGCAGAGCGAGGCCAGGCCCAGGGCACCTTCCTCTGGGCTGGGGGCTTGGCTTGGTGCCCCCCACCCCGGAAGGTGTGATGAGAGCAACTCTGCAGAAGAAACCACCGCGGTCGGGGTGCAGAACTCGGGGGACCTGCTCAGGGGAGGGGAGCTGCCGGGAGCAACCGGGGAGGAAGGAGTCTCCTTCCCCATCCAGCCCTGTCTCCCTCCAGGGTCCCCCAGGCCACCCCGATGGGGGCCCAGCTAGGGAGCAGAACCTGGTACTTACACCCCGAGTGTGACATCACCACCTCCACCCAGGGAAGAACTGGCCTGACCGACATGGGACCCAGGGCCTGAGGCCACTTCCTAGTCACTGACTCTGGAAGCCCATCTGATCACCCCAACCCTGAACCTAAGCCCTCCTGCCCCGCCTTCCCCTCATCCTCCCAGCGTGGGGGAGCATCTCCGGGTCCACGGTGGGGCTAACGGGAGCCGCACCGGGACGGCCATGTCGCTGGAGGTGGAGTCCTGTCTGCCTGGGTCTGCACCGGGGCCTCCCGGGGCTCCCTGCGTTCCCATGGGACTGTGCTCCTCCCACAGGGAGGACCGTCCCCCCATGGCGTACCTCCACCACCCAACAGGGCAGGCCGTCAGAGGTGGCTAGTCAGCAAGTTTGGGAGAAGGAAAAATAATAGCGAGGAGAGGGCTGAGTTTCTCTAATTTACTGGAAAGACAAAGGGCTGGAACGTCTGTCTGAGCAGCTCTCGAGAGGTGTCATAGAAACTCTGGGGTGGGACATCAGGGCAGCGGGGAAAAGTGAGCTGGGGCTGGTCCTCACGTGGAACTGGTGGTCTCTGCTAATGCTGCATTTCACCCTTACACCTGACAAAGGGAGCGAGGGAAAGAAGCCGAGCTGGCCGGGTGATTGAGGAGCGATCTGTCAGGGCCGGGTTTTCCATCTCTCGTGTCCCCGAAGACAGTTGGAAAGATCTAATTTGCAGGCTGCTGCTATGGGCACACGCTCGCTGCCCTGAGCCTTCGTTAGAAGCTGTTCCTGTTGAATGATATCCCCGAACAATTAATTCCGGGAGCTTGAAAGCCTCTTAGCGAAAGTCTTCAGAATAACATTAAGAGCTTGTATCCACAGGAAGAATCTGAGCCACACGGACAGATGATCCCACCCTGTTACCAAGGAATATTTGCATTTTAGGTGGTATCTCCCGAGGAGGAATCACAGTTTACAGCCTTGCAAGAAGGAAGCATGGAAAACAGAATCCATGTGACATTTCAACTTGCCTGTGATTCACTATGAATCTTTCTTTCAAAAGTTTGCTGTGAGTCTCTGTAAATTTTCCTGGGAAAATAAAATTAATACATGAGATATATGCATAAAATTAATCCAATGATGGACGCATAAGATGATATTCACGAAGGCCAGCAAGAAGCTTACTGCCCAGCAGCACTCCAGAAACGTGGGGAAGGCGTCACAGTGGGATCAAAGGCGGGCTTCACTTTTAACAAATTATCTTCCCTCCAACCAAGGAAGAGCGCCCAGATCACACACGCATGTGCCCGGCAGGAGTGCGGAGGGTAGGGTGGAAGATGCTAAACACAGGGCGTCACAAATCCTAGACTTGCTCATCGCCAGCTCCATTTAAGAGGTTTAGCATTAGAAGAAATGGAAAGTTTGGTTTAAGTGAAGGAAAGTGTTGTCAACAGCATTTCCCAGGATGGATCCTCTCAGGTCAATGACGTGCTTTTTCTGTGGGATGTGTGTGGAGGCAGCTTCACATTACATTCACTGCTTGTGGATTTTATTCTCACGGGATGACAGGTAAGGTCAATGCTGCCACGTCTGTGAAGATGTTCTCTCTTTCCTTAACTGCTTGCGACCGTGAGACCAGTTGTCATCACACTGAACTTCCTTGTGGAAAGGGGAAGAAAGATCAGCTCTCGCTAAAACGTCTGCCTTCCAAGCGCTGTCTTTATCCTGGCTGGTTTGGCTTCGGTGCCAGCAGGAAGCAGTTCCTACGTGTATGTGCCATGGGCGGGAGTATCGCGTCCTCGATGTCGGTACCAGGGACCAGTGTCCGAGGAGCGTTGACAAGATCTCGAGTCATGGGCCACATGGGAATAAATTTAACTACTTTCACGTATGTTACTTCACCTCATCAAAACTCTGCGATGCAGTTTTGTTAATTTTATCAAGTAAGTCTCTGTTATGATCCCACAGGGATGCTTGAGATGGTTCAAGTCTCACCCACTCCCTGCCTACATGAGCGGCAGACCCAGGACCCCGGGCCTCCTGCTTCTAATCTGTTTCGTCCTTCTCAGCCTTTCCCACCCGATATCTAACTGAAGCCACGCAGCATGAGACGTCAGCCCACAGGCTTGCAGACTCTGAGATTAAGCTAATAAAAATGCCTTTGGCATCGTGTTCACGACCACATGCAAAAAGAAATCTTTCTGTACGTCAGCACCAAGAGCGTCTCTCTGAATTATCCACGGTTTGGATGAGGGATCAGTCAGCACCAGGCTATTTATACCTGGTGGAAAAATCCCGAATGAAAACTCCCAAAGCCTGAAAGGCCAGGTGGGGAGGCTCCAGGACACACACTGCACTGTTCTCATTTCTCCTGACCTGATGCAATAGGTGCAACATTTCCTACTTTGCAAACGTGTTAAAAATCACTACTAATCACTACCATCCCCTTTCAAATAAAATTCAAAATACTGTCACACTCTTTCCACAGAGAAAAAAGAGCCACTAAGATTACAGCAAACACTAGATTTAAAATGTTTTTGGCCCCAACAGAAAGACGGCACTGGTTTTGTCCGACTGGTGATCAAGGGGATCCAAGGGCACTCAGGGGCCTGAAGTATCAGAGCCCAGGTTTTGTTTGTTTGCCCTGACAGCCCTGCTGACCGACACCCGGGAAAGGACCCCCCTTTCCCCCCACCCAGCCCACACAGACCCCCTCCGTGGTGGTGACAGGGTCGGGAGCTAAGCCCTCAGACCCCTGGCTCCCAGAGCCTGTAGCGGGCAGGTCTCAGCTCCACGGCTTCTGGAGAACACATGAGACGTGGTGTCTGGGCTCCGGGTTACCATGAGGTCAGATCAGACGTGCACATGCACGGCTTGCAGCGTCTCACTGTGACGGGAAGCAAAACAAGGGGAAGCCACGTCCTCGTTCACTTCTCAGGGACCACACTCCCCCAGGCGTCCCACCTGGCAGGTGGGCATCCGGCTCTCCTGACATCACAGCGGTAGGTGTGCAGCCCAGTTCTGTGACAGCTCGAGGTTACAAGGGGACCCAGTTTCTCTCAAAAGTAAGGAGACTTCATTCACGTCTTCCCATTTGTGAGGCGGGAACCCAGAGTCTATATTTCCTGTCAGTTACAGAAAGAGCTCTATTTTAAGACTAAACTTTAGCTGCCAATGTAGGGAAGATTGCATGGATTTATTATTGTTTAGGAGTCAAAAGTCTACCATGATCACTGATTCCCAGATTATGTTGGGGCCCTGGCTTAATGGAAGAGAACCTCAGACGGTCACCCTGCCGAGATGCTCGGGGCGTGGGCAAGGGCACACCTGTGCTCTGTCACATCCAGCAAAGAGCCCTCTGTACGGTCAGTGACACAGAGATGTTTGCAGACTGAGAGGACTGGCGAACGGGTGTGGCAGTTACTGTCAGCAGCATTACTGTGTCGGTCGCAACGATGTCAACGGTTCAGGATGAGGCGTTTCACGTTCACACGTGCAGCTACACTTGACTTGTCCTGTGTCACCGTCCTGTTGTTTGTTCGTAACTCCCCCTCCCTCTTGGTGGAGGTCTCCTGGTCTAACTTATCAGGAGCGGTCCATGAATTGTCAAGAACACTGTCAATTAAAGAGAGTCTCCATTTGTGCATGAAATTGCTCAGAAAACGCCCAGAATGTGATACCAAACATCCTTTGGTCACATCAGGCCTGAGTGTTTCCCCCTCGAGGCTGCATGTCGTCCTGAGCTCAGCTCTGAGCTGAGGACACAGAGGGTCTGTGAGATGAACATGCACTAGATCTACGCTGCTAACCCTTCTCCACAGGACACATTCTTTCTAGAATGAGCAAGAGTTTGCCGCTTTGGGCTGGGCTGTAAATTATCTTCTGTGAGATAAGTCTTTTGGCTACAAAATTATTTTTAAAGATTCTCAAATGCTTAGGTCTTCATTCCTGCATTAATTAAATTACAGGGAACCAGTGTCTCCGAATGCTGCTCACGTGACCTTAACTCAGAGGATGCTCTCATTATGCCAGGCTGTTTATACTCATCTTCCTCATTGGCAAGGAAGAGGAGGGTCCGACAAGTAAGGGAAGAGTCCTTCAGTCTCAGGCCCGGAGTGAAGGACTGTGGGCAGGGAGCCAGCCGTGAAGCCGGGCCACGCTCTCCACGGCTCTTAAGGTAAGAGTTCTGACCCTTCCCACTGGCCGACGAGGACTCCAAAGGCTTCGCACTGAGGTTTCAGATCTGAACTTTCCATCAAACGCACGTTGATTTATCGGCCTTGGTGTTCTCTTTTGCTCTTTATGAAGACCATGCCCAGAAAGTGTCTGTCGTACGTAATGCAATGTGATAGTCATTAGACTATACAAAACTAATTAGAAGCAGAAAAGATGATATTTAAAAAATGCATATTGTGTATCCACCAATGAGGAGACTTACACTTTCCATCCTTTATTCATCCATTTGTTTGTTTATACATTCGTGTGACAGTGACTGTCCATCTGCTGTGGGCTTTCAAAGTGGCTTGTTTTTTTATTTCAATTCTCTTCCTCTTCTACCTAAATGTAGAAACGTTTCCAAATTCTCACCATCCACTCGCTGCTCCATCAATAGCCCTCTTAGGAATGTGGGACGAGGAAGAGGAAAATTGGGGCAGCCCCGAGGAGGGGGGAGCAGTGCAGCGCAGCGGGAAGGGCCCCGACCCTGGGGTGGCCAGGAGGGCGGGCAGGGGTGTGTGCAGGCAGGGGGGCTGCATGCGTCTGGCCGCTCTGAATCCAGCTTAGACTTGGGTACTGTCATCCGCTGATGGTGAGCGTGGGAAACTGGACCTGCCTTTGTGCTGGGGGAAAACCCCGGTTGGAACAAAACTTCAGATTCATACCTTTTCTTCTCCAAAATTTTGCCAGCATTTCTCTTCTGGTATTAGAGTTGCTACACAGACCCCGGAGGCCAGCCTGGTTATCGATTTCTTCTAAGGACATGGACGGATACCTGAAATGTTCTTTCTTACTCCTTGAAATTCAATAGCCTCGTCAGTATACGTCTTGATACAGACCAAATTTTGTTTTCTGTAACACAGAGTGAATTTTGCACAGTAGTCTCGATTCCTTACTTCAGAAACATCTTCTGAGATCAGAGTATTTGTTTGCTTCTCACTTCTTCTCTTAGCTGGAACCTCTGTTGGGATGATAAATAGGGAGAGTTTGGGCAGCCACCACCCCAAGGAAAGTCCCCCGCAGCAGAGCAGCAGTTGATGGTGGAGAAGGCGTGGGCTGTGGAGTTGGGGGCTGGGCAGGTGGGGGAGGAAGCCAGACCCCGGGGAACTTTCATCACTGGAAACAGTGGTCGGGGATGGTACAGCAGAAGCTTGGATAATTTACATAGTCATTCTTAACTGATGGAGAAAAAGAGAACTGTTAGGGCAGCATCACTAAATACTATTCAAAGCAGTGTCTCATAGGGCACCTGAAACAGTACACAGAGGTGATCGTTTACAAAGTTCAGAATTTAAAACAAATACGTGTAGGCAGCCTTTATGGAGAACCTCCTGGGTACCGACCTGGCTCTGTGTAAGTACTCTGCGACAGTTATATTATTCAAACCGCCCAGAGCTGCCATTACATCAGTTTTACAGATGAATGAACTGTGTCCGAAGCAGGTGGTGAGATGAACCAGCAGAGACTGGGTCTGACCTCGGGTCTCCTGACCTCAGGACGGGTGGTCCTAACCACTCCGCTACACCAATTCCAAAGACGGGAGGATCTAGATGTTCCCACAAAAAAAGGAAACAAATGAGCTATTTTTATTATCCATTGTTAACAAGTCCCAAACTTTTGAGGAACAAAAAAAAAAGAAAAACAACAGGGGACTCAGACACCGAAATTTAGAGCTTTCTGCTCTGGGCTCCAGCATGAGGTGGGCTGAGCCTCCTGGCCTGACTGGGCCACTGTGTGGCCTTAGGGAGCGTCCCGACCCTGAAGAAATACAAGTGACAGCGGGGCCAACGTCCAGGGCACTGACCCAGCGGCACAGTCCCACGTGCCAGGTGCTCTACCCTTCACCGAGGCTCTGGGGGCTCACGCTTTGCTCTTCTTTAAATGATCTTCAAACACGTCGGCTCGGTGGGCCGGTTGGGAGGATTAAGTGGGATTATCCATGTCAAGCACTCAGTTTAGAGCCTCCCGCCCCAGAGCATTTTTAAATGTTGTTTATAAAACGTACGTATCTCTTATCCCTTCTCTCTCCGTCAACGGTGATGAGGAAACACAGTGGAAACACACCTTTGGGTGAAGAATGGAAACGTCGTGCTGATCCGGAGGTGAGAGAGAGTCCAGGGCTTTTAGTAGATATGCCCGCGATGAGGACAGAGGTCTGGGAGTGGCCGGGGCTGAGGTCCTGCCGGTGTTTGGCATCGTCGAGGGACAAGGTGGAGGAGAGGGGACGGCCAGGACCGCCGGGGTGGGCGGGAGGGGAGGCAGCGCTGCGTCCCACCCCTCGGGCACAGCCCAGGGCACTGACCAGAGAAAGCGGGACAGAACAGCCACGGTAACCATGAGACGACCTAGGATGGGGACACGGGCTGCTGGGAGCTCTCTGCCTGATGTGCCCGCACGCCCTGGGGAGAAGCACCAGAGCCATTTTCCCGTCTCACAGCATCGACGACACCAGCGCATTCAGAAGAAAGGAATAGGCCACGTGCCTCCGAGGCCTGCAGCTCTGTGTGCCTTGGCAGCCGTGCCTCGCTCCTGAGGGCACCGACAATTAAACCCTCCTCCAAAAACCGCTTCCCGAGGACGTATATGAAAATGATTCAGTGTTGATCTTAACTGGATAATATTTCTGTATTTATCCAAAGGGAGGAAAAGGTTTTTAAATATTATGAAGGTTACAGATGAGGTTTTGAAAACAAACAACAACATGATGTATTTTTGGGAGATTACAAAATAATTTCAGTTTTTAAAATATAAAGTTATAGGCATGAGCCTAAAAGTATAATTTGGCCACAGACAAAACTGCTGGGCATTTGCCTACTCTTGACTCATTTTGCAACATAAAACCGACCTCTCTCTCCACTTTGGTGTGGCTGGACTGGTGGCAAGGCTGCCATGTCCCCCTTGCCCTGTGCTGACTTCAGGCTGGGGGACACGCCCTCGGTGCTCTCTGGCGGCCCCAGTGGGTGCCAGGAACCCCAGCAGACAGCTCGGAAGGCTCGCAATCTGATGTTCAGTCACATAACCAGTGTCATGGTCCCCCTCTTCCAAATGGCTCTTGGCAATAAACGTTTCCAGGATTCTTCCATCCATAGTCCACACAGAGCAAAACTTAAAGGGAGAATAGTCCCTTGAACCTTACGGTACCCTTACACTGCCGCTGTCCCGACCTCACTCCCAGCCCCAGCCGGCGGGTGACGGCTTGGCCCCTGCTGCCTCCTGCCACCCACTCCGCACCTCTTGGGGGGACCAGCGCCCACCACGTTCTTCCCTTGATGCTGAACCTGCAGCCTAGCCCCTCCAGGCCTGAGCCACCAACCAGGAGCATTTTGAGGCCCCTCAGGCGGGAGGAACCTCAGCATGGCCCCGCCCACTGCGGCAGCCTGATGCAGGACGTTAAATTTGGAAAGTATTGTTCCAGGACACAGTTACCTCTTCTTCTCCGAGCCCCCTCTACACGTGCAGTAGAGATTGTCAAGCATGTGGTGGAGACAGGATACCACGCAAAGTAAAATTGCGCTTTTCTGGGCCAACGTCCTGGGAAAGGGCTCCAGGGGGACTTCCTGTGAGCACGGCCCACACCCCTCTCTCCTTTGTTCTTCAGAATTCTTTACTCACTCAGACTATGGAAGACTGACTGCAACCATGTCCTGGCGGATTGAAGACACTGCAGACAGTGCACAGAATTATGCTCACGTGTCCTCTACTTTCCACGGATGTCAAACTCTCCTCTGGCTAATCATAATCATTTTAAAACAAATTAGTCTTCCCGGTTCCCACGTTTTCTTTCTCAGACTTTGATAAATCATCTAAAAATTCCTTTTAATACACTGCTTTAAAATATTCCTCAGATAAGCAGAGTATCCTCCCGCCCGAGTCCGCCAGCGGCGTCCTGACCGCCCCGCCACGCACACAGCAATTTCCCTGTGGGCTCTCCGTCTTGGTGTGGGCTGGTCCTCTGGACTTGTTTTTTGCTTAAACTTTCAATTTCCCATTTGCCTGTGATACCATATTATTATTTACCACCTTATGATTTCTAGTTTGTTCAAATTTTTGTGGAGGTAGTGAGAGTGACTTAAGGGTATATTTAGGGATGTCCGGGAACAGTGGCTCCACCCTCAGGCCCTCCCAGGTCTCCGTGGGGCTGGGTGTCCAGCCACACTCTGCTGGGACCGAGATAAAACCATCCATGATGAAAGAGCATTTTATCAGCTTTTGAACCAGAGGAGGAAATGCTTGTGTTGTGACTGGAAAGTAATAAAAATGGGCCCTTATTCCCTGTGCTTGAAAGACAAAGAAGACAGCTGAGAAAGAGAACAGTAAGAGCCATCAGGTTTGCCAGGACCTAAAAATAGAGCAACGTTTCTGGGGACCAAACGGGAGGGCTGAAGGCCCTGCTCTGGGAGGGTGCGGCAGGCCAGCTGGGTGCTGGCGCTGAGACTGGATTTTATGAGCACCAAGGAAGCCGCTTCAGTGGGAGAGACGTGAGCCTGACCCCACTGGTCAGTGGGCCACACTCACAGGCTGCTGGCAGGTGCAGCCTGGCCCCCATGGAGTCCACTGGCCTGTTCTGGGTGTGGAGCCCGGACCCTCAGGCTGGGCCTGGCTCCCTGGGTGGGGCCCTTCCTCTCTGGCTCCCTGGACGTGGCCCTGTTGGAACATCTGTCCTACTCGCTGAAGCTGAAGCCTAATTCACACAGACTCAGGGATCCACCTCCACCTCCCCAAGGGCACATCCTTTCCTGGCCTGTGACGCTGTCCCTGGGTTTAACGTGGGGCCTGCACTGCTGCCCAGTGGCGAACTCATTTCAGAGGGCCCGGCTCCCCCGTGCTGGGGTGTCCTGTTCCCCGAGCTTGCCTGTGTGCACGTCTCCTGCGTCACCAGGCCTGCTGGGCCTTCTCCGCTCTGCTCCACACCGGCTACTTCACGCAGCACTTGGTCTTGACCTCACAGATGCTCTGCGCACTTGGCCCTGACTCTCACTAAGTCCGAGGAGCCGAGGCGCCGAGAAGTCGAGTCCTGTCCGCGCTGGATCCTCACGGGACCCCGTCAGGTGCAGAGACAAAGCCTGGCGACTCCCCTTTGGCCCCAGAGAGGGCCTCCCGGGGGGACTCGAGTTCTGGCCGAATGTGGCGTTTTGGGTGAGCTCCTCGCCTCCTGAGCTCAGTTCATCACTGAACAAGGCAGAGTGACTGTGGGATCCGAGAAAACCTGTGTGAACAGGTTCACGTGAAGCCTGCACTCGTGAGCCCTCAGGAAACACGCTTCACCACTGTGCTGTCTAGAAAACGCCTCCTGACCTGTGGGTGGATTTCATCACTATCCCGACATCGTCCCCTTCTCCTCATACCCCCAGGACTCCGCCATCTTGCCCAGGCTCCTGAGCTGTCCAGAGTCAAGCCTGGTTCCGCCAATCATAGCCCCATCACAGCAGACGTTTACTGCTCATGTGGGGAGAGTGTGGACGAGCAGCCGCTTTGGGGGGCCCACGGGAGCCCCACAAGTGGAAGGTGGCCTGCAGCTTTATTGTATGAACATATCCTGCACGAGTTAACCTTTAAAAATCTCCTCGTGGCCTAGATTTATACAATTTCTGCAGAGCTACAGAGATGGTCGCTGTGACCCATGTGACGTGATGTGGAGTGTAGTGACAGCTGGGAGACCCATGAGACGCCAGGCAAATGGTGTCAGGAGTCCAGGTGGGGCGTTTCAGCACACGGCGCTCTTTAGACCACACAGACGGGACCACCGGGGAAGATCAGCGGGTGTGGGTGCGTTTCCAGTAGCCACATCGGCCTGGCTTTGCACAGAGTACCCAGTGGGCCTGGGGTGGGGCTCAGTGCTGTCCTGCTGGGCTTTGGTTGAGGAAGCTCCAGTCGAGGTGCTGACAGAGGGCCTCGCTGGGCCTGCCCTCCGCTCCCACCTGCCCTACACGTCCTTTTCCTGGAGCTGTGCTTCGGGACTGGACGGTGATCGAGAGGTGCACTTGCAGGAGGGAGTGGGTGGGGAAGGCAGGTCTCATATCTCCTCTGGGGGACCCAGGGGCATTGGGACCTGCAGCTCTGCCTCAGGACACAGGGCCTCCAGGTAGGAAAGGGCTTGGGGCCCTGATGACCCAGCTTGAGTTTCCTCTTGTGTCATAGGCCTTGTCTCAGTGCAGGGTTAGTTCCTGGCCTCCAAAAGCACAGCTGCTTCAGTCAGTCACTCTAGCAAATCCATGCCCCTTCCTTACTCCACTTCAGAGGATAGACCCTCTTTCATGGGGGAGGGATCAGACCGCAGGGAGGAAGTAGGGCTGCGCTGTCTTTAGCAGCCAGGCGACCTGCCAGGCCACCAAGAAGCCAACTGGATGCATCATCTGTGGTGGGTGGCACTGCACCTCGTTCAGATGCATGGGGTTGCTTTGCAGTGCCTACGTGTACATGTGACTCAAGGCCTGTCCTGTCCCACTGCCTTCCTAAAGCTTCCTGACTACGCTGCTTCCTGCTGAGGCTGCCTCCTGTGCGTGCTCCTGAAGTTATTTCAGATGCACAGAGAGATGATAGATAGATAGATAGATGATAGATAGATAGATAGATGGTAGGTAGATAGATGATAGGGAGATAGATAGATAATAGATAGATAGATGATAGATAGATAGATAATAGAGAGATAGATGATAGGTAGATAGATAGATAATAGATAGATGATAGGTAGGTAGGTAGATAGATAGATGATGGATAATAGATAGATAGATGAGAGATAGATGACTGATAGATGATTGACAGATGACAGATAGATAGGTGATAGATAGATAGATGGTAGGTGGATAGATAGATAATGATAGATAGAGAGGTGGATAGACAGATGATAGATGATAAATAGATGGATAGATAATGATTTCCCCTCCCCTCTTCAGCCAGACTGGGATAACAAGGAACATGACTTTTGTTTTCATTTCCACACATAGTTTCAGTACTTAATTTCAGGAAATAGTGATGAGTAGAGGCATTTTAATTTTCTTGTTGATAACACCTCACGTTTTTTAAATGAAACGCTTGATTTCGGGAGATTCCTTGTAGGAACTGGCTCATGATCTGCCCTCTGCAGGCTGAGACCCAGGGCAGCTGGTGGCTGGAGACCTGGGGCAGCTGGTGGCATCATGCAGTCCAGGGTGGAGGCCTGAGGACCAGGAAAGCTGAGGTCTGAGGCGGGAGGAGTTGGACCCCCCACTTCCAGGGGAGAGAGGAGTTCGCCCTTCCTTCCCCTTTTTGTCCTGTTGGGGCCTCATCACATTGGACAAGGCCCACCCACACCGGGCAGTGCCATCTGCTTACTGAGCCCACAGATGTGAAGGCTCATCTCATGCACAAACACCCTCCCAGACACACCCAGAATCCTGTCTGACCAGCCCTCAGGGAGTCCCTGAGTCCAGTCAAGTGGGCGTAAAACGGTCTCCGCGAGTCCTTTGTAGGGGGCAGTTGACTGCTGTCCACAGGTGCCACTAACACACAGGACCCAGGTCACCTGTGCAGGAGGAGTCCTTACCCTTTAAATGGTTTCAAAAGTGAGGTCCAGGACCACCTTCGAGGTGAAGGAGGGCCCACTGTGACCAAGGCACATGGATCAGAGCAACGCGAATGCCGTCCCAGCAATGGCCTCCACGTGTTAGCGTTTTTCAAGTTTTAAAGTTGAGGTCAAAGAAGTAAAGCACAAGATATACAGGGCTTTTGTTTTCTGTTTTTTAAGAAAGAGGTTTATGTCTGAAGACACTAGTAAAATGATATGCTCTCTGTAACCACCTAAACTGTAAATAAGCAAGGAGAGCTGGCGTTGCTTTAGACGGTTTATTTTCCATGAACTTCGGGTACAATCACACACTGAAAAACACTCCAGGGCCTCAATCTGTATCTTTGAAGTACTGAGCTAAGAAAGCATGAGAACCTGAAAGAACCCAACGGGATCAACCAATAAAGGGGCTTTGGCAGGAAAAAATGAGCCCAAAGTGGAGAAGGTTGGATGTAATACCCACTCCTCTGGGCTGACCCTGTGAGCCACAGACCCGGGTCAGGACACAGGGACACCGACAGGAGGGCATCAGCCTTAACCTGGCCGCCCTGGATGTTTCCACGAATCGACCGGAGGAGAGTTTAGTCCCTATGAACTGACAAACGATTCAAGAAATGAGCCCTTGACGAGTTATCTCTAGCTCTGTAAGAGAGCACATTTTTTAGAAAACTGCTATGTTAACACATTTACATTGATAACACGTAAGTGATCTTTTAAATCATAGCTGCTTGTGTTCATATAACATTGAAAAGAAAAAAATCATTTCACATGCCTATTTCTAAAATCTAAGCATGCTTCATTTTCATTAATAGGGAGGTTTCCTAAGCAAGGGATCAATTTTTATTGTTTTTAAAGGTAGGCAAAGATTGAAGCTGAGATTCTCTCATGAGCTAAACCCCACAATAGGAGGTTAAAAGACAGACCCGTCCTTCTGCTGGACGCCCACCTGCGAGTCCAGAGGCAGCCCCGGCTCCGGGCTACCCGCAGCTTCTCGGGAGGGTCTGTCTGTCCTGATGCAGCTGACGACCACATCTTTTCCTTAGTAACCGCTCGATTTTCTCTGTTAATATTTATTGTCTTACTGGGAGGGGTACACGGCATGGAGCCGGTCAAAGAATCAGTGCTTTTCATGTACTATTATTTTTAAAATTAATTAATTTATTTTTGGTGTTGGGTCTTTGTTTCTGTGCGAGGGCTTTCTCTAGTTGCGGCGAGCAGGGGCCACTCTTCATTGCGGTGCACGGGCTTCTCACTATTGCGGCCTCTCTCGTTGCGGAGCACAGGCTCTAGACGCGCGGGCTCAGTATTTGTGGCTCACGGGCCTAGTTGCTCCGCGGCATATGGGATCCTCCTGGACCGGGGCTCGAACCCGTGTCCCCTGCATCGGCAGGCAGACTCTCAACCACTGCGCCACCAGGGAAGCCCAGTGCTTTTCACTTATTTTTAAAGATGGATATGAGAAACGAAGATAAGGTTTTACGCGTGCAATGCTAACCCTTTTTTCAAACAACCTGAACCTTAAGGAGTCACTTTTTTTAATGAAAAAGCAACCTTAGGCCACAAATCTCATGCGTTTTTTTTTTGTTTTTTTTTTTTTTGCGGTACACGGGCCTCTCACTGTTGTGGCCTCCCCCGCTGAGGAGCACAGGCTCTGGACGCACAGGCCCAGCGGCCACGGCTCACGGGCCCAGCCGCTCCGCGGCACGTGGAATCCTCCTGGACCGGGGCACGAACCTGTGTCCCCTGCATCGGCAGGCGGACTCTCAACCACTGCGCCACCAGGGAAGCCCTCTCATGCGTTTTTGAGCAAGTGTTCTTTTAAACTCCATAACTGGGAAATACAGCAGTTTCTTTTCTGCTGCGTAATTTTCAAGAAGCATTAGTAGAAGGTGCACTGAAAATGCCCTTAAGTAAAAGAATAAAGGTGCTGTCGTTTCTCACAGCTCCTCTCGTCCTCGCCTCCATTCATCCCGTCTGACTGGAATTGTGCGCTTTACCCTCCGCCCCATAGCCCCCCATCCCTACCCGCCCTGCGTGGGTCTTAGAGTCGTGGGCAGGACTGGCCTCTGCTGGCGCCGTGGTAGCATCGGCCCGCGTGCCCCCCGACGTGGACGGGGAGGGTGACCGGTCACCTCTCAGCACAGGATCGGGCCCACGGTGACTGCAGCCGGGACACAGGCCCGGGAGGCTCAGGGCTCTGGCGGGTGGCCCATGTCCAGCGATGCTCACCACTGGGTGGCCGTCCTGTGGGTGGGAAGTGTCGCAGGCACCACGGCCACTCTTGGTTACCGCATGCTTCCAGCTTCTCGGTGACTCCTGTCAGCACGTGGCCGAAGCCCCCAGGCGGACGTGCTGAGGACCAGAGCCCTGCGGCCTGGCACGTGTGCGGACTCAGCAGGACAGCAAGCGGGGCGCACTTAGGGCAGCACCCGGCAGACAGTGGCCACGTAGTGAGTGGCGGGGGACCGCGGTCACTCCACCGATGACAAACCTCTGGCCCCACTTCTGCTGAGCGTGTGCTTCGTTCTAGGTGCTCAGAATCTGCCTGCTAATGCAGGGGACACGGGTTCGAGCCCTGGTCCGGGAGGATCCCACATGCTGCGGAGCTGCTAAGCCCGTGAGCCACAACTACTGAGCCTGCGCGTCTGGAGCCTGTGCTCTGCAACGGAAGAGGCTGCAACAGTGAGAGGCCCACGCACCGCAATAAAGAGTGGCCCCTGCTCGCCACAACTAGAGAAAGCCCTCAGACAGAAATGAAGACCCAACACAGCAAAAATAAATAAATTAATTAATAAACTCCTACCCCCAACATCTTAAAAACAATAAAAAAATTTTAAAAAATTAAAAAATTAAAAAAATTAAAAAAATATATCCTTGGGCAGCCTACATTCTACAAGCAGAAACAGCCAATAAAGAAGGGACCTAAGTAAGCCAATTGCACAGTATGTTAGAGGCGAGCATGCTCTGGGGACACCCTCCCACGGGGAGGGCGAGAGAGAGTTCATGGAGGTGCTGGGAGAGGTCCCGGTGGACGTCTGGGGGAGGGGAGCTGGGATGGAGGAGACGGGCCTGATCACACAGAGTATAGGTGCTGCTGGTAGGTCAACAAAGGCTAAGACAGAAAGTGGCCACTGATTAGCGTGGCTGGGCACTGGGGACAGGAGCGGGGCGAGTTCAGTGGGTGGTGAGGATGGAGGTCTGGGTGGGGAGGGGAGGCCCTGGGGAACGAGAGTGCAGAGCCCATCAAGGAGCTCAGCTACAAAGGGAGCTGGCAGGAGAGTGTGACCCAAAGAAGGGCTCTGCTAGGCTTGTTTTGATTGTGTTTAACTGGGCAGACACCAGCGTGTGCTCTTGCTGACGGAAAAATCCCGTAAGAAAACAATGATGCTGGAAGAATAAGCAGAGCTCTGCTGGAGGAAAGCTATCGAGTGGGCGGGATGGAGGGCGTCCAGGACATCTGCTCAGGACAGAGACAAGGATAGGTCCTCAGAGTTCCCAGGCACCGACGCTGGGGGTGAGCGGGAAGGACGGCAGGAGCCCGTGGGGACTTGCTTCTGAGAACCAGAGAATGTTCCAGGGAGCTGAGCGTGGGGATGAGGACAGAGGAGGTGGAGGCTGAGGAGAAGGGGGGCAGGAGGTGGTGACCGAGGCCCTGGGGGTGAGAGGACCAGGCCAGGAGAGCAGGCTGAGGGGCCCTGAGGTCCCTGCATCATCCTGGGAGCTCCTCCACCAGTGAGCGTCTGCTGCATGATTGCAGACGCGGAGTTGGAAGAGCGTGTAATCTGATCAGAGTCCTGTCCACAAAGCAGGGAGTTCCCCAAATGCTGGGATGTCAAGAAAGGAGGAGTTTTATGGAATCTAAATGGAGTGAGGGAGGGAAGCTGGACATAGAGAGATAAGGGACTGACCCTCAAAAGGTGAAAGGTCAAAGGATTAGAGCTCTCAGTGAGACCAAAGGGTGGTTGGCGTCCCTTGCCAGAGGGAAGGAGCTGGAAGGACAGAGCAGACGGTCAGTGTGTGGGGCGCAGAGACTGCAGCTCTGAGGGGCTGTAGTCACCTTGCAAGGGAGTGCAGAGGTGGCCGGGGGACCAGACGCTGGTTTCAAGGAACCGACGGCCAGGCTCTTAGGAAAATGGTGTATGTGGGTCGTGAAGCCGCCGAAACGTATGTGAGTCAATGTTGGACGGTCACGTGGGTTGTTGCTATTTCTAGTTTGTTTCAGCAGGAATGAAACTCCTCTTCCCTCCCAGTGAGTCTTACAGGGTCTCAGTGTGGAAGATGGGCTGGTCCCAAAGATCAACCCCTGTTATAGCTGGATTGTGTCTCCCTGAAATTCACAGGTTCAAGCTCTAACCCCCGTGACTCTATTTGGATATAAGGCCTTTAAGGAGGTGAAGTTAAATGAGGTCATAAGGGTGCGGCCCTGATCCAGTAGGACCGGTGTCCTTACCTGAAGAGCAAGAGAAACCAGAGCTCTCTCTCTTTTCATATATGCACAGAAGAAAGGCCATGGGAGGGCTGTCCACAAGCCAGGAAGAAAGTCCTCCCCCAAACCAACCTGCTGACCCTTTGATCGTGGATGTCCAGCCTCCAGGATGCCTGTTGTTTAAGCCCCGGGTCTGCGAGGTTTGTTAAGGTGGCCTCTCTTAGCATCGATTTCAGGGCCACAGCCTGGATTCTCCATTCAGTTTGGGTGATTGATTACTCTAAGCCTATAGCTCAGACTACAGTGTTCAGATGGCCTTGGGTTTGGAAGAGGGAAATCCTCAGATTTCTCCCCCAAACAATCAATCACACTCAGCTCCCTGGACCCGACAGTGTGAGGCATCCTATACCTTCTCCAGCCGATGACACAGGAAGAGCTGTGATCCCACTGCCACCCAGAGCTGGCACATGGCAGCACCACCCGCTCTAGCTCCATACGGACCAGGGCTGGATCTGCAACCTGGTCCTCCCCTTCCCAGCCTGTGACTTTGGGGAACATCACCTCTCTCAGTCTTAGGCTCTGGGAAATAGAAGTGCGTACCTCATTGTGGGCAATGGGTGAGATGGTGGGCATGGCTTCTTGTCACAGCCAGGGTCTCGAGCATTGCAAACCCTTTTCCAGCTGGGATACAGGTTTAGCCGGGGTGTCAAGGACACCAAAATGCAGATTCCCAGGCAAAGCAAATGGTCAGTTCTTTTTCTCCACGTCATTCTCCCCAGAAAGACAGCTGGTCCTGAGCAGGTGGGCAGCACTGCTTTAGCGGGTCCTCAGGGTGCCAGGGTGCTCATTGCTCTGACACTCTCCTGCGTGTCATCCTCAAAGCTGCTTGTCAGCCTGGTGTCTGGATCCCGGTTCCGGGAGGAAGAGTCAGACTGAACCCAGAAGCAGAGGGCAAGCGCGTTCCTGCGGAGCGTGTGGACGCCACACACCATTCCGCTCCAATCTCCCTCTGGAAGAGACCCGTCAATGGTCCCACGCAGCCTCCAGGGGGGCTGTGAAGGGGGTGGGCGTGGCCACATCTCTGCTAAGTCCTGGCAGAGGAGCGGAGGGGAAGGGTCCCTTCACAACGAGGAAGGGGGGATACTCTGGAGCAAGCTTCAGCGACGGTCACATACTCTCCTCATGAGGTGATTCACTGGAATACTTCCAAAAACACAAGCGTATTTTCCACAAAACCTTTCTTTCCTTGGAGAATGACTCAGACACGCTCTCCTGGGGAGACAGTGCTGTGGGTGGTGGTCTGTTCCTGCTGTGCTTTTACAGATATCTCCAGGACACTGTGGGGCTGACAGATCGCTCCTCTGGGATACGCAGTAGCGGGAAGAGTGCTGAAGGAAAGGGCAAGACGAGGGCCCAGGGCCTCATCTCCTGGCTACACTATGGATTCTGGGAGATGCATAGACTTCGCGGAAAACTGATCAGTACTGCTGGAAATGTTTTTCAAAAAATAAATTAGGGCTTCCCTGGTGGTGCAGTGGTTGGGAGTCCGCCTGCCGATGCAGGGGACACGGGTTTGTGCCCTGGTCCAGGAAGATCCCACGTGCCACGGAGTGGCTGGGCCCGTGCGCCATGGCCCGTGAGCCTGCGTGTCTGGAGCCTGTGCTCCACAACGGCAGAGGCCACAACAGTGAGAGGCCAGCGGACCACAAAAAAAAAAATAAAAAAAAATAAAAAAAAATAAAATAAATTAACGTTGATTGCTGAACAACTGCCAAACTTTGGTTTCACAATTCAGCTCAGAGTTTCCAGGACCCATGATTAGAATTTGGCGTATTTCTCTCTTTGAAAACTTGCATGGGTCACGTATTCCTTACAGCATACAGAAGGGGGACGAGTCTCCTCCCACTGCCTTTCCCAAGCTGACTGATTACTGGGGCTTTAACTGTCAGTGAGCCTGGGGGGACCTAGAACATTCTGTACCTACTGACCCCCGGGCCTTGTTCAGCTACAGTCTGCAAACTCCTACAAGCCCATAGAGAATGAAGAATCCCCAGCATCTTCCCTGGCTTATTAATAAAGATCCTGGCCACTTGTCATGTGAGCATATGGCTTTGCTGAGTAATCTGTCACCGTGGAGGCTCCGCGAGGAGAGCTCCAGGCTGCCCTTATGAAGGGTCAGCAGAGTCATCACTTTGGGTTACCACTGGGTCTGGAATGCTGCAAACCAACTTTCTCTTTTAGAATGTGATTTTTTAAATTTATTTATTTATTTTTGGCTGTGTTGGGTCTTCGTTGCTGCACGTGGTCTTTCTCCAGTTGTGGTGTGTGAGCTTCTCACGGTGGCGGCTCCTCTCGTTGCGGAGCACGGGCTTCAGGCGCCCGGGCTTCAGCAGTTGCAGCACACGGGCTTAGTTGCTCCGCGGCATGTGGGATCTTCCCAGACCAGGGCTCGAACACATGTCCCCTGCATTGGCAGGCGGATTCTTAACCACTGCGCCACCAGGAAAGTCCCTTAGATTGTGATTTTAAGAGTCCACCATCTGTGTTTGAGTTTATGTACCTTCACGCCGTTAAAGCTGATGGCTGTATTTCTCTCCTTTCTTCTTGGAGGTCCAGAGAGGGTCCGCTGGGAGCAGGGCTGTTTGAACCCATGGCTCAGTGGACGCCTGCCCTCTGCTCTCCGGCGGCTGCCACGTTGCTGGAACTCTTGGCAGGAGGAGATTGAAACCCCCAACTTCTGGTGCTGGTCCCAGAGAGGCAGGAAGTCTTTTTTATTTTCTTAACAGACAAAAATTCTTTAACTCCAGAATGATTTCCAGGAATTACACTATGAGAACTTAATATGTGAGACATTTTTTTTCTTTTTAAAAAAATAAAATAAAAGCAGAAGAAACCAGACTGAACACACCACACGTGGCCACGTTCCACTTTGTAACAAAAAGTGAATGTTTCCCCTTGTCTCAGAGGGATCGTCAGGGGAGTAGCTGTTCCTCCCGGGAGACCCTAGGGGCCAGTGGGCCGGAGGCTGCGGTCTCTCATCCTGCTTCCTTCCCTGCGGTCCAGAGCATTCTCACGACCCACGTGGAGTCCCTTCCCCTTGCTCAGTAAAATCAGGGAAAGGCTCAGAAAGGCCTCCAGACTCTGGGGCGAGGCTCCGGTGATGGTTGGTTGGGGAGTAAACTGGGCCTGGCAGGTGTCTCCACAGGAGGAGACTGAGAAGGAGGCGGGACCTTGGTGCCCACAAGAAATCTGACACAACCCTGTGCGCACTGGTGGTGGCACCGAGGGCGCAGTGGGCAGCTCCCTCTGTCCGTTTGGGCATCGTGCCTGGCAGGGTGGTTCCACCCAGCGTCCCTTGCAAGCTGCAGCCAGGGTGCTGGCAGAGGCTGCAGTCAGACCTGGTTGGACTGGAGGCCTGGGCTCCACATGCATACGCAGTGGTGAGAAGCCCTCAGCTCTTGGCCTCGTGGCCTCTCACAGAACTGCCTTGCGGCATGGCAGCCACTTCCCAGCAAGTCATCCAAGAGCCAGACTGACTGAGACCCAAGCCCCGGCCTCAGGGGCGACTGCCATCTGTGCTTCTGTCTGCTGGTCATACAGACCCAGCCGGGAATGGGGGGGAAGGGCAAGAATGCGGGGGCCAGCACCTTTGCAGGCCCTTGGGGACTGACTGTCACCCTGGGCCACACTTTCCTGTGCCAGTGATGGGCCAGGAGCCTCTGGGGTGTGACATAAGCTGTGGGGAGTGTGTGTTCACGTCATCGTGGGAATCTGCTGTGGAGACCGAAGACTGAGCCGTAGACAGTGGGTCGTTCCCGACAGCAGACAGACGTGATGCTACTCCCCTCATTGTAAAGCAAAGCCAAATAAGCCCAGGTACACTCGGCCACTTTCCCTGTCTCCTGGGTCACTGCTGCTTTACTCTCCTTCCAGCAAATCCCTGGGGACGGTCGCCTGTGCTGAGGTCCCCAGATTCTCTCCCTGCCACCCCTACTGGATTGAGACCCTTCCTGGCAAGGTCGCCACACGCCATTAACCTGCCTGTTCCTCTCCATCCCCACCCATGTGGCTCCTTAGCAGACTTGGCCTGAGGGGTCACCTCTTCGGCACGTCACCATCTGCACCCCCTGACTGGCACTCGCCCCAGGCACTCGTCTTTCTCCATCACCTGTGTGTGTCCTTCTTCCCTGACCTCTTAGTACAGAGGCCACCTAAGACTTGCTTCTCAGCCATGCCTCTTCTCTGCCCACGTGGCTTTAAACACCTTCCTGTCACTGACTCTGGGATATAAATCTCAGGTCAAGACCCCTCCACGAACCCCGAACTCACGTGCCATCTGTCTGCCGACTCCTTGTGCACGGACATCCAACAGACCCTGGCAATTTCACACGTTCTCCTCAGATCCTGCTTCACCCACGGCCCCCATCTCTGGGGACGACAGACCCATCCTTCTGTTGTGGACACCTTGACATGTCCCGCGAGGCTTCATACCACCCCTCACGTCCAGTCCATGATCCAGACGCAACATCATCTCACTGTTCCTTCCTGACCACCCTGGCCTGTCCCCTGCCATCGCCCTCCTGGACGCTTCAGGAACGTGTTTCCATCCTCCTTCTGGACAGAGCGGTAAAACCCAGGCCCTCGCTGGCTTCTCTGCCTGA
Source organism: Aethalodelphis obliquidens (assembly GCF_003676395.1). Classification (NCBI taxonomy): domain Eukaryota; kingdom Metazoa; phylum Chordata; class Mammalia; order Artiodactyla; family Delphinidae; genus Aethalodelphis; species Aethalodelphis obliquidens. The sequence continues at coordinate 953,326 of NW_020837947.1, forward strand.
TCTTCCCTTGCTCTCCTCTTCCGTTGGAGCAGGAAGGCCCTGCAAAGGCTCACAAGGGCCTCACCTTCCCTGTCTGCTCTGATGCAACCGCCCTGGCTTCCCGACTCTTCCCCAGACGGTCGGAGATGCTCTTGACTTAGGACCTCTGCGCTGCACCCCCTGCTCCTGGAATCCTCTCACCTAAGACAAATGCACGGCCAATTTCCTCACTCCTCCAAGTTCTGTGCACATGTCACTCTTCAAGAGACCTAACGTTTTAAGCTTCCACCTGCCCTCCTCCATCCCCGCCATCCTGCCCACCCCTCATTGTTCCTTCCTCATCGGTGTCACTTTGATCAGCCTCTGACGCACTTCACCGTTTACTGTTCACTGGGTCTGAGTTTTATCGTCTCTCCTTTCCTCCTCCTTTAGGGTACAAGTTTCCAGGAGGGAGGGTGTGTTTGCTTCTCTTTCTTCCCTCCTTGCTGTGCCCCCCAGACCTATATTAGAGTCTGGCATACAGCAGGTGCTCAATTAATATTTGGTAAGTGAATTAATTCAGGTAAAGAGAAATATGATGCTTTGAGAAGCACCCTCAAAAAATATACAAAAAGAGCCTAGGAGAAATAAAGAAAAGTCTAAAATGCATTAACTAGAGACCCAAGAGGGGAAGAGAAAGAAAATGTGACAAAAAATATTTAAAGAGCTAGTAGTCAAGTATTTCCTCAAAGTGATGAAATCCATCATTCCACAGATTCAAGAATTGCAAATATCAAGGAGGAGAGATAGAAAGACGTCACACCTAGTTACATTACTGTAAAGCTTTTGAAAGCTAAGGACAAAGAAAAAAAACACATTCCTGGAGGACAACTAAAAGACACATCACCCTTAATGAGCAGCAATAAGACTGATAACTCTCTCTCTCTCTCACACACACACACACGCGCACACACACACACATGCATGCTAGAAGACAGTGGAACACAATAATTAAAATGATGAAAGAAAACAATGGACAGTGAAAGTATTCTTCAAAAATGAAGGTAAAAATAATAATTTTTAGACAAACAAATACTTAGAGAATTTGACAGCAGCAAACCTTCACTAAAGGGTTATTTTAGGAAGATCTGCAGGCAGAAGGCAAATGGCCCCACAGAAATGCAAGATACTAAGAAGAGCACACACACACAAATAAACACAGGGTTCTGTTTAACAATAATAATACAGTCCAGGTCTACAGAACACCTACATCTAACCTTATACTTAATGGTGAGAAACTCATATCTTTCCCATCAAGATCAGACACAAGGCAAGAATATACCCTATTACCATTCTTTTTTATATTAAACTGGAAGTTCTAGCTAAATCAATAGAAAAGAAAAGAAAAGAAGAGAAGAGAAAGGAAAAGAAAAGGAAAGAAAAGGTATATAGACTGGGAAGAAAAAATAAAACTGCCTTTTTTCACAGATGACATGAGCTTCTAGGTAGAAAATCCAAAAGAAAAACAACAACAACAAAAATCCTGGGATTAATAAATGATTATAGTGAGTTTGCAGGATACAGGGTTAATATAAAAAAGCCAGTTGCTTTCATATGTACCGGCAATGAATAAGTAGAATTTGACATTTAAAACATAATGCTATTTATATTAGCACTCCCCCCCAGTGGAATGCTTAGGTATATATCTAGCAAATTATGGACAAGATTTATATAAGGAAAACTACAGAATTTAGACGAATGAAATCAAAGAACTAAATAAATGGAGAGATAGTTCAAGTTCATGGAAATAAAGCTCAATATTGTCAACACATTGTTTTTTTCCAACTTGATCTATAGATTCAATGTAATAACAATTACATGGACTTCAAAACGCGTAGCTCTGAAAGCCAACAGGCTGTATCCACAAGACCCACCAGACGACAGCAAACAAAGAGTCATTTGTTAATGGGCACAGAGGTCCTCACCATGGTTATCCCCCTAGGACTCAGCACAGAAGGAAGAGGCAGAATCCCCCATCTCCTTCTCTTTCCCTGAAAGATGTCCATCTGCAAACTTTCAAAGCTGCTGCCTGAGGGACAGGCTTCTAGTTTAGCATACATCTAGGGGCTGGCTGCAATCCTCCCCAGAGACAGGCGAAACCAGTAGACACCTTACTCACCTTCTCCCTGTACCCCCTTCCAAGTCACCAGTAACTGCCTAGAAGGAGTTTGTACACACATCTGTGCCCCAGGTTTTGTGCTATGGTCTGATGGACAGGATGCCTGGCTCTGACAGCCGATGGGGATTCCATTCATGAGTCCCACAGGCCTGTTGCAAACAAAGAAGTGGTTTGCCATGGGAGCAGGGGCGCCTCCCTCCTATCCCCCACCCCACTCCCACAAACAGCTATACATCAAAACCCAGTGCAGAGGAAGTAGGCAAAAACTCTCACTTCCTGGCTTCTCTTTGGAAGGGGCATGACTGCATACTTTCCCAGCTAATGAGGACTGAGGGTCTGGCCTCCCCAGTCAGCCTGCACCTAGGTGCTGACTGTGACCCTCCCTTTTGGGCACTGGCAGATCTACTGGGAACCACTAAGAACAAAGAAGGTGGCCTGGAAAGTCAAAGAGGTTTGAGAAACAGCCAGGAGCTCAGGCCAGGATGAGTGTCAAGGTTAATAACCTACATTATACCATTCTGCCAAGACTGGGAGAGAAGTCTATTTTATTTAATGAGCAGAGTCAAGATAAGTGAAGAAACAGAAGAATGTGTTCCAAATGAAAGAACAAGATACATCTCCAGAAACAAACAATAAAATGGAGATAAGTCAATACCTGACAGAGTTCAGAATGATGGTCATAAAGATGTCCACTGTGGTCAGGAGTGCAATGCATGAACAGTGTGAGAATCTCAACAGAGATAGAACATATTAACAAGTACCAAACAGAAGTCACAGAGCTGAAGAATAGAATAACTGACATGAAAAATTCAATAGAGAGGTTCATAAAGGACTAGATGAAACAGAAGAAAGGATCAGCAAACTTAGAGACAGCATAGTGGAACTCATCCAATCAAAGGGGCAAAAAGAAAAAGGAATAGGAACAAGAGAAGGTGGCTTAAGAGACTTATGGGACAATTTCAAGTGGACCAATATATGCATTTTAGAGGTCCCAGAAGGAGATGAGAGAGAAAAGGGGCATAAGGTTGTTAAAAGAAATAATGGCTAAAGACTTCCTTAACCTAGGGATAGAGAATGACATTCAGATCCAGGAAGCCCAAAGATATCAAATAAGATAAATTCAAAGAGACCCAGACTGAGATACATTATGATTAAATTGTCAGAAGTTAAAGACAGGGAGAGAATCTTAAAGGCAGCAAGAAAAAGTGAACTGTTCCATACAAGAGAATCCCCATAAGAATATGACAATTTTTTTTTAGCAAAAACTCTTTAGACCAGAAGAGAGTGGGATGATATATTTAAAGTGTTAAAAGAAAAAAAAAAATCCTGCCACCAAGAATAGACTGCCTGGCGAAGTTGCCCTTCAGAATTGAAAGAGAGATCGAGAGTTTTCCAGACAAAGGCTAAAGGGGTTTATCGCCACTAGACTAGCCTTATAAGAAATGTTAAAGGGACTTCTTCAAGCGGAAACAAAAGGATGCTGTCTGGTTAACAGAAAAGATATGAAAATATAAATCTCACTGGTGAAGTTTAGAAATGCTAGAAGAAAATATGGAGCTTAAGCTCCTTACGGTATTAATATTTTGGACTTGACACTAAAAGCAAAGGCAAAACAAGTGAGACACATGAAACTAAAAAGCTTCTACTCGGCAAAGGAGGCCACCGACAAAAGGCAAAGTACGAAATGGCAGAAAGTATTTGCAGACTATATGTTTGACAAGAGGTTAAACTCCCAAATACGTGGCACACTTGAAGAGTCAACCCTCAGCTCTTTCTCTTCAAACCCTCTGTACCTCTCTCCAGGCAACCTTATCTAAGCTTTATTTTCATTCCCAACCTCACTGGCTCCCTATGTGTACATACATGTGACCTCTAAAAGGGCAGCTCTCCCCAGATGTCTAAAAGCAAATTCATTGTGTCCAAAATTAAATCAGGACTTTCTCTACCCAAACTTATCCTTCTCTGTGATGGGCACCACCATCCATCGCGTTACCCAAACAAGAAATCTGATGCTTGTGCTTGTGTCTTCCTCCATCACTATTCTGTACCCACCCAGCCACCAATTTTGGTTTTCCTTCTAAAGATCTCGTTTCAGTGCCCCACCTCCCCCCACCCCATCTCCACTGTCCTGTGCTTGGAGACTAGCAGCTTCCTGTCTGTTCTCCGCATGTCTGACTTGCCTCCTATTAATTTATAATTTACACTACATTCAAAACGCATGCAGGTCTGACCCCTCTGCTCATCCTAATGCAAGTCAGTGGTTCACATTGAACAATGTGCCCAGCATCCGTCTCCACTGCGGGGCCCCCACCTGCCCCTCGGACATAAGCCAGCACCACCACCCATCTTGACTGTAGGTCAATTCCTTAAAAGGGTCAATCCTACTCCAGCCGTAGGGCCTTTGCACATGCTGTTCCTTCTGCCTAGAACACTCTTCCTACTCTTCTCCACCCAGTTAACTGCTTCTCATCCTTCATATCTGAACCCAAACATCACTTCTCCACGTGCTTTTCTCTAACCTCCAAACCAGGCCCCGCTCCTGATTCTGCATCTCCTTCTGAGGAGTGATGACGTTATTGGATTAATGGTTCCCCATCTCTCCCACCTCTGAGTCTGTTTCTGTTCTTCTGTCTCTGTCTCTCTCTCTGTCTCTGTCTCTCTCATCCAATTCTCCACTCAGGCAGGGATTATATCTGCACCTGCTCACAAACTGATTCCAAACGTAGTATTGCCCTTGGCCTATAGTGCACACTGGGTACGTTCTTGTTAAATAAATAAATAAATAGAGGATGCTCCCTATTTTCCAGGGTCAGGCAGAGGCTTTCTACCCAACGTTCCCTCCACAGTCCACACTCACTTGCCTCAGTCCTGCATCTTTACTGTACCTCCCATGGGCCTTCACTCGGCCCTGATCCCATCTTAACACCTTTTTAAACCAGAAAAACTATGAAAGGTTGGCCAAGGTGCACTCCAGTGCCACGGGCTGCTTTAGGGCTGGTCCCGATCCATTGCTTTAGAAGCTGCTCTGCCTGAGTCCTGAACAAGGCTGCTCCTCCACTCGGCATTCACCTTCTCCCTCCTCCTGTGGTCCTGCTTGCACTCACCCTCTGCTCTCTCTGTTCCCAAAGCCTAAGTGGCTTCGCACATACGATCCTGGAGAGAAGGTTTTGAGAGAAGTGGCAGATGCTCTAAGACACTGCAGCTGACTGTCTGGAAGCTGCTGAGAGAGAAGAAAAGGGACGCCACTCAGCCTCAGGCCTGAGAACGTGGAGAGTTGGAAGGGTGAGCACATCCCGCTGGATGTGCCAGGGAAACGGAGGCTCTGTCTGCACAGGAAGAATAAAAAGCTGTCGATGAGGAAAATGAACCTCAGCAGAGCCAAGTGGCATGTGCTGTTGGTGTGGAAGAGGACTCGGGGACGTTTATGCAATGACTGTCCTATTTCTGATGATGGTAACAGCATGGAAAGCTGTAGGCTGCGTTGAAGACTTAATTTTGGAGCCCTTTGACCACCTCTTCTCTAAATCTGAAATCCCTTTCCTTTCGGATTGTATCCAGAGAGAAACATCTACTGAGCAGCACCATGTGCTGTCCCGACTCTTCACCAGGAAACCCAGACTCCCCACGGTGGCCATGTGGACCGACGGTGGTCAACGCAGGAAATGAGGAAAGACAGGCTGCTCCTGCCACAGTGAATAGTGTGTGTGTCTCTGTTATTTCATTTCTGAAGGAGGAAAATTATCCCTTTGTGTTTTGATGAAATAGATGATCCTTCCACTTTTATGAGAATGAAATAAACAATTCTGAGGCCAGTTGCTTTTAAAAATCTCCTGTTTACATATCAGTTTCTGCCTAAGATGTTGAAGAAATGAGCTGCTGGTGGTGGTTTGGTCTCTCCTCCCCGGCAGCCACACTGCATTCATTACATGGTCTGTGCTTCCTGAGGTGAAGAATCCCAGGGATCTGCTCTTGGTTCAACACAGAAGGAGCACTTCCCTTCTTCAGAGAAAAGGCCTCCAGGTCACCACTGCACGGTGTGCAGAGTTACTCGGACACCTGTGGATCCCTGACCCTGGAACAAAGCGAACGTTTGTCTTTATGGAGAATCTGCTATCAGATCTATGTTTGGAGACCACTTTTTCTTGTTTATTTCAGTGATTCTGAAGTATTTCAGAGACCACAACTGCCATAAAATACAAGCCTGGGATCTTTGCTCCTACTGATATAGCTTAAGATTTATTTCTTTATTCATGTTCTATGATTTTGTGTATCATTTAAAAACGGGATAAGCACAATGTATATTTTTAAATTGCTGATTATCTATTTATGCGGCTTAAAAAAAGTATCCAAGAGAGGGCTTATTCAGCATGACATCACCTCAGTCGAGGATTCCAGGCTCAGCCACATGCTATAGTGTGCTTTTATTCATTTATTGACAAACCATGCACAAATTCAGTTTTTAAATTAACGTATATTTATTCCCCCCCCCACATTTCTGAGCCCCACTGATTAAAAACACACAAATTATGCTTAATAGCTTTTATTTTCTCTCCACAGTACACAGCAGGAAAAAATGCAGAAATATTTCCTAAATTAAAATGTAATTCCATAGAGAAGCTGTTTCACCTCACAGGCATTTATGACTAACATTCTAGGACTGCTTATACTTTTTGTAAAAGTTTACATTTGTATTCAAAAATAGTTTTGTGGATTTGTGGAACTACAAAACTAGTATTTCTAGTTTTGTAGTTCTGTAGTTTTGTAGGTAGTGATGTTTGAAAACCTTGGAGTAAGAAAAAATACATACCAGCATGTTGGTTTGGGAAAAGGGGGTAAGGTGCGTGCAACTATAATGAATTAGCTGGTTAATTAAACTCAGCCCATATGTACCGCTTTATCTGCCTTCAGTGTGGGTTTGCTGATAGGGGTCACAACTGACACGTGAACAGAAACATCATCACCTCCATCACCTCCATCATGATCAACACCCACCTGCCGTTTAGGGGCCAGCAGCTGCTCCCTTTGTCAATGGGGTGATGCTCCTCAAGGCCTCTGAGAAGCAGTGTGCTTGGTGGGGTAGGAATTTCTGGTGGTCCAGGTCAATTTCAGATGAAGGCATTGACGTGTGACATTTATCATGGGTGATGGTCTATTTGGGAAGGTCTTTAGCTGGAAGATCCAAGTGGGTTATGAATGGGATCTACACAGATTCCAGGGCAGCTCCTGCCTATTCTTTAAGGACTGACTCTCCTTATCTATTTGAGCCCCACCTGAGCCCTCCCTGTCTAGGTTAGGTAGGGCCCTCAGCTACTCAAGCCCCACCTGCCTAGGTTAGGGCCCTTCTCTGCCTCTGTGGCCTCTCTAACATGTCTAGTCACGGCATGCCACGTGCTCTATTTTAATTCACTTCAGAAACTGTCTTTTACCCCTTTGCTCATTTCTTCTGCAAGTGTCTTATACATAGTTGCTACAACAAGGGCTTAAAAGGAGGAATAAATGGATATCTGGATAACTATTGCTAGGTAAATAATTATGCCAGGGATGGGCACATCCAGCATACTTACTCTCTGGTAACCCAGGGCTGGTAGAAATAGGATCAGACGTTGTCAGAGTGTGCTGAGCTTCTCACCCACGCCCACCCTGTGACACTGCCCCACCGGCTCAGAAGGCACTCAGGTCACCAAAGGAGGTGGGGCCCTGCGAGGGGACGTCCCGCTCGTCAGGGACAACTGGCTGGGTCACAACTCTTGATTTTGGACCAACGTTTGAATGTAAACAAGCTGGTCCTGATGAGGGCACGGTGCGGGGTGGCCTTTCACAGGTGCTGATTCCTGAGCCTCCACTTTAACTGCTCTTTCTCGTTGGGGTGCAATTGGGAACCACACAGAGGGTCACCTCGGCCTGTCCCAGGAGCAGGTGTTAGTTGTCACTTTAATTCTGCACAAAGAAGAGAAAGCTCAGCTGAAAGTCATGTGAGGTTATTCTTGAGTGACCCAATTGCATCAGCACCAGACATGGAAAGTACCAGAACCATTAGAGCAGTCACATAGGAAGTGGCACCTCTGATCCCACGTTCCCTTCTTATCCCAGCACCAAGGGGGCATCTAGCTCCTGGAAGAGAAGCCACAGGAGACAGACTTCGTGGGCCTGTGGCATCGGGGTCAGTGCGTGGCCCCTTGAGATGGGGTGTTTGGGCCAGAGTGACAGAAGGTGGGGTGTTGGGGTGGAGATAGAAGGAGTCCCTGCCCTGTGCAGGGTCCTGACCATCCGCACATGGAGACACGGCGGCTGACGTCTCCCCACTTGAGACCATCCCACACTGCAGCTCTCTGTTAGGAAAGGTGCCCACCACGCCTGCCTGGGGTAGACCTAATAAGGGGTTCAGAGCCCCCACTTCATGCAATTTCAGCTACTTATTTATTTATTTGGTCAATCAGCCTGGAATCTAATGCTGCTTTTAACACTAATAACATCATCATTGCCCCTGAGAGCTGGAAAACTCATGGAATCAGCCAGAGAGTCTGCGACTCTGCATGATCAATTCACCTTAGAGAAGGGGGCAATGTGGAGGACTCAGGCCAGATTACGTACGATTCTCCCCCATTTGGTTTTCTGAATTTATTGCTTTACTTGCAGACAGTAAGGTTACCTTTTTCAGTGTACTGCTCTGTGAGCTTCGACAGGCACGAAGCCACGCACCCATCACCACAACCCAAGGATTTCCTCTTGCTGACACATCATACATAATTGACCCCCAGCCTAGAGGACTCCTGATTTTTTTCTCCATTCCCAGCATTCTTTCCTTTTCAGAATGCCATAACACTGGAATCACACAGCCTAACCTTTTGACTTGGGTGTCTTTCACCTGCTGCAACACACTTATTCATGCCTGTGCATGTATCACTAATGAATTATTTTTTATTACTGAGTTGTATTCCATTCACCCATTTAAGAACATTTGAGTGGTTTCTAGTTTTTAGTGGTCATAAATAAAGCTTCTATAAAAAATCACATCCAGGGATTTGTATGACGGTAGTTTTTTATTCCTATAGTGTACATAGAAGTGACATGGCTGCACCATCTAAAAGTGTGTATTTAATTTTGTAAGAAAACGTCAAAACGTTTCCAGAGTGGCTGTACATTTCATTTTCTCACCAGCAGTGTACAAGGGTTCTAGGGTGTAGGTTTGTTTCTGATCTATGCATTTCCTATAACACAGTCTCCTGCCCAGCCCTGGATGGTGTGCGCGTGTGTCTGAGTGTTTGCTGTCCTGATGGGCGTGTGGTGTATCTCATGGTACTTTGAATCTGTGTTTCCCTACTGACCAATAAAATGTAACATCTTGTCATGTCTTATTTCCTACCTGTCTATCTTCTGCAGTGAAGCCTCTGTTTAAATCATTCAACAACTTTTTAATGGGATTGTTTCTTTTCTCATTGTTGAGTTTAGAGAGTTTTTTATATATTATGTATATAAGTCCTTTGTCATATAAATGATCTGCAGATATTTTCCTCCATATAATCTTTTTACATTTTCTTAACAGTGTCTTTTGCAAAGGTTTTGAGTTTTGATGAAGCAAATTTATTTTTTCCATTTATGGATCAGATGTTTGGTGTTAGATATAAAAACTCATGCTTATATATATAACACTGCTTTTTGCTCATACTTTGGTTAAAAGTCTGGGATTTTAGCCTTTGGGTACAGTCACACACTTCATATTAGGGACAAATTACTCTTCATGCCAAAGGGGCCCATTTTCACAGGTTCTCAACTCAATTCAATGAGAAAAACTTCCACCATGATTTTATAAAATCATCTTTTATAATCTCCGCAAAGTATTATTCTCCTTACTTTATAATGCCAACTCAGATAACAAAGGGGCACAGGAGAGACATCTGGACCCTAACTCACTGAGCATCCCCATGACATGCCTCCAAACTATTTCTATGTGTATGATCAGGAAATAATGACTTTCACCTTTTGCTTTCACAGGAGAAATATGTTTTTACATTTTTTTGTCTCATAAAGAAACAAAAAACATAAATTATGGCTATTCACAGCTAGTATTTCTTACATTTACGTTAGCCAATGAAAGAGGGCCATTCTGGATATAATTTGCCATTTTTTTGCACTTAATGCTAATTTAAATTTTACATAAGTTTTCTCGTGTGTATTAATATTGTCTTACACTGTGGAGAATCTTACTAGAGAAAAATAAATTAGTATTTAACACCAAGGTATTTTTAAAAAGTTGTTCAAAGTCCATAAATTTCCTTAAAACTTAGAACATATGTATGAAAGATGAGTGGAGAATACGCTGTTGATTTATAGAGATGGTTTGGGAATGTGACAATGTTTTAAATATTTTTACGAGGCAGCTCCAGCTGCATTTCTGAAATGTACATTCAGACAGCTCAGCTTAATTTTTAAATATCACAGGTGACCGATTTCCACTATATGAGCCCAATTTAGTTTTCCATGAGAACTTTCCAGCTATCTCCCTATGAGATTTTTTTTAGTCTTCCTTAGTTACTAATTTTGAACATGCTCTCTTCGGAAGGCAGGTCATTTTTTGTCTAGAAAATTCTTTCCTTTGGAATGGAAACTCCAGCTCTGGAAGGATGCCCGTGGAATGCTGAGGGATGAGGTGGATACCACTTAATTTGCCAAAACAGTCGGGGTCAGCCAGTGAGCCAAGGTGGGCAGATGCCATGGCGAAAACACCCTGGCAGCTGTAACCCCTCTTTGTCTCACCCATGCATTTCTCTCCCCTCCAGGAAAACTGTCTCACCTCTGTTTGCCTATTGAGTGGGATTCATGTCACTTCCGTATTAAGAGACCACATTCTTGACTTTCCCATCGCTGTGGACACTGGCCTTCTTTGTCACTCAGCGTTTGTTTCTTGTCTCCCAGGGCACTTCAGTGTCTTCACATTCTGGGTGGGTTTGTAGACCCAAGTTATTGCTCTCACTTCCACAGAAGCCGAAAGTTCCCCTGGAGGCTCCTTCCCTCAGATCAGTTCTTTGGAGGTAACTTCCGGAAAGCTGAATCCAGACGTAAGGTCAGCCAGGTGCACACTCTCTCCCTGGAATTTGACTTTTGAGCAGAAAGACCTGGCATCCATGAAGTGGCTTGAATTCCTTTATCGTAGGTGTCACGCTCTAACCAGCCTCCTCCTACTGTGACTTTCTTCTCCTGGTTTCTATCTCACAGAAGTCCTATATGTTCCTGATTCCTGAACCATCAGTTCTGAGAGCTCCTGATAGTCTACAAATGCATTACTTTTTTAAAAGTAATGAGTCAATTTCTATTGCCTCCAAGCAGAGTGCCCTGACCTTTAAACCATTTTTATCCCAACTGTGCGTGGTCTTGGGTTATTAGTGGCAGTGCTTCCCAAGCTTATTCAGGCCATGGCACAGATCAAAATATAATATTTTAACAACATCCTTGGAGTTCATATGTTGGTGGCCAGAGTCCATCATCCTGGGGTCTCTGGCTATCCTATTCCTCATGGGGCTACCTTGCAGGATGAAAGGAATCAGTGAACTGGTGCACCCATGGGCTATTTTTACACATTACATACAATTTATAATTTATAATTTAATATAAAGCTTTTTGATATTTCATTCAAACACAAAATATCTCCAAGGTAAACGTTATGCTCTCCATGGATGGAGACCGTGAGTTGTTATAAATTTGGTCGTTATTCCTGATAAAGTGGTTGCTGAATGAAGAGCTAGTTTCAAAATAAATAAGACTGCATAGTCAGCTAATGAATGAATAAAAGGCATGAACATTTTATTAATGGAGAGTTTTCAAGATAAATCTAAATGTGAGTACATCAAATTTGACTCCTTGGAAGCATGACATTTATTAGTTCATTTATTCAGCAAATATTTACTGAATGCCCACATATTTGAGTTATTGGTTCAGCATGAGAGATACAAAGAAGATAAGTTTCTGTTTCTGCTTTCTGAGAACTCAAGGACACTCATTTGTACAACCAAATTCTTAGTGTACAGACTTACATGAAGGGCCAGAATTGAGCTAGGAGTTTGCAGTACAACCAAACTCGACATTACAGACAATACAGTCTGAGTGGTTGCTGTTCTTGCCCTACTGGTTGGCAAATAGTCTAATATTTCCCCTGATTACAAGTGCTGTAATAGAGGAAAATATAGGGTGCCAGGGTACATGGAGGACAGACCAAGGAAACATGTACTAATATCAGTGATAGAGGTGATAACACTGATAGAAGTCTCCCAAGGAGGTCAGGAAGAACGACCACTCTGAGTCTTGGGAATGGAAGTGGATTACTCTACAATGACAAAGTAAAAAAGAAAAAAACTTATGAGAGACAGATTTGTGAAAACAGCAGTATTTTATATTTCTAAACACTTAATTCTAAATCTCAAATTATTTTAATTTTCTATGTTTTAAATTAAAAAAATAGTCAACATTACAGTTGAGAAAGCTTCAAACAATTATTTATGCAGGGGATATATTGTTGTCATTTTTGGTTAGAACTAAATGTTAAAACTATGACTATAAATCTTGAAGGAAACAGGAGAAAATCATTATAACTTTGGGTTAAATAACAGGTTTTAGATACAACACACAAAATAATAGACTCCATCAAATAAAAACTTCTTCTCTTTGAAAGAAAATATCAAGGGAATGAAATAAGATAAAATATTTGCAAATTATATATCTTATCAGCACTTGTATTCAGAATATATAGAACACTAAAAACTCATTAATTCAAAAACAAACAAACAAAAAACCAACAAAAATGGACAAAATATTTGAGCAGACACTTCACCAAAGAGAATACATGTATTTCAAATCAGGGTCTTAATGATATTCAGCATCATTAATCATCAAGGCAAGGCAAATTAAATCTCCTAGGAGAGAACACTCCACCCCTATAAAATGCTAAAATTAAATAGACCAAAAACACCAAGTGTTGACCAGGATGCGGAGGACCTGGAACTCTCACATAAGCTGGTGGGAATGTACAATAGCACAACTACTTTGGAAAACAGTTTGGAAACTTCTTAAAAACGAATACATACAACCTACTATATACTCCATCCTAGGTATTTAACCTGGAGAAATGCAGGCCTATATCTGCACAAAAACTTGCGTACAACATTCATAGCTACTTTATTTGTAATAGCCAAATACTAGAAACAACCTTAATATCCATCAACAGCTGAATGAATCAGTGTTATACAACCAGAGAGTGGAATGTTCATCAGAAATGAAAGTAAATGAACTATTAATGCACTGATGAATCTTACAATAATTACACTGAAAAACAGTGAAAGAAGCAAGACTAAAAGAGTCCATACTATGTAATTCTGTTTGCATAAAATACAAACCATTTTTTAGCAACAGAAACTGATCCATGGTTTCCTCAGGAGCAGGGAAAGTGGGCGGGAGAAATTGTCAAAACACAAGTATGTTTTGGAAGGAGGTGGACATATTTATTACTTTGATTGTGGTGATAGTTTCATGGGAGCATGTTCTATGTTAAAACAGCAAATTGTACACTTCAAATATATACAATTCATTGTATATCAATTACACCACAATATACTTGTTAAAAATACAACAGGACAAGTTTTTTATTGGGTTGATAATGGAAATGTCTGTGGAAAGTGATGTGAATGTGAAAGGAGATTTGAGGGGCTTCCCATGTGAGGCAGAGTAGAAGGTCGTCCTTGCAAGAACTCTACTCTTGTCTGCATGAAGACAAAGCTAATGGTTTCACTGACAACATGTCCTTTTCATTTTGTTTTTTGTATTATTTTGTCTTTTCAGTAATCTTGGCTTTTCAAACTGGTCCATCTGCCCAACTCAGCACCACATTAACATCTGACCGACGTCCAGCTCCGTGATGGTTGGGTTCTGACCACAGGCAGTTCTTCTCCTCAAGAGACATGGTGCTTCTTCTCCACATAATTTAAATGACCAGGAGCTTCTGGTGGATGATGCAGGAACACTGTCCCCCCAAACAATCAGACCTTCCTAATGACCATCTCCTGTTTCTTCTCTTGCACCCTGACCATCTGCCATAGCCTGATCTTGAATGGTGCCTTTGAAAGTGTATTCTCTGAGGTTCTAACTCTGCTGATTGTTAAGTGATATTACCTGAAAAAGCATTGGTGTTCAAAATATCAATAATTGAGAAGTAAGTTTAACAGAGGTATTTGTTTTTGTTTTTTAAAATATTTTCATTGTACATCTTCCAAAGGTCAAGAGAGGTATAGTTTGCACTGTTTGCCCATGTATTTTGCCATCAGACATGGTTTTCTCCTAACATCTCATGAAAGCAGCAATCCACCAAACATACTCAACAACCACGGTGAACCTACCTGAAAACTGTACCACAACTGTAGGGGAGAAGGTCACAGGGGAATGCGAGGCCACGCATCAGCAGAGCCCGGCTCTGTTTCTACAGGATGGTCCACAGTATACGAGTAGGGAAGAATGTCCCTTCCTTCAACAGATTCTCAGCAAGTGTGTATTTATATCAGGTCCGTTCAAGGACCCGGTGGGGGTGAACTGGAAGACAGATAGACAGACAGAGTTTCTGCTCTTTTGGAATTATTTTAAATAGTTTCAGATGGTGAAATAAAATTATTTTAAATAGTTTAAAGCACAGGTCACTATCCACACCCCACTCCTGGGAACCTGTGCAGCCCGCCACTGCCAGGGTCCTGTGATCCAGGGACAACTTCTCCGGGAGAACACATGGTGTACCTCAGGCTGGTGCAACATCATGCCGGCCTCTGCCACCGCAGGCTCGACCCACATTCTGTACCCCTCCTTTCCAGCCTGAGTGAGCCAGAGCCCCCTAATCAGTAGCTCCTTTAACCCCATCCTGTCTGGGTAGGAACAGATGCCCTCAGGTGACCTACATTCAGAGGTGGGGACAAATCCAAAACTGAACCCCAGGAGCTGTGTGAACAAAGAAAAGAAAGGGAAATTTTTCCCAGCAGCCCCAGAACAAAATAAGTCAGGAATGTAAGAGGTACAGAAGACAATGGGGCAGTGTGGGTACTAATACATTTTAATCTCCTCAAGGCGTGGGGGGGGGGCACTTTCAAGATGGCGGAGGAGTAAGAAGTAGAGATCACCTTCCTCCCCACAGATACATCAGAAATACATCTACATGTGGAACAACTCCTACAGAACACCTACTGAAAGCTGGCAGAAGACCTCAGACTTCCCAAAAGGCAAGAAACTCCCAACATAGTTGGGTAGGGCAAAAGAAAAAACAGAGACAAAAGAATAGGGATGGGACCTGCCCCTCTGGGAGGGAGCTTTGAAGGAGGAAAAGTTTCCACACACCAGGAAGCCCCTTCACTGGCAGAGACAGGGTTGGGTAGGAGGAAGCTTCGGAGCCACGGAGGAGAGCGCAGCAGTAGGGGTGCAGAGGGCAAAGTGGAGAGATTCCTGCACAGAGGATTGGTGCCGACCAGCACTCACCAACCTGAGAGGCTTGTCTGCTCACCCACCAGGGCAGGTCAGGGCTGGGAGCTGAGGTTCGGGCTTCAGAGGTCAGATCCCAGGGAGAGGACTGGGGTTAGCCACGTGAATACAGGCTGAAGGGGGCTAGTGCGCCACAGCTAGTCAGGAGGGAGTCCGGGAAAAAGTCTGGAACTGCCTAAGAGGCAAGAAACCATTGTTTCAGGGTGCGTGAGGAGACGAGATTCAGAGCGCTACCTAAATGAGCTCCAGAGATAGGCATGAGCTGTGGCTACCAGTGTGGACACTAGAGACAGGCATAAAATGCTAAGGCTGCTGCTGCAGCCACCAAGAAATTTGTGTGCAAGCACAGGTCACTATCCACACCCCACTCCTGGGAACCTGTGCAGCCCGCCACTGCCAGGGTCCAAGGATCCAGGGACAACTTCTCCGGGAGAACACATGGTGTACCTCAGGCTGGTGCAACATCATGCCGGCCTCTGCCACCGCAGGCTCGACCCACATTCTGTACCCCTCCTTTCTCCCAGCCTGAGTGAGCCAGAGCCCCCTAATCAGTAGCTCCTTTAACCCCATCCTGTCTGGGTGGGAACAGATGCCCTCAGGTGACCTACATTCAGAGGTGGGGACAAATCCAAAACTGAACCCCAGGAGCTGTGTGAACAAAGAAAAGAAAGGGAAATTTTTCCCAGCAGCCCCAGAATCAGCAGATTAAATCTCCAAAATCAACTTGATGTACCCTGCATCTGTGGAATACCTGAATTCATCCCAAAATTGAGGCCATGGGCTTTGGGAGCAACTGAAGATTTGGGGTTTGCTTTCTTCACCTAATTTGTCTCTGGTTTTATGTTTATCTTTCTGACTGTCCGTTTTTCTGTTTTTTTTAGTATAGGTTTTAGCGCTTGTTATCATTGGTGGATTTGTTTTTTGGTTTGGTTGCTCTCTTCTTTCTTTCTCTCTTTCTTTCTTTTTATTGCTTTTTTATTCTTTAACTTTTAATATTTTTTTTCTATTTTAATAACATTATTTTATTTTTTCTTTCTTTCTTTCTCTTTTTTCTCCCTTTTCTTCTGAGCCGAGTGGCTGACAAGGTCTTGGTGTCCTGGCTGGGTGCCAGGCCTGAGTCTCTGAGGTGGGACAGCTGAGTTCAGGACATTGGACCACCAGAGACCACCAGCTCCATGTAATATCAAACAGCAAAAACTCTCCTAGAGATCTCCATTTCAACACTAAGACCCAACTCCACTCAATGACCAGAAAGCTACAGTGAAGGACACCCTATGCCAAACAACTAGCAAGACAGGAAAAAAACCCACCCATCAGCATAGACGCTGCCTAAAATCATAATAATGTCACAGACACCACAAAACACACCACTGGACGTGGTCCTGCCCACCAGAAAGACAAGATCCAGCCTCATCCACCAGAACACGGGCACAAGTCCCCTCCACCAGGAAGCCTACACAACCAACTGAACCAACCTTACCCACTGGGAGCAGACACCAAAAAAACGGGAACTATGAACTTGCAGCCTGTGAAAAGGAGACCCCAAACACAGTAAGTTAAGCAAAATGAGAAGACAGAGAAATACACAGCAGATGAAGGAGCAAGGTAAAAACCCACCAGAGCAAACAAATGAAGAGGAAATAGGAAGTCTACCTGAAATAGAATTCAGAGTAATGATGGTAAAGATGATCCAAAATCTTGGAAATAGAATGGAGAAAATACAAGAAACAATCAACAAGGACCTAGAAGAACTAAAGAGCAAACAAACAATGATGAACAGCACAATAAATGAAATTTAAAATTCTCTAGAAGGAATCAATAGCAGAATAACAGAGGCAGAAGAATGGATAAGTGAACTGGAAGAAAAAATAGTGGAAATAACTACTGTAGGGCAGAATAAAGAAAAAAGAATGAAAAGAATTGAGGAAAATCTCAGAGACACCTGAGACAACATTAAATGCACCAACATTCAAATTATAGGGGTCCCAGAAGAAGAAGAGAAAAAAAAAGGGACTGAGAAAATATTTGAAGAGATTATAGTTGAAAACTTCCCTAACATGGGAAAGGAAATAGTCAATCAAGTCCAGGAAGCACAGAGAGTCCCATACAGGATAAATCCAAGGAGAAACACACAAAGACACATATTAATCAAACTATGAAAAATTAAATATAAAGAAAAAAATACTAAAAGCAGCAAGGGAAAAGCAACAATTAACATACAAGGGAATCCCCAAAAGGTTAACAGCTGATCTTTCAGCAGAAACTCTGCAAGCCAGAAGGAGGTGGCAAGACATATTTAAAGTGATGAAAGGGAAAAACCTATAACAAAGATTACTCTACCCAGCAAGGATCTCATTCAGATTCGACGGAGAAATTAAAACCTTTACAGACAAGCAAAAGCTAAGAGAATTCAGCACCACCAAACCACCTTTACAACAAATGCTGAAGGAACTTCTCTAGGCAGGAAACACAAGAGAAGGAAAAGACTTACAATAACAAACCTCAAACAATTAAGAAACTGGTAATAGGAACATACATATCGATAACTACCTTAAATGTAAGTGGATTAAATGCTCCAACCAAATGACATAGACTGGCTGAATGGACCCATATATATATATATATATGCTGTCTACAAGAGACCCACTTCAGACCTAGGGAAACATGCAGACTGAAAGTGAGGGGTTGGAAAGAGATACTCCATGCAAATCGAAATCAAAAGAAAGCTGGAGTAGCAATTCTCATATCAGACAAGATAGGTTTTAAAATAAATACTATTACAGAGACAAAGAAGGACACTACATAATGATCAAGGGATCAATCCATGAAGAAGATATAACAATTGTAAATATTTATACACCCAACATAGGAGCACCTCAATACATAAGGCAAATGCTAACAGCCATAAAAGGGGAAATCAACAGTAACACAATCATAGTAGGGTACTTTAGCACCCCACTTTCACCAGTGACAGATCATCCAAAATGAAAAAATAAGGAAACACAAGCTTTAAATGATACATTAAACAAGATAGACTTAATTGATATTTATAGGACATTCCATCCAAAAACAGCAGATTACACTTTCTTCTCAAGTGCTCATGGAACATTCTCCAGGATAGATCATATCTTGGGTCACAAATCAAGCCTTGGTAAATCTAAGAAAATTGAAATCATAGCAAGTATCGTTTCTGACCACAACGCTATGAGACTAGATATTAATTACAGGGAAAAAAATCTCTAAAAAATACAAACACATGGAGGCTAAACAATACTCTACTAAATAACCAAGGGATCACTGAAGAAATCAAAGAGGAAATCAAAAAATACCTAGAAATAAATGACAGTGAAAACATGATGACCCAAAACCTATGGGATGCAGCAAAAGAAGTTCTAAGAGGGAAATTTATAGCAATACAATCCTACCTCAAGAAACAAGAAACATCTCAAATAAACAACCTAACCTTACACCTAAAGCAATTAGAGAAGGAAGAACAAAAAACCCCCAAACTTAGGAGAAGGAAAGAAATCATAAAGATCAGATCAGAAATAAATGAAAAAGAAATGAAGGAAATGATAGAAAAGATCAATAAAACTAAAAGATGGTTCTTTGAGAAGATAAACAAAATTGAAAAACCATTAGCCAGACTCATCAAGAAAAAAAGGGAGAAGACTCAAATCAATAGGATTAGAAATGAAAAAGGAGAAGTAACAACTGACACTGCAGAAATACAAAGGATCATGAGAGATTACTACAAGCAACTATATGCCAATAAAATTGACAACCTGGAAGAAATGGACACATTGTTAGAAAAGCACAATGTTGTGAGACTGAACCAGTAAGAAATAGAAAATATAAACAGACCAATCACAAGAACTGAAATTGAAACTGCGATTAAAAATCTTCCAACAAACAAAAGCCTAGGACCAGATGCCTTCACAGGCAAATTCTACCAAACATTTAGAGAAGATCTGACACCTATCCTCTCAAAGTCTTCCAAAATATAGCAGAGGGAGGAACACTCCCAAACTCACTCTATGAGGCCACCATCACCCTGATACCAAAACCAGACAAAGATGCCACAAAAAAAGAAAAATACGGGCCAATACCACTGATAAACATAGATGCAAAAATCCTCAACAAAATACGAGCAAACAGAATCCAACAGCACACTAAAAGCATCATACACCACGATCAAGTGAGGTTTACCCCAGGAATGCAAAGATTCTTCAATGTACAAAAATCAATCAATGTGATACACCATATTAACAAATTGCAGAACAAAAATCATACGATCATCTCAATAGATGAAGAAAAAGCTTTTGACAAAATTCAACTCCCATTTATGATAAAAACCCTCCAGAGTGTAGGCATAGAGGGAACTTATCTCAACATAATAAAGGTCATATATGATAAACCCACAGCCAACATCATTCTCAGTGGTGAAAAACTGAAACCATTTCCACCGAGATCAGGAACAAGACAAGGTGGCCCACTCTCACCACTATTACTGAACATAGTTTTGGAAGTTTTAGCCACAGCAATAAGAGAAGAAAAAGAAATAAAATGAATCCAAATCAGAAAAGAAGAAATAAAACTGTCACTATTTGCAGATGACATGATACTATACATAGAGAATCCTAAAGATGATACCAGAAAACTACTAGAGCTAATCAATGAATTTGGTAAAGTAGTAGTATCATTAATTAATACAAAATTAATGCACAGAGATCTCTTGCATTCCTATACAATAATGATGAAATATCTGAAAGAGAAATTAAGGAAACACTCCCATTTACCATTGCAACAAAAAGGATAAAATACCTAGGAATAAACCTACCTAAGGAGACAAAAGACCTGTAGGCAGAAAACTATAAGACACTGATGAAAGAAATTAAAGATGATACAAACAGATGGAGAGATATACCATGTTCTTGGATTGGAAGAATCAACATTGTGAAAATGACTATACTACCCAAAGCAATGTACAGATTCAATGCAATCCCTATCAAACTACCAATGGCATTTTTCACAGAACTAGAATAAAAAATTTCACAATTGTGTGGAAACACAAAAGACCCCAAATAGCCAAAGCAATCTTGAAAAAGAAAAACGGAGCTGGAGGAATCAGGCTCCCTGACTTCAGACTCTACTACAAAGTTACAGTAATCAAGACAGTATGGTACTGGCACAAAAACAGAAATACATGGAACAGGATAGAAATCTCAGAGATAAACCCACACACATATGGTCACCTTATCTTTGATAAAGGAGGCAAAAATATAAAATGGAGAAAAGACAGCCTCTTCAATAAGTGATGCTGGAAAACTGGACAGCTACATGTAAAAGAATGAAATTAGAACACTCCCTAACACCATACACAAAAATAAACTCAAAATGGATTAAAGACCCAAACGGTAGACCAGACACTATAAAACTCTTAGAGGAAAACACAGGCAGAACACTCTATGACAGAAATCACAGCAAGATCCTTTTTGACCCACCTCCTAGAGAAATGGAAATAAAAACAAAAATAAACAAATGGGATCTAATGAAACTTAAAAGGTTCTGCACAGCAAAGGAAACCATAAAAAGACAAAAAGACAACCCTCATAATGGGAGAAAATAGTTGCAAATGAAGCAACTGACAAAGGATTAATCTCCAAAATATACAAGCAGCACATGCAGCTCAATATCAAAAAAAACAAACAACCCAATCCAAACATGGGCAGAAGACTTAAATAGACTTTTCTCCAAAGAAGATATACAGACTGCCAACAAACACATGAAAGCATGCTCAACATCACTAATCATTAGAGAAATGCAAATCAAAACTACAATGAGGTGTCACATCACATCAGTCAGAATGGCCATCATGAAAAAATCTACAAACAATAACTGCTGGAGAGGGTGTGGAGAAAAGGGAACCCTCTTGCACTGTTGGTGGGAATGTAAATTGATACAGCCACCGTGGAGAACAGTATGGAGGTTCCTTAAAAAACTACAAAGAGAACAACCATATGATCCAGCAATCACTCTACTGGGCATATACCCTGAGAAAACCATAATTCAGAAAGAGTCATGTACCACAATGTTCATTGCAGCTCTATTTACAATAGCCAGGACATGGAAGCAACCTAAGTGTCCATATTCCATTGTATAAATGTGGCACATATATACAATGGAATATTACACAGCCATAAAAAGAAACGAAATTGAGTTATTTGTAGTGAGGTGGATGGACCTAGAGTCTGTCATACAGAGTTAAGTAAGTCAGAAAGAGAAAAACAAATACTGTAT
The DNA here is from genome assembly GCF_003676395.1 of Aethalodelphis obliquidens. Taxonomy (NCBI): domain Eukaryota; kingdom Metazoa; phylum Chordata; class Mammalia; order Artiodactyla; family Delphinidae; genus Aethalodelphis; species Aethalodelphis obliquidens. The sequence goes on from NW_020837947.1 coordinate 975,263, forward strand.
GCTAACACATATATATGGAATCTAAAAATAAAAACAAATGGTTCTGAAGAACCTAGGGGCAGGACAGGAATAAAGACACAGACGTAGAGAATGGATTTGAGGACACGGGGAGGGGGAAGGGTAAGCTGGGACGAAGTGAGAGAGTGGCATGGACATGTATACACTACCAAATGTAAAATAGATAGCTAGTGGGAAGCAGCTGCATAGCACAGGGAGATCAGCTCGGTGCTTTGTGACCACCTAGAGGGGGTGCGATAGGGTGAGTGGGAGGGAGATGCAAGAGGGAGGGGATATGGGGATATATGTACACATACAGCTGATTCACTTTGTTTTACAGCAGCAACTAACACAACAATGTAAAGCGCCTATACTCCAATGAAGATGTTAAATATATATATATATATATATATACTATTGATACACACTCAAAAAAAAAAAAATCCTCAAGGATTCCAACCCAGAGTCAGAGTGGAGACTTGTGGGCTGGGAGGCCGAGGGAGGGGAGGGGAGGCCTGGCAACGTTGGAGGAGCTTGACCAGCCAGGATGAGCCAACGGGCTCCAGAGGGGAGGCTGGCCTGGAGTCCAAGGAGAGCAAGTGGGCCAGGGCGAGGGCGGACTGGCCTTCAGCCCATTCGGTAAACTGAGAGCCATGGAAAATGTATTGTTTTGATTAATATTAGAGTTTTACCCAGTCTTCTTCTGCCATTGGTAAGATAGCAAGCCTTTGTAATCGCTCCACACACGTATCTTTTATAGATAATTCTTTTAAACCACACATCTTAAGATCTGTATCATGCTGGGAACGGCCTGAAGACCTGCATTACACATACATTAGAGCTGCCCCAGCGCAGCTTTCAGCTTCCCTTGCTCCATCTCTTCCCGGCAGGAATCCTCCCCACGGCTCCTTCCTGGGAGATGCTGGGCCTCCTCAGGGCCCCGCCCATCTCGGGACCACAGCTCCCTCCCAGGCTCATCTCGGACCTCAGCAGCTCTTCTCCAGGATGTAGGGCTTACCTGGAAGCGTCTCCTGACGACCTGAATCGAGCTGATGCTCGGTGGGGCGGGGGTGTGTGTGCCCGTGTGTTTCTGTCACACATTTCTGCATTTCTCCTTAGGCTACTCCTCCTCTTAGACTTTTAGGCTCACTGCCTCGTCCACAGTCACACCTGGGAGCCTGCAACATAAGCGGCTTTTGACGGATGCAGGCTTCACCCATGGGCACAAAGGATTGTTTCCAGGTATCGTCTGCAGCAAACAGTGTTCATTTGGGGCAAGAAGTGTAGCCCATATTTTACGGTGAGGGATAGATGGAGAGCAAAAGCCAGGAGAGAGTTTTGAAAAACCATTGACAAACGGTACAGTAAGATGCGGGTCCAACAGAAAACCATGGCCACGGTCCCCAGTGTGCGTCAGAGGTTAAAGACGGGGGAAACCTAGTTTAAAGGAACACATTGTGAAGTTTTTCAACTGGAAATTTGGTGGACAGATGCTGGTGCGGTGACTCGGGATGGGCCGGGGATGGGGGGTGTCCCTCCGCTGGTCCACACGCAGCACAGGCCTCCGGGGGTGGGGAGATTCTTTCTGGTTCCTCAGGCCCTGAACCCCGCAGCTCATCCGACAATTTCCAAATCGTTGCAGGGATACCGCGATGCACGGTCTGGAAGCAACATTAATAGTTATCAGATGTGACTTCAAATTATTTTTATCTTGGGAAAGGAAAACTTTGACCAAGAAATCATTACATACTTATTTTAACATTTCTTGAATAGAAACACATTTTTTTGTTTTGTTTGCCCTTCGGCTAGCATTTTGTAAGAGTTGAAAGGAAAGAGATTTGGAAAATATAAAAAGGAGCAGGTTTTTGTTGTTGTTGTCGTCATTATTGTTGCTTATATGTTTGATTTTGAGCTTTTAATACATCTGGAATATCTAAGCTCTCAACCCTTTTGGGATTTTATCAGAAATATCATCCTGAGCCTTCAAATCTCTTACTGTCGGTATGATGGATCCAAGCTTTCTCTGTGATGAATGCTACTTCTATTCTCTAGGAATTTCTGCTTGTGTTTTCATAAATTATAGAAGCAGGTGTTACTTTGAGTTACTTTAGAGAAATAACAGTAGAGGACACAGGCCACAGGAAGTTTCAAGAAAAAAAGCTTCTTTTTTTGCCAAATGATATGTTACTGAAGCATGTTTCCAGAAAACTCACCAATTTTATGAAGCATCTTGAAACAGATGGAAATAGAGACGTTCATTTTCAAAAGCAAATGATTACACGTGTTACATGATAGACAGCCAAACCCTGGGGAGTTCGTAATGCAGTCATGAGGGGGCCTTGGCCCTGCATGGTGTCAGCTTGGACAACTTGGTCTGATGCTTGGAAGTTTAAGAGAAGAGCCTTTTAGCTCCATGAGAAAAGAACATTATTCTAACAGGTTACACGTAAGGTCACGGAATCCCTACCCTGCCTTGTGTCCCGGCGAAATCGGAAAGACAACTACGGAAGGGATGTGGTGTGTGTGGTCAGTGAGACTGGGTTGTTTTTCTAAGAATTATTCAGGAATCTGATTCTCGTTTATCTCAAATATCTTTCTTTGCTATTGATTGTGGATTTCAATCACAATTTGAATTTTCAATTTCAGAGAAGAAGGTTTGGGTGATTTGGAAAAAGTGTAGTGGTCTAAACATTCTTAAAGCTGTCATAAGTTACTCTTGAATAGACACCCATTTGTTTAATCCTGGACCAAGTTCTTGTTATTTGTTCCTCATCTGACATGACCTAATTCTACCCTTTCTCTGTGTCTGTTCCTTGATGCTACATGGCCTACACTTCACCACCAGGATCTAGGGAAGGGAGGCATGCTGTGCCCTGGTCAGTGCTAGAGACCTAGTTCCCCAGCATTCACGAAGCCCCAAATTTCATCATCTTATGTAAATTATAATCAAGTTTACCATAGATCATTGTGAAGTGTTAGGACTCTTAACAGTTCCACTCCTTAAAGGAGCAATTTCCAGAATCTATTTTTGCAGTAGGACTTATATTTAGTCTAGGAAATCATTATAATGTTTAAATTATACACATTTCTTATTTGCTATATAAATTTTTTAAACTACAGTGCTGGGAAAGTTAAATAAATGTCAAAAAACAGATACTCCTGAAGAAAAAAGTCCTCATTTCTTTTCAACAATCCATTGCAAACAAAAAATAAATATATTCTTTATAACTGCTTTCAGGAGAAAAATTAAGAGTAGTCTGTGTCTAAAAGGATGTTTGACACATTCTCAAGGGACCTGGAATTTACAATAGATTAAAACAAACTTCCTCTTGATAGTCATATTTTAACACAAGGGCTGAGAGAGAAGTACAGTAAATGTATATGTTTACACAGTAATTCCACCAAAAATGTTGGTTTGGCCCGATTTGGAGCACAAACATTCCAGTGGAAATTCCCTGCTCCACATTCATCATGGCCACAGGAAGGAGTGTTTCAATTCTGCATGTTTTCCAGAACGTTTCTTTCCTTTGTTTGTTTTGTACTTCATGGAATGTTACTTTTTCCAAGGTATTGTTGGTGGTGGGGGGGACTGTTAGTAAGAGGAGGAAACAATGGAAAAGGAGGGCTTGGGAGGAGTTTGACAGCTACTGAACAAACATGGGTTTGCAGGCCTTTGTTGTCCCTTGGTCGTGACAGTGACTAGAGACAAAGGTGCCTCCCTCCAGGGCCCCCTGCCTCCTGGGAGTCCCCATCCATCTCACTGTCTTTGACCCCTGGTCCCCACATGCTAAAGTGTAGTCTGTCTTATTAACCCACTGCCTGGAAGACCTGTTATTGCCCATTGTAGTTTCTATGATCTACACACATTTTTCACAGTGTCTAAGAGTCATTTACATCATTTATCACATCAAAAAACTTTAGTGGCTCTAGGTAAAAATAGGTTTCTTCTTTCTAATTTTTCATGTCTTAAGATATGCATTTCCCATCTCAAACAATTAAGCAAAATTGGACCTTAAGTTCAGTTCACTTACTAGTGTGCTCTTTGAACTATTAAAGTCTCTGAAATTAAGTTGACATAATTTCTAGTAAATTAATTCTAATTCTCTAATAAAATAATCATTTTCAAATATACCTTGATTTAAGTATAATTTGTGTAATTAAACCCATCTGTAAGTTCTTAGATGTGGTTAGCTTTGTAGGATTTATATTTTTAACCTTTATTATAGAGCATTAGAAAGTATAGAGGTTACCCAGACACAGCTGTCCACTCTCAAATGTTAGTAATATTTTAAAATGATCAGTGACCTCAGCAAAGTTTAGATATTCAGGGACATCTTAGAAAATGGTAGAAAACTTGCTTGTGATTCCCCATGAGATGCCTGGACACCTAGGGCAGCTTTGAGAAGATAGGTTCACACTGGTGCACAGAGCTTAGAGCACACCTGTGGGCCATACATCACTGCAGGCAACTGTGAGCACATCCCCTTGGACCAAAGGACTTAGAACTTGAGGAAATACACGAGTGGTGGCTTGGAGGACAGGATTCAGGAGCCGGAAACCCTCCAGAACGCGAGACAGTCAATCGCCACTTTTAGGCCACAAAGTCTGGGCACTTGGTTACAGCAGCTTCGGCAAACACACCATAGTATCAAAAAAGGAATGACTGGCTTACATAATAACACACACACACACACACACACACACACACACACACACACACACACAATATCTTGACACATTTAAAGATCACATATTTGAAGAGTATTTAATGCCATCCTAAAATGTTCACCTTATAATAGTGAGTAAAACATAAAAACATGAAATCTTCTGTTTTTACTACCTGCCTGCTACCCCACAGGGAAAATGGAGGTGTGTTTGGATTATTAGATGATTTCATATTTTAGCAAGTTTATCATAGAATTATCGCTGTAGAATTGTGACATGTTCTGAAATTAAACTTCACATTGTGGAAGTCTGGTATAATATGGCCTATAAACTTTGGGCCTAATAACTCCAATCTAGATAAGAAACCTTGGAGAGTCATGATACTTGACTTTATATATTTAAAGTGCTATCGTATACAGAGAGCAGTAACTATGCTTGTGCTACTTTTTTTCTATAAATCATGATGCAAATGTCCTAAAGAGGTGATTTTGTTCTCTGTAGTTCTAGGAATTGAAGCTAATGGTTGTAAAACTGAATCGATTGAGAATCTCTGCTCACTGGGGTATACATTTCATTTTGTCCCCAGTAATTTCTACCAACTGAGCTCTGTTGTTCCTTCCTTCCGACGTTAAAACAAGAAAATTCCAATCACTGTCAATAATTACAAAATACTTTTGATTATTAAAACAATCTTATTTCAGTTATTCAGTCCATTTTTAAATTTTGTAGCACAGAAGTGCTTTCTATATTACACAGTTGCATTCATATATATATAATGGATATATACACTTATACGTGTGTATGCACGTATGCACATACCTACTTATGAGTATATATACACACACATATATATATATGGGTATATGTGTGTACATGTCTATATACTTATTATTTTGAAGTGATGTTGGGCTTCCAGGAGAGCTGCAAAGATAGTACAGAGGGTTCCCACCTACAGTCTTCTCAACTCTGGTTCTACAGTTAATTGGCTAGAGACAGGAGGGTCTTCAGTGCTTATATTTTCATAAATTTTAATTCAATGCAATTCCGTTGATCTTTTTTTTTTCCATGAAAAATAGACACAAGTAAATACTTTCTGTTTCATGAGGCATAAAGTATGAAAAGCGTCTGCATTAGAGATACTAAGTCAGTAATCAATTTATTCTGGAAGAGAGGCATATACCAGCACGTTGTTGGTAAGACAGGGTAGTGGGTTTTTCCCCCTGGTTTTAACATCTGTCTCTCTTTGTGTACATATCCAAAAATCCTCTTACAGTTGGGTAACAAGAAAGATATGCATCACTGTCTGAATTACTTTTCTGTATTATCCTTTAGGAGCTATTAAAAGTGATATGCTTTATATCATATTGTTTGAATTCTAAACACACCAAGTGCCTTGATGAGTTTTTATCTGTTAAATTAAATAAATGGAGTTATATACACTTTTAGTTTTAAACAATGTGAAAAATATTTTTATATATCTCAACTTATGGTACACACAGGAAAAAACACAGGAGTGTAAAAGGTATATAGTTTCTCAAGTTTTTTTGTTCACTTTTAGTTGACTAATGAAACACGAAGATCTTTAAATATTAATATTTATTTTTATTGTCTGATTTATGTAACACAACACAAATCGCTCTACCCTAAACTAATTCCAAAGAATCCAGTTAATATATATTTCCACATTCGCCAATATATTCAAATTTACCCATAAAATTTTGGGTGGGTGGCGGAAAAGCAAAGAGAACATTTTAAAAGTAGGGATTGGCTTTGAATCTGGATAAAGTTTCAGTTGTGAAAGAAAGAATAGAATGATGACTAAAACTACTAAAACTACATAAATTTTACATGTTTATACTTTTAAGTTAAATAAAACACCATTGAAGGTCATATTTGTAGGCTAATTTTTAAATTAATTATAGCAATAAGTATTCAAACTATCTTCTCCTTCAAAACGTCTGTGAAGCAGAAGCGGCCTAAAAAACAGTCTGTCCTGGCAGGCATTCCTGACATGCGTGTTACTGAGGGGTCGGGCAGGTAAAGGCCGGACGGCCCAGCTGCCCCAGCCCAGAGCTGCGGCCCCTGAAGTGGAACTCAGACCCCGTGTCCCTTCCTCCTTCAAGACTCTCGTGATTCCCAGCAGGATGTGCCCACAACATACCTGGGACATCTTCCCCCCATCAAGTCGCACGGTGTCTGAGGCTGTGATCACTGCGCGCCCCCAATACCCTCTTCCTTTAGCTTCCATGACACTTGCCCTGGTTTTCTTGACACTCTCTGGCTTCCCATTTTCAGCCTCTGAAGCAGTGTTTTTCTCTCCCCAGCGATAAAACACTGGGGTTTCTCCAGTCCCAGGCTGACAGCATCTTCTTATCTTCCAATTCCAGGCTGTCTCTGGACACTCCCGGTCCACCCATCGTTGACCATCTATTTGCAGACGGTTCCCTTCCCAGTCCAGACCCACACTCTCTGTTCCAGGTCACACGTCCAACTGGACCCTTGATTTTTCATTCCGGTTCTCTCCGAGGCACCATTCGAACTGAAAGGTAATTATTCCAGTCCCACACACGAACCTATCTTGGTAAGTTCTAATATTTTCTTTCAAATTTCTGGCACCATCTTCCATTCAACAATGGAGGCCAGAGACACAGCAGCCACCTGTCCCTCTGCCCTTCCTGTTCCTCCAGAGCCAGCTTGTTCCCACATCCCATCAAATATCTGTCCGCAAAGTCTCTTGGGTGTCCCAGAATTCACCAACGTCACTCCTAGCACCCTGGTCCAAACCAGGAGCTTCCCTGGACTGATGCTCCGGCTCTCCGCCTGCCCCCTCCCCAAGCAAGAAGGTTTCTCCCTTAAGAAAAGTCCCAGGACACCTTGCACCTTTCCACTTTCAGGGAGCTCCCCGTTACCATGGAGATGTTGATGCAATGCCTTCGAGGCCATATGTGCCCTGGTCCACACACCCTCTGCAGCCACGTGTTGCATTCCCTGCCCCATCTTCCTGCATCACACTCACCCCAGCACACTTCTGGTCCCTCGGGGCCATGAGCTTTATGTGTGTCTGTTCCTTCCCACAACTCTGTCACACCTATTTTATGTTTTCATTCTTTCTACGCATTTCCTCCCACAGGTGAGCTGGAGGTGTCACAAAGACACGATTGGTGCCCCGAGCTGGCCTGAGGCTTGTTACCTGGGCTTTTGCTTGTAATGCTCGTCCTTGTAATGCTTTGGAGAGACTAAGGCTGGAGGCTATGAATTCGCACGTGTATTTCTTCTCAGACATAAATTTCTAACTGCATGCTAGAATGGGCCAAATCGTGTCTACCTTTTTTTCAGAAAACTTGGCTGTGTATCCACCGCTCATAGAAGCAAGTAGAAACGCCCTAAAGTTTCTCAGTACTTTCAAGCATACGTCAGCCACCTGCCTGGGTTTATCTCAAGTGAAGCCTCCACATTCTCTCTGCCCAGGAATAGCGCACTTGGCGACCTTCCTCAAATACTCCTGCTTTCACACCCTGTTACTATTCAGTGAAGGCTGAGTATGGGTCAAAACCATTCTGCTGAGAAGGCAGGAACCAATCAACTCCATCAGAAATACAAAGTTTTATTTTTCTTCTGATTTATTTTACATCCAATCATTTGTGTTAAGAATTACAGAGCATGTGCGGCATGGCCTTGCCCTTCAGGTGTTGTGTCGGCGTCTTCAGGATGACCTCTGTGCCACCTCTGCGCCTGCGTGCACTTTCCCAGGGACGGGGTGGAGTGACACATGTTGGTGACCTAGTGAAGCACCCTCACGTGTTTGCACGCCACAGCCAGGAAGGGAGTCTGTAACCCATTTTTCCTCTGTCTGGGATCTTGGCCACATGCTAAAAACAAAAGCAAGATGTGTTTCCATATTTCCTCCCAAACAATGACCATTCCTGCTTATTTGAGAGCTCCACAGCCCTTATTGAGATTCCATTTTTTTCCCTGAGTTTCTAAGAGGATGAAGCTTTAACATCCATTTCGGTGGTTAAGTTTATTCTCTCAGGTTGTTCTTTTCTGCACGAATGCCATCTTATGTGTTAAATTGAAAGTGGGCTTCCTCAGCTCGTGATAAACTTTAGTGACTGTTTATTTAACGACTGGGCAGCGAAAACCACACACACACCCCACCCCAGATGTTTCCAGATCCTCCCCGATCTCTGCACACCCTCTGACGCTCTGAGGTGGCCTCGTGCATAGCGTCCTCGCCTGAATTATCTGCATAGGGTAGCCCTTGGCTGACTTTCAACTTTCCCAGTGTATTTTGTTTACTTTTCCCACATCTGCCAAGACCAGCTTTCCCTCACGAAGAATGAGAAATCTACACAGTCAACTGGTTAGTGGGAGCTCTGAGGGATGAAGGGGTAAGAGGAAAAAAAGGAAGTGGACTCTGAGTGGCCTAGAACTTCCTAACTGCAGTTACAGCCCTCTCAGTGGGCATGGCGGTCTCTGCTGTAGGAGAGGAATGTAATTTTACACATGAGCTCTTCTACAGGAAAGCAGTGCCTGTTTAGGGAATGCCCGTGTGGCCCCTCGTGGAAGGCGGGCAGGGGAACTAGTACAGGCCACGTGCCAGGGTGCTTTTTCATAACACCACACTCAGCTGCTGGGTCTGTGGTCTGTCAAGATCATGCTATGGATTTGTTTTTAAATCCCTTTATCTTGTCCTTAAAAATACATGTATCTTCATCTCTTATCAAAATGCTTTCTTCTCAGGAATGAAGTAGAGTCCAGTCATACCAGCGATTGCCAGCGTCCCTGGAAGACCTGCCGTCTGCTCCTGGGAGGTGATTTTTTTTCCCTGTTTTACACATAGGAGAAGTGAGGCTCCGGAGAGGGAAAGAATTCCCCTAAGATGGAACAGTAATGCGGAGGCTGTGATGTGGAGCCTTAGAGGTCAGATTCCAGAGAGGGGCTCTTCTTCCTACGAGGCACCAGCCACAGGGGTCCAACTCCTTCGTAGCCTTGTGGGGGCTCTTTGGTGAGGGGCTGTTCACAGTTTCCTGAGTTTGCAATGTGGCAATTATCTAGGACCAAGAGAAAGAATTCTCGAAGAGCAGCAGCTGGGGTCTCTTGGTCCATTCCCAAACAGTTCTATGGCCACAGTATATTTATTAGGGTCCTTGGCGATGGCCAAAATTCCAACTAGGGGTGTGGAGAACTCGGTTTGACCCCAGTCCCCCGCTGCCGTTTCTTTCATTAGTTCAGCTGAGCTGCTTGAGGGCCAGTATATCATCCCGGGATACGGGATCCAGAGACACAAGTATCCTGCTACTCTCGGGCCACCCAGCACTCTGAGGGTGGGGCTGGTGTGGGAACCCGACTCCTGTGGTCCAATTTCTTTGCTAATGCTGGCTGCTCGAACAGACGTGCTCATGTACAAAGCTTATATTGGATGGTGATTCCATCATCAGTTTAAGTTTTCCCCCTGAAAATTCTGGTTTTTCATTGCTTCTCAAATGCACACTTTTAAATTCAAACATAGGGTCAGGTCCTTTCTTGTCCCTGTGTACGTATGTGACGTGTCTATTTTTCTTGAGGTACTTAGGAAGCTGGGTGTCCACGTCTGGTGCAGTTCAGGAGAGCCGCTCTTCTTGTTGGAGGAGGGAGGGGTTGGAGCTAAGGAGGCTCACAATCGCAGTTTCGAATCGGCCTTAATTCCTCCCTCAAATCCAGCTGCATCTCTCTGGTCAAAATGTTCTCCCTGGTTCTCTGGGAAAACTAATTCAAATATTTGCCGTTTTCTTCAAACCTTGGATCTCTCCTCTCGTCTTTCGTTCTGGAAGCAGGTGAGGTCACCTGAACTCCATGGGGAACATTGCAGTTTTTCAGAGGAACATCTCCAAATTCCTTACAGCAAGCAACCCGCCCACATGTAATTCATACTCCTTTTTCCCCCTGGTTTTTAAGTTTTAAAACCGCTGTGTGTCATGGATGTAAAATGCACCTGTGTTGGGCGTGCAGCTCACTGGGTTTTTACGTGAGCATGTAACCAGCATCCAGATGGAGCTGCAGATGACCCCGGCACTCCGGAAAGTTCCACACATGTCCGCAGTCAGCAGCATCTCCTCAGCTCCAGGCACGCTGCAGCCAGTAATTCACTTTATCTTCCCTGTTGCTTCCCGTCAGTGGATGACTCAGTTCCCGCATTCCTCGCTGGTCTGGCTTCTCTCATCACCCGCACTGTGTGTGGGTTTCATGGAGCCATCAGCTCTATCGGGACTCAGTTCCTTGTCCTGCCCTGTCCTGTCCTCAGCACTGATGGATGGCCCACAGTTCAAACTTGGTGGCTTCACATCACACCCACATATTCTCTCCTGGTTGTCTGAGCTGAGGTCGGGCTCTGCCTACCTGGGACCTCTGCTCAGGGTCGCCCATGGCTGCCGCTGAGACACTCAGGCCGTGTCCCTCCCGGACCACGGTGTTGTGAGTCAGTTCCCTAAAGTCGCAGGATGGCGGCCTCCCCCCGCTCGGTCTCCCCCACGTGCCCCCCTTCTACGTGGCCCCCTTCCCAGTGGCCTCTCCCCACGTGGCCTCTCCCTGCACACCTTATGTCACTGCAACCTCTACAAGACCAGCAAGGGGGTGGTCACCCCTCAGTCATCAGAGTTGGAGTCTCACAAAACATAACATAATCTCGGGGGACACTCCCACCTTTGCCATGTAGCACAGCCTGTCCAGGAGTGATGTCCATCACCTCTGCCACATGACACGGGGAAGCACGTCCCAGGGCCCAGGGCACTTGGGGAGGAAGTTACTCAAAGAATTACGGAGGCCATGCCACCTGCTCACAGGAGAGTGTATGGAGCTGCACGGCCACATTTTGCCTGAGACACTGACAACCAGTTTCCCTAAGTGTTGTGCTGATTTATGCTCCTACCAGCAGTATATCAGAATTCAGATCTTCAACTCCTTACCAACGTGGACGTGACAGTTCTGTGGTCTTGTTTTTCACCAGCCTGGACACAAGGATTCTGAGAGGGGATGGCCTGGTCACACTGGCTTGTTTATCGTGACATCAATCAAAAGTAACATTTTGAAGGATGATGGCACTCCACGTTGACATGCTCTCTGGAAGCATTTATCTGGATTAAAATACTTAAAACCAGGTGCAGGTCTGTCAGGCTTGCATTCCCTTTCTTGAGATGTGTTATCTGGGTTTCTAGGAGGGCTTCCCAACATTTGGATGAAAAGTCATCTTTGTGCAGCTGTGAGGACAGAAGGAGCCCAGACCCAGGCTCCCCTCTGGGCGGGCGGATCCCCCATCAGACCCCGGCAGCTCCGTGACTACCTACTGTGGGGACTGCGTCATCGCCTCGAGAGGCTGACTCATCAGCCATCCACTCGCCTCAGGCTGACTCACGCTCAAGCCCAAGGTTCTTTCTGCATTTCTTCTAAGCCTCCTTCAGGCCCACTGTGTATTTGATTGCTAAGTTCCTCTAAAATTATTAGCACAGGATCCTTGGTGAGAACAGAGTGAAGTATTTGGAATTAGTTTCTTTTAAGTGGCTCCAGTTTGGCACCTGCTAACTTTCAAAACATCTTCCAGAAAATGACCAAAATTCTCCACTTGTGTCTGCCCATAAAACACACTGTGCCTCTGGCATTTGCTTCTCATCACACTGTAAGCACATAGAACATCCTTTTCGTTGAATTTTAAAGAGAACACAAGGAGCTACTCAGAAATCTAGAAGTTGATTTCACTGGCCACTCACACAGAAGGCTGCCCTGTCTTAGTTTTCAATGTGTCAGTAGGCTGACGAATGTGTTTTTGCCTCTGTATTTTGAACAGCCTGGGTGGAAGGAAACACAGCCCAGAGGGGAAAATCAATTGGCAAAGGCAAAGGCAAAGGCAAGAATTCTCTTAAAATCCATCATCATCATCATCATTATCGTCATCAACATCGTCATGACCTTTTCTAAATACATTCGCCCTAGAGCAATCCTTTTAATGCAGCTCAACTCTAAATACTATGTGAAAATGAGAAGCATTTTCAAGCATTCATAAGTAGTGACACATGTCACCTGGTGTGTGATTACTTGTCTATGGTGCTTCAAGTTAAATACAGTTGGATTTCCTTTGCGCTTCTGAGTATTTCTTTTGTTCCTAGTTTCTAGTTCCTCAAGGTTCATGGATGACCCTCATGGACAGTGGAGACGAGAGGCTCTTCACCCACATGACTGGACACAAGTCGTGTTTTTCTTCCTACTGATTTCCGCTCATTCCCCTAAGAACCACCTGAAACCGGCAGGTGGTTCAATGGACATTTAGGAGTTCCAAATTGTTTAAAAACTAACCCATGCTTAGCTGCCTGGGATCTACAAGGAACTATGATTTAGCCTAACTCCCAGTGCTAACACCTTGCTTTCATGCATATACCTGGTACACAAGAAAAAGATGCTATTGATTTTAAAAATCGTTAAATTATAGAAGTAGTAAGAATTGAGAATTTTATGGGCTATAGTGCAGCTAGGTTAAGACCCTTTGCCTGTATCATGGGAAATACAGTGACTCAGATGGAAAAGTATCGAATTGAGGCGGCTAGAATGTGGGGCAGGCATAGCTGGCAGGAGTGATTCATGGACCACTTTAGCCTCTAGGTTGTGTGTCCCCAACACTGACCCTCTGCATCTGCCAATGTCACCGTGCTTTGTGAGGAGTCAGGCTTTGTGGCCCCGAAAGGACAGCTCGACTAAAAGTGGTCTTTCCTTTCCTTGCCTCAAGTTTTTCTTTTCTTTCTCCCTGCCTCCCTGTCTCTGTTTAAGGAAACTTGGTGATTTTTCTAGATTTCTTTGAGGGGAAAAAAGAGCAGATTTAAATGAAGTCATTGTGGGAATAACACCATGTGGCCGTGTTTACACCAGGCAAGTGATTCCTTGTGCAGTATTATGTGGTCTGATCTTTTTGTTCTGTGGCAAAGACATCTTGTAAGCCAGAGCAGAACTTTCTGGGTCAATGGACAAAGTGAAATGCAGATTAATAGAGGATCAAACCATTCACCTATCTGAAAACCAGTCTCTTGGGGCTGAGTTACTAAAGTACCAAAGTTACTAAAATACTGAAGTTACAAAGGCACTAAAGTTACTAAAATTGCAAAAGTATGAAAGTTACTAAAGTAGGGGAGATGTCTTGGGGGGTTTTGTTTTTCCTTTTGGTTACTAAAAAACATCACAGATTATCTAATGCTTTAGAGTTTAAAAAGCATTTTCTCTTCCACATGCATTTTATAGATTTATTCTCTTAAAAGCCCTGTAATTTAAGTGGAGCAGTTATTCGTATTTCATAAAAAAATGCAGTACAAATAGTTGAATGACCTGCTCTGAACTACCCAGAGTCATTCCTGACCCGGACAAATATTCATTCATCCCTTTGTTCATTCATTCATGTATTTATATGGCAAATGTGGTTAATCGCTACAGGTTTCCATCAATTCTGACACCCTGAAAAACACAGAGATTATCTATCCTAATCAAACTTGACTGTGTGGGAATATGTTTGATGACACTAAATGATGTTACCTTATTTTAAATGTATACAACATTTTAAAATAAAATATTAATACATTAAACCACATGTTAGGAAATGAGGATGCAGGACAGAGTCATGGTATGTGATCAAATAAATATTAATTAGCTTTTCTTTAAAAGAAAAAAAAACCCTGGCGACTTTCCAACAGCACTACACCTGCTGATGCCTGACGCTGACCATGTGTCTGGTCTCCTCCTATACCTGCAATCTCCTCAATAGCATATAATCAGGTAAACCACCAACATTTAAGAGGCAATCTTAAATTATTTTCTAGATGCCTGAGTACTAAATCAAAGCCTTCAGGTGATACAAATGATGATGAAATGAGCAATATCTTAAATATTAGTTGTTTGTCCCATTATATGCCCTAGAGATAATGCAAATATAAAATTTTTCTTAAATACAACAGCATGAAAAACATGAATATCTTGGAGACTACCTGACTAATAAATAGGTCATCTTATTGAAAATACCAAAATGCAAAGACACTTCACATGCAGTTTTAGTGTCTGAGAATCTATGTTAGTGATCAAGACAAGTCAAAAGAATATTTGCTTTTGCAATTTACCTGCGCTGCACTGAGGTTGTATGGAAAAGAATTATGAACTTAGCAAGAAGTTTTGGAAACAGAAATTGACATGAAATAACTGTGAATAAAAGTTTAACAAAAAAGAAAACGAAAAAAAAGTTTAACGAAGGTATATCTGGAAGATATTATGCAGTAAAATATGTTAGCTATAAAAATGATACAGCCTAAAAATTTATAGACATCCTGGAAAGAGTGAAGTCGAAATCTTTCTGTTCCTTGAAATATATTTTTTTTGGTAAATGCATTTTACACAAATGAGTCCTTAGCTAAGTAACCATTACCCAATTTAAATAATGGAATCACAATTCAGAAAATTGTGAAATGGGAGGGTGGCTGCACATGAAAGGAAGGTCTGGAAAAGTCAAGTGGAAACAGGTTTTAAAGGAGCATAATGAGTGGGTTAAAGTTGATTTATTGAGAAAATTACTGCATACAGCGTAACCACAGGCATATAAGTATTATTTTTTTAAAGTTGTGAGTTCAGCCAAAAATAAAGATGTAGAAAAAGAAATAAAAATTCCATACCCAAATATATGTTTTCTTTTCCAAAAACATGATCAAATATTCTTTGAAGTCAATGTTCAAAACCAAAAATATTGTCAGATATTGCAAGTCATTACATATTCTTCATCTTAAACGATAAGGGCAATTTTTAGAGTTTGAAAGTTAGGATGGGTAACCAAAATGTTGCTATGGAAAGCATATATTTTTTGAAATGTACTGGAAGCTCTTTTTAAAACAATAAAATGATACAAGTTTAGAAATACTTTTCTACCAGAATTTGAACAATAAGATTCAAGATTAAATTCACACTCAAATGTGAGCTTTGTACTTTTCTGGTTTTCATCAGCAGTCCATCTCATTTCAAACCTTTAAAGAAGACTCTGAACTTGAGACCCTGCACTGGCTTTCCATTGGCCCTTCATGGTTCAAAACTTTAACTCACTTAATGGTTCTCCAAATTAATGGTAAGCAAATAACTCCAATTTATTTCAATATTTGTTTTAAAATTAATTAAAGTACCAACATTTAAGGAAGAAATATTACCAAATCTCTACAATCTTCTTCATAGGGAGAAGCAGAAGAAATACTTCCTAACTCATTTTATGAGGCCAGTTTTACCCTAATACCAAGACCAGATAAAGACAATAAAGGAAAGAAAACTACAGAACAATATATGTCATGAACATAGATACAAAGAGCCTCAACACAATATTAGCAAACTGAATCCATCAATATGTAGAAGGAATTATATGTCATGACCAAGTGGGATTTATTTAAGATATGAAAGGCTGCTTTAGCGTTTGAAACCAATGGATGTAATCCATCACATGAAGAAACTGAAAAAGAAAAAAATCACGATTATATCAACAGAGAGAGAAAAAGCATGTGCCAAAATCCAACACTCATTCATGATAAATAACTAGGAATAAAGAGAGACTTTTTCCATTTGATAAAACTATCCACAAATATTTACAGCTAACTTCATACTTAGTGATGAGAAACTCTAAGCCTTTCTAAGATCCTGATCAAGGCAAGGATGTCTACTCATGACTCCTCTTCAACACCATACGTGAAGTTCTAGCTAATGCAACAAGGCAAGAAAAGGAAATAAAATGTGTACAGACAGGGAAGGAAAATGAAAAACTGTCTTTGTTTGCAGGTGACAATATCATCAACATAGAAAATTTGAAAGAATTGACCAAAAAACAAAAACAAAATCAAAAAAATAGAAAGAAGTGAAAAACCCTCCTGGAACTAATATGGGATTATAGCCAGGTTGCAGGATACAAGGTTAGTGTAAAAAATAATTTTCTTTCCTTTATGCCAACAATGAACAAATGGAATTTGAAATTAAAAGCACAATTCCATTTACATTAACACCCCCCAAAGGATACACTGAGATATAAAACTAATAAATTATGTACAAATCTATATGAGGAAAACTACAGAGCTCTGGTGAAGAAAACCAAAAATAACTTTGATAATGGAGAGATATTTCATGTTCATGGATAGGAAGACTCACTATAGTCAAAATGGCAGTCCTTCCCAACTTGATCTACAGATTCAATGCAATCCCAATCAAAATCCTGGCACATTACTGTGTGGATATCAACAAATTGATTCTAAAGTTTATATGGAGAGGCAAAAGACCCGGAATAGATAACATAAAAGAAAGAAGAACAAAATTGGAGGACTGATGCTACTCAACTTAAAGACCTACCATAAAGCAACTGTTTTATGCATCCTGTGATCCTGGTGAGACACTAGACAAAATAGGTCAATGGAACAGAACAGAGAGCCCAGAAATAAAGCTCCATGCAGTCCACTGATCTTTGATGGAGGACTAAAGGCAGGACGTAGAGCAAGGACAGTCTTTTCAACAAATGGTGCTGGAACACCTGGACGTCCACATGCAAAAAAAAAAAAAAAAAAAAGAATGAGACACAGATCTTACACTTTTCACAAAAATTAACTCCAAATAGATGATAGGCTTAAATGTAAAATCATAATGATAAGACTCCTAGAAAATAATATAGGAGGAAACCTAGATGACATTGGACACGATGAGGCATTTTAGATACTACACCAAAGGCACAATTCATAAAAGAAATAATTAACAAACTGGACTTCATTAAAATTAAAACCTTCTGTTCTGTGAAAGACAATGTCAAAAGAATGAGAAGACAAGTCACATACAGTGGGAAAATATTTGCAAAGGCACTTCTGATAATGGACTGTTATCCAAAATACACAAGGAACTCTTACAGCTTAACAATCAGAAGACAAGCAACCTGATTAAAAAAATGGGCTAAAATCTTAGCAGACACCTCATCAAGGAAGGTATACAGATGGCAAATAAGCATATGAACAGATGCTCCATATCATGAATCATCAGGGAAATGCCAATACAACCAGATACCACAACACAGCTATTAGCATGGCCAAAATCCAGAACACTGACAACACCAAATGCTGGTGAGGATGTGGAGCAACAGGAACGCTCAGTCGTTGCTGGTGGGAACGCAACATGGTGCAGCCAACTGGTGCAGCCAACGGCTCTAGAAGACACTTTGCTGGTTTCTTACAAAACTAAACCTGCTCTTATCATCCAATCCAGCAATCATGCTACTTGGTGTTTACCCAAAGGACTTGAAAACTTATGTTCACACAAAAACCTGCACACAGATGTTAATAGCCACTTTATGCATCACTGCCAAATCTTGGAAGCAACCAAGATGTCCTTCAGTAGGTGACTGAGTTGATAAATTGAGGTCCATCCAGACAATAGAATATGATGCAGCACTAAAAAGAAATGAGTTGTCAAGCCATAAAAAGACATGGAAGAACCTTAAGTCCATGTCGTTAAATGAAAGACACCAATGAGAAAAGGCTCCATACTGTATTATTCTAACACATGACATTCTGCAAAGAGTAAACATGAGACAGCAAAGGGCCAGTGGTTGCCAGAGGGTCAAGGTGGGGACACGAACAGGCCAAGCACAGAGGATGTTTAGGGAAGTGAAAATACTCTGTATGCTACTATAATGTTGGTTATGTGTCATTATACATTTGTCCAAACCCATAGGACGTACAACACCAAGAGTGAAGCCAAGGGTAAACTATGGACTTTGGGTGATTTTGATGGTCAGCGCAGGCTCATCAATTGTAACGAATGCACCCCCTAGTGGCCGATGTTGATAATGGAGAGGCTGTGCATGTGTTGGGGAGGGAGTGTATGGGAATCTCTGTGTCACCCTCTCGATTTTGTTAAAAGCCTCAAACTCCTCTTAAAAAATCAACCTGACTAATTAAAGTGACCAAAGATTTTGGATTAATATCTTATAAAGAGTTTGATACAGAAAATTGCTACAAGTAAAAGACGTACAATGTCTCTAATCAGCATTTGGAGAGGAAACAGCTTTATATTGTTTGATACGCAATGTAAAATTCAGGAAAAAGTGAGCAAAGAAGAGGATTCAGCTTAGAAAATTGCATTACTTGGTTTACAAATTTTTTGTATCTGCCTAGGTCTCTGGGAAGCAGATGTCGAACAGGAGTTAGAAATGCAAGAGATTTATTAGGACTTAATACTTGTGACAAAAAAGAGGGGAGGAGACAACCAAGGCAGGAGAGCCTTCGGCGTGAGAGGCAGGTCTGACACGTGTGAAGGATGATGGAGAAGAAGGAGGGTTTGGTGGAAGAAACCTCAGACGGCCCCTCTGAGAATGATGTTCATAAAGTGCCATGGGGGGTACCTGCAATACGTAGGGGGACACAAAGGAGTGAGAGGTGAAAACCCATCATGAAATGAGAGAGTAAGTGTTTCACATTCTTAATATTCTACCAAAATAATCTCACCTTCATGGAGTGTATTGTCAGCCCCCAAATCATATGCAGAGATGTATTTTTTATCTCTATAAACTAAGGGGGTTGGAAATTGTGGTCTCAACTTCCAAGAGAAACTAACGAAAATAGTAGGTAAAAGTGTGTGAAATGCTATAACGGACGTGAATGTAGGGCGCTCTGAGGGCTCAGGGCTGTTCATTTTGCACAAGTTAACAAATTCCAGGATTACCACATTTCATCCATTTCCTGCCCCAGAATTTTAATTCCATTTAAATGGAATGATTTTAAAGTTAGTTCTTCAATAAATTTAAGAGAACACAAACTATATATAAGAAAAATGACTTTTTTCCCCCAGACATCTGCAGTTTAAATCCAGGATCCAGACTGCGGAGCATGAATCAAACCCGTTTGGATTACTTTAATCCTGATAAATGCCTGTCAAAGCTCCAAGGCCTTTTTCATCCCCAATTTAAGGGCATTTTTCAAGATACTAAAATCTAAAGGCCACAGCACTCTGCATACAGTAGCTGGTGTTCCAACTTCCAGAAAGAGAGATTTCAATCTGGTGAAAGACCCTACGTTTAGGGAAGTCCCACGGGCTTGGAGTTTTACTGCACCTCCTTTCAAACGAGTCATTAGGAGACCAAGATCCATCTTTGGTATCCAGATGTGCTGATTATTTAAAAATGGCACATGTGTTTCAACAGGAAATAGGTTAAATATGTGGTTGTATTTTAGAAGAAAATAAAGCATTTTAAAAACCTCATTCCCAAATTTATATCTTGAGTATAGAAACAACAGGCAAAGCATTTAGCTGAAGAAAAATGAAATAAGATTTTCTCCATCATCCATCATTTTCTTCTCCTCTTTAAGAGGAAACTTTCCCAGAAGCAAGCCTGGCATTGCTGAGGCAGCCTGGAAACGAATGAAACGTGTCCCAGGCCACCAGGCTCTAGAGCTCCCGGGGCACACCCCCTCTCACGTGTCAATTGAAACAGAGCGTGTAAGACCATCTTTTTCATTGTAGAAATTCAGTAGATTCAAAGAACAAAGCAAGACTATTAGACTTGAAAGAAAATTTAGAAATGTATTATTTTATTTAGTCTTTTTATTCTATAAATATAAAAACGAAGCCTAGAGAGGTGAAGCTATATGACCAAAAATCAGTAGACAGTTGATGACAGTGGGAAAAGAAATGTCAAGAGAGGAGTTATAATAAAAGTTTTGATTTATCTAATTGTGATATTATGTTAGGGAACTATAAAAGGAGAGTAGTGTGGTGCAGGGGTAAATCTAGGTAAATCAATCAATCAAGAAACACTTAAACATACAGAAATTGATTTTATTAAGATTAACACTAAACAGAACAGAGAAAGGTTGGACTCCTCTTGGGAAAACTGACCAAACTTTGGGCAAAAATTAAAGTTAGACCATAAAACTGTATTTCAAACAGTCTACAATTTTACTGTAGCATCAAATCATATGAAGGTAGCGGAAGCAAATGTAAGTTGATAAGCCAAGGTGAATGCTTTTGGCATTTATCCTGCCTGGTGTTTTCTGGGCTTCCTGAGTCTATGGTTTAGTGTCTGATGTTAATTTGGGGACATTGTCAGACATTATTGTCTCAAATCTCTCTTCTTCCCTGTCCCTCCTCCTTCTCCTTCTGGTATTCCTGTTACATGCGGGGCATATTCTGCTCTGTTTTTCTGTCTTTGTTCTCTTTGCTTTTCAAGGCTGGAGGTTTCTACTGTGATGTCCTCCAGCTTCGGGATTCTTGCCTCAGCTGTGCAGTCGGCAGAGCCCATTAAAGATGTTCTTCCTTTCTTTTACCTTTTCTTTTATCTCCAGCATATTTTGTGGTTCTTTCTTGGAATTTCCCTATCTTCTTACATGGCTCGTCTGTTCTTGCCTGATGTGCCCATTAGAGCCAGTGGCATAATCATCACGGTGTCTTGAATTCCTGGTCTGCTGATTTCCAACATCCCACCACGTCAGGTTACTATTCTTCTGCTTCCTCTTCAGATCGTGGGCTTTGTCTTTTAGTGTGTCTTCTAATTTTTCTTTGATAGTCAGACACGATGTACCAGATAAGAGGAACTGTTGAAAGTGGGCCTTGAGTGATGTGGTGAGGTGGGGGGAGGGGAATCATTCTCTAGCCCTGCAACCGGGTCTCAGTTTTGAAGCACATGTGCCCCTGGACTTGACCATCACCAGGGTGTTGCAGGTTGTCTAGAGGGGCCTGGAGTTGGGCTTCTCTCTTTCCCCGGGTCAGTTAAGCCTGTGTGTGTGCATATGCACATGTGAGTGGAAACTGACAAATTGATTCTAAGTACAAAAGGTCATTAACAAGTTAGGAGGGCTGGCCATGCTTGCATCAGAATTTACTATAAAGCTACAATAATAAAGGTAGCTTGGTGTTGGCACATAAATAGTTAACTAGGTTAATGGAACAGAGTAGGAATCTAGGAATTCACCCTCACACACATGGGCACAGGGTATATGACAAAATCCCAGTACAGGACAGTCAGGAAATGATCATTTTAATAAAGGGAGCTGGAATACTCATGTATCCATATGGGGAAGAAAAAGAGAAATTTTACCCTTACTTTGCAACGCTCATAAAACTCAAGTCTTGGTGGATCTCAGACATAAATGTGAAAGGCAAAACAATGGAGCTTCTAAAGATAATATAAGAGAATTTCTTCATGGTCCAGAGTAGGAGAAGCATTTTATAGACAAGACGCAAAACTGCTACAAACACTAACTTACTGCTAACACTTAGTTAACTTCTAACTAAATGGCAAAGGAACCCATAAGATGCTTCATGTGGAGTTTTAGTTTGTGTAATCGTTTTGAGCTCTGCCTTAATGTTTTCAGCTATATTTTCAAAGCTAAATGTGTGTTTAAAAAGTACCACACACATCATTTGAAAATTCCCTGCAGGAGTGAAGAAAGAAATTCATATATAAATGCACATATTTCTTTTTTTTAAATTGAAGTATAGTTGAATTGCAATGTTGTGCTAGTTTCAGGTGTACAACATAGTGATTCAGATATATAGATACACACATATGTATACATATATATATATATATAACTAGTTATATATATATTTTTAGATTTTTTTCCATAACAGATTATTACAAGGTATTGAATACATTCCCTGCTCTATACAGTAGGTCCTTGTTGTTTATCTATTTTATATATAGTTGTTTGTATCTGCTAACCCCAAACTCATTATTTATCACCCTCTCTTTCCCCTTTGGTAACCATAAGTTTGTTTTCTATATCTGTGAGTCTGTTTCTGTGTTGTAAATGCGTTCATATATATCATTTTTTTAGATTCCACATATAAGTGATATCACAGGCTATTTGTCTTTCTCTGTCTGACTTACTTTATTTAGTATGATCATCTCTAGGTCCATCCATGTTGCTGCAAATGGCATTATTTCATCCTTTTTTAAGGCTGAGTAGTATTCCATTGTATATATGTACCATATTTTTAACCATTCATCTGTCGATGGACATTTAGGTTGCTTCCATGTCCTGACTATTGTAAATAGTGCTTCTATGAACATTGGGGTGCAAGTATCTTTTTGAATTAGAGTTTTTGTCTTTTCTGGATGTATGCCCAGGAATGGAATTGTTGGATCACACAGTAACTCTATTTTTATTTTTTTAAGGAGTCTCCATACAGTTCTCCACAGTGGCTGCATCAATTTACATTCCCATCAACAGTATAGGAAGGTTCCCTTTTCTCCACACCCTCTCCAGCATTTATTGTTTGTAGACTTTCTGATGATAGGCATTCTGACTGGTGTGAGGTGATGCCTCATTGTAGTTTTGATTTGCGTTTCTCTAAAAATTAGAGATGCTGTACATCTTTTCATTTACCTTGTGGCCATCTGTATGTCTTCTTTGGAGAAATGTCTATTTAGGTCTTCTGCCCGTTTTTTGCTTGTGTTGTTTGTTTTTTGATATTGAGCTGCATGAGCTGTTCGTATATTTTGGAAATTAATCCTTTGTCAATCACATCATTTGTAATTATTTTCTCCCATTCCATAGGTTGTCTTTTCATTTTGTTTATGGTTTCCTTTGCTGCACAAAATCTTATACATTTGATTAGTTCCTATTTGTTTATTTTTGCTTTTATTTATTTTGCCTTGGGAGACTGAACTAAGAAAGCATTGCTACGATTTATGTCAGAGAATGTCTTGCCTATGTTTTCTTCTAGGAGTTTTATGGTGTCATGTCTTATATTTAAGTCTTTAAGCCATTTTGAGTTTATTTTTGTGTATTCTAACTTCATTGATTTACATGCAGCTGTCCAGATTTCCTAACACCACTTGCTGAAGAGACTGTCTTTTCTCCATTGTATATTCTTGCCTCCTTTGTCAAAGATTATTGACTATAGGTGTGTGGGTTTATTTCTGGGCTCTCTGTTCTGTTACATTGATCCATATTTCTGTTTTTGTACCAATACCACACTGTTTTGATTACTGTAATTTTGTAGTATTGTCTGAAGTCTGGGAGGGTTATGCCTCCACCTTTGTTCTTTTTCCTAAGGATAACCTTGGCAATCCTGGGTCTTTTGTGGTTCCATATAAATTTTACAATTATTTGTTCTAGTTCTGTAAAAAATGTCATGAGTAATTTGATAGGAATGACATTAAATCTGTAGATTGCTTTGGGTGGTATGGCCATTTTAACCATATTAATTCTTTCAATCCAAGAGCATGGGATTTTTTTCCATTTCCTTGAATCATCTTTTATTTCCTTTATCAACATTTTATAGTTCTCAGTGTATAAGTCTTTCACCTCCTTGGTCAGGTTTATTCCTAGGTATTTTATTTTTTTGACATGATTTTAAAAGGGATTTTTTTTAACTTTCTCTTTCATTGTTAGTGTAAAGAAATGCAACAGATTTCTGTATGTTAATCTTGTATCCTGCTACCTTGCTGAATTAATTTATCAGTTCTAATAGTTTTTGTGTGGAGTCTTTGGGGTTTTCTATATGTAGTATCATGTCATCTGCACATAGTGGCAATTTTACCTCTTCCCTTCTAATTTGGATACGTTTTATTTCTTTTTCTTGTCTGATTGCTATGGCATAGGACTTCCAATACTATGTTGAATAGAAGCAGTGACAGTGGGCTTCCTTGTCTCATTCCAGATTTTAGCAGGAAGTCTTTCAGCGTTTCACCATTGAATATTACATTGGCTGTGGGTTTGTCATAAATATTTTATTATGTTGAGAAATGTTCCCTCTATACCCACTTTGGTGAAAGTTTTTATCATGAATGGATGTTGAATTTTATCAAAGGATTTTTCTGCATCTATTGAGATGACCATGTGATTTTTGTCTTTTCTTTTGTGTATGTGGTGTACCCCCTTGACTGATTTATGTATGTTGAATAAATGCATATTTCTCACTGGGAAGTACGATTATGGGGCATTGCAAAATTTGTAAGTAATCCAGTTTTACAATAAATATACTTCATAATTGGTTGGGAAAACAAATTCAGAGTTGTATGTCTAAATTTTATATGGTAACAAAACAAGTGCTTGAATAATCCAAACTGTTAGCAGTGGGCTCAATGGCTAGATATTGAAATAGCACACAAAGATTTTGTCCCAAGGACTTGGAAATTATCACAAAATGATTTAAATAGAAACTAGCAGGATACTTTAATCAGACTTCATGAATACTGAGATCCCAAACTGAATATTTTGTTGTGTAGCCATTTATTTTTCTAAGGTTTTAAAATCACCATATGTATGAAACCTCCTGGATGAAGTTTCAAAGAAATTAATGTGTCCAAAACTTTAGGTGAAATTTCCATGGAAAACTGCAATTATTGACATTTGGGTCTCTGAGATGTCAAAGAAGCTGGTGCAGGACACGAGGTGCCGGGCCTGCCCCTGCTGCTGTGTTCAGACTACTCTGGGGGGATCTTCCGGGGGGGAGGTGCTAACAATCAGCCCTGCTACCCGGCCGCTCCTGGCCACCACAGTTGCTCCTGGTTCCGAGTAGGGAGAAGGGGAGGCAAGTGTTTAAACTGCAAATTGAAACCTTGTAACATCTGCGTGAAATCACAAAATCACATGTAATTACAAGTGGCTTTTTGTTCTTGACATACTGAGTTTGAACACAAAACTATATGAATTTAGTTGAAAATGTGGAGGCAGCATTTGACTCCTCTCTCAGGAGAATGGCCACGCTAGGAGATCAGTGACTTCAGCCCCAGGTCGCTGGAGCCGCGGTCTGGCCTCCCCAGGTGGGCTCCCCACACTCACGGCCTTAAGGGGAGATACTAAAGCTTTGACTGCTAAGCTGATTTTGACTATTTAAATTTCGCATCTTTGATTGTTGGGGAGCACTGCCCAAAATAAAAAATTATGCTAATTCACAGGTTGTTCTGGTTGGTCAAGAAAAAGCACCCAAGTCTTCTCAGCATCCCATCAAACCTTGGAGTCCCTCCAGCAGAAGCCAGGAACAGGCTCCCAGGAATAGAAAGAAGTAGGGACCTGTCCAGGTAACAAGACGGCACCACAGGACACCCAGGGAGAGACAGCCTGCCCACACCTCTTGCAGGAGGGGACTCTGGGCTCAGGAGAGGTGCTGGCGGAGCGTCCAGCACCAAGCCTAGGTCCTCAGTTCACTGTGCTCTTTCATCCAACATCATGGAATCCTTAGGCTTGCGGGGATGTCGTTCCCACCTGCTCGCCCCACCCGTGTGTGGTGTCTGGTGACCACGCACCTGTCCTCCAGCCCTGATGCTCTCGGGGTCCCTGTGGCCTTTGGGAAGAGCCCATCCCCGTAGTGAAAACTGCTTGGACGCAGCTCACGCACTGTGGCCACCTGTCCACTCCCATCCCTCCTGTAGCCTCCGAATGATGTGAGGACAAAGCCTACGACGCTCACCTCGGGACCCTCAGCGTCCAGCACAGTTTCTGGCCCATCGTAGGTTCTGGTGAATCTGTACAGAGGGGATTAGATTGAGGGACTTATCAAAGTCCTACCAGAGAAGAACAGGGAGGGGTTTACAACAAGAAACCAGCTTTGACATGGTGGGGCTGGGATAGCAGGGGAGACCCCAGCGGCGGGTGGGAAACTTCAGGGCCAAGGTTGGTCCTGGTTCCCACAGAGGGTCTTCTCAGCCCCTCCAAGGCCCCAGACTGATTAAGTCAGGCCCACCAGGGTCATCGTCCCCTTGGCTTAAAGGTGACCGACTAAGGGCTTTAATCAAGTCTGGAATGATAATCTTAGACTTGGTTATATAAGAGGAGGAAGGCAGATTTTAGTTTTGGTGGCTAGATGCATTTATGGTGATATTGCAACATTATGTAGTTATAGAAAGCAGCTGGATAAACATATCCTAACATAAACCACAGAGAGCAGATGAGTTAAAATGGGCAATTCATTTAATTCAATACAGGAAATAGTATCTTGGCATTCAACTTATATATTCCAAATATTCACTCCTCAATGCACACAAAAATGTGAAGCCTAATAAAATACAGATTATAAAAATAAAATCTTTCATACTAGCTTTATTATAAAATACTATTTCTAAGCCCTTCTGTTATCTCAAAAATTATTATTTTTCTTATATAAGGTAGTGTAAGAGGTATTGTACAGTCTCTTTTTTAAAATAAATTTATTTATTTATTTTTGGCTGCATTGGGTCTTCGTTGCCGCGCACGGGCTTTCTCTAGTTGGGGCAAGCGGGACTACCCTTGGTTGCGGTGTGCGGGCTTCTCATTGCAGTGGCTTCTCTCGTTACGGAGCACAGGGTCTAGGCATCTGGGCTTCAGTAGTTGCGGCGTGTGGGCTCAGTAGTTGTGGCTTGCGGGCTCTAGAAAGCAGACTCAGTAGTTGTGGTGCAAGGGCTTAGTTGCTCCGCGGCATGCGGGATCTTCCCGGACCAGGGATTGAACCTGTGTCCCCTGAATTGGCAGGCAGATTCTTAAACACTGAGCCACCAGGGAAGTCCCTGTACAGTCTTGAAGAAAGTTAAATTTCATAAAATTAACTGGTTATTGATATAGACATCGAATTTATCTGTGTATTTGAAGCCCTGTTTTCACTTTGGACACTCTCGTTCTGTAAAAACGTTGATAGGGTGTTTGTTTCAGCCCAAATTGTGTACAAAGTGTAGGCAGAGATGAGGGCTGACCTGGTGGGTCCCCCCAGGGCTCGGGGGGGAACTGTGACACAGGTAGGGAGAGACCCCTGGGAGCACAGGGTCTGATCGGCCCTCCCTCCACGCAGCCTTGGGAAGGATGCTGTGGACCCTGCATGAGAAGCTCCATCCCTGGTGTCCGGCGGCTGGGGCATCATCACTAAAGTGCTGTCTGCACGTGCATTTGACGAGTGAAAACATGAGGCCACTGTTGGGACCTGGGTCCAGGGTTTGACAGAAGATAGCAAAGATCCTTTAAGTTCTGAGTGGAGCTCGCAGAGGCTACATGGCCTTTCTCTCCACCAGGAAGGAGAGGACAGAGCTCAGAGCCTGGTCCAGGCACAGCCCCGGCGGTGCCCGGGGTCGGGGCTGGCGGTGGGACTGACCATGAGGGATTCCAGGGAGCCCGTCTCCTGCCGGTCATTCTCCTGATCCGAGCTTCCCGACTGTTCCCTCTTCAGTCTTTTATTTTCCTTTGTGGGAGAAATTCTCTGAACCATCTCTTGTGAAAGGAAGGAAGCTGCTGGCATTCCAGCTGTGCTCTCCAGTCACAAACCTTGGCGTGTTCTGTCTCACATTGTGTCCACTCTGCTGACCGACAGGCCTCGCCATTCAGGCCGAAACGCGCTCTGTCTGTACCAGGTTGGAGCAACCAGGGCGGGGAGGGAGAGACGCAGCCTCGGATAGATACATCGATTGTTTTCTAGCACCGCATCTCCAGAACACTACTTATTTATTTTTATTATTATCTCGAGCTCAGCGGTTGGTACTTCTCAGTATCAGAAACTCAGGGGTGTTCTCCACGTTTATATATGAGCCTGTCGCAGGGGCGATGGTAGGAAGCTGCCTGAGCCCGTCTACGTTTGCCTCTCGCATCTGCTGGGAGCAGCTGAGAAGCAGCAATGACCTGGGGACTCCTGGACGCTCTTCTGTTGCTTTGGGAAGGAGGCCACGGACAAACAAAACAGTCCAGAGGCACCTTCTTCAGATGGAAGAGGAATTCCCAGCTGCGTGGGTAATCGCATTCATCATATTGAACAACACAAAATGCCTTGGGCAGTTACTTTAGTCCATTTTCTGTTTTAAAAACTTTGCAGCATCAGCTAATTTATCCCTCACAAGCGTCCTCCAAGGGATTTTCTGTGATTAGATCCTTTGTGAGGACAAAACTGGGAAGCACAGTTTTGATGCTGGATGTTAAGTGACGATTATGCTAGATCCGTCCTTTGGTCCTTTGTCACTTGGAAAACAAAGCAGCAGAACAGAGGAAAGTTTAAATATCCAGTAGTGTTCAGACTCCGGGTGAAGTTTCAAAATTGCTGGAGTTTCCCATTTAATTTAACAGGATAATGGTCAAAACGTGTTGACCGAAAAGGCACACTGTGTTAGATTTTCGTTCAGAAAGCTGTTTATCATAGTTGACAGCATCCCTCATCTCTGACTTCCTTAACACGTTTATACTAAGTGAAACTCAAGTTTGGGGAAGGAAGCGCTTTGGGAACAGCGCTCTTGTGATAGTCTGCCTGGTGCGTGCTTCCCGGATTCTCCGCTCACCGCTCAAGTGGAGGCCTCTGCTGGAATAAGGACCTCAGTCTTCCCACGATGAGCCCTGGTCACCATCAAGGGGCCGACGACGGGCACACGGCAGGGCCCCATGGACGATGGACCAGGCTCATCAGGACAGCATCCAGGAGTGGGGAGGGAAGGCCCAGGAGAACGTGGCTTCCTTTTCTTTAGAGATGGAGTGATCCATGGTGTTTCAGAGCTCGAAGTAACCAGAGGTATTGAAATAAAAGTGCTTCGACTTCTCGATGACCAAGCCCATGTTGGAGCAGTGAAGTGAGTCTCCGTGTTTGCAGCTGCTCAGCCCCCGCTTCCCAGTGCAGGACACTCCAAACCCTCCACTGCACTCAGACCCCAAGGCCCAGGTATGTGTGTGAGTCCCGAGCTGCCCTTGGTCCTACACGTAACAGACCTAAGAGCGAACAGGGAAATCAGCCATGTTCCACAGGCAGCACTCGCTCACGGGAGGACAAAAGGAAAATCGGCAAGCACTGGAGATTCTGCTTGGTGCTGTGACAACTGGGAGTCTGCAGGGATGCACAGGGTTACAGTCTTCTCAGAGGTGAGGACTTGAAGTGCGGGGCTGGTAAGCCACCTGCCCGAGTTCACAGACCCTGCCGCCTGCCCAGGCCCCTTCTGTGTCGTCCGCTGCGTGAGGCGTCGTCTTCGTCAGAATCCACGAGCCTCCGCTTTCTGTGAGAGTTTGGCCTTTTGAGAGTGAATATAACTTTATCGTATGTGGATTAAATAAGCCAAATGGCAAGTTCTGGTCTAACTCAGCATCACTCATTCAGGACGTTTGAGGAGCCTGGGCACAGATTTGGCTGAAATAGCCAACTGTGCGAAGGACACGCCTCAGAGTATAGTTTTTAACTTTCCAGGTCTCACGTATGGAATATGGCAAACTGAGATCTTTTCTGCCTGTAGGAGGGACTCTTTTATAAATATTTAACTGTTTTAACCAGTTAATTGAAGTCTAATATTGCCCCCAATTTAAACTCAAGCAGATCCTCCTTCCTTTTGCTGCCAGTGATGGAACAATCCCTGTGTAGCTTCAGGCTTGTGAGCTGCGCTGGAAATGGTTCTGTATGTGTTGGCATAGTTAGGAGTTTGAAGTAGAATGCTAAGTGTAGTATTCATTTTAAGTATAAGCGGTTTATTTATATGAGAAAAGCAAAGCCACAGCCTAGCCTTAGGAAAGTGTTACAGATTTAGCAAGGTACAGGTTCCACAGTCATAACTCTTTTTCTTTGTAGACGACAATTCACGCATTGAAATATTCGAGTCCTATTGGGTGATGCCTCTGTTAGCTTTTCTGATGATGCAGAGAGCTTTAGAAGCTCTTGCCCAGGAAGCCACTCAGCAGAAACGTTAGGGAGATCCTAGGCTTCTGTCACCACTGTTTTCATAAAGGAGCAATCTAGTCTAAACACAGACAAAGACGCCGTAGGGTAAGGATCAAATAATCCCTGGCAGAAACAAAACAAGAATCAGAGATCAGTCTCTTCCATGTCTTCACCTGCCCTTTGGATGTAGCAGGTTGTCCTCATGGTCCATCTCTGCGTCTCCCTGAATCCTTGCCCTTCCTTCCTCCCCAAGGCCAACCCCGTGTCCAAGAGACTCTCACTCCCTCTGGCCTGGTCTTCTGTCTACACAGGCTGCCATCACAACAGACACATTTCGGCCCCCTTCACTTTTATTTCCCCACCTACCACCATGGTTGCATCTGCCCCCACAAAAGGCACGTTGAAGTCCTGACCCCTGGTGCCTCTGAATGTGGCCTTTTATGAGCAAGTTAAGGTGAGGTCATTAGGCTGGGTCCCCATCCTACAGGCCCGCAGGGAGAAGCCCCCCGGGGACAGGGGCCGGGAGGGAGGCATGCATCCCATCCTGAGGAGAGCTTGTGGTCACCAGCCCCACTAGACGCTGGGCCTCCTGATGGCTCTGCTGACTCCTGAATGTTGGAGGTCTGGCCTCCAGTCCTCCAGAACTGAGAGAATGCATTTCTGAGTTTGAGCCGCCCCAAGCGTGGCACTTTGCTGCTGCGGCCCTGGGGTACTCGCGCACTAGGAACCTCTCAAGCCGCTGCCCTGCCCCCGTCCACCTTTTGCCTCATTGCACATGGCTCCACATTGTCCGTGATCTTTGCTCCTGTTCTAATTTCTTGTTTATTTGGGTGCTTGTTTGTTCCTTACCCTCCTACAATCTCAGGGGATGGTGTTTGGAGACGTGCTCGGTACCTGTGGGATGGTGTACAGAGGCTGGTGGCAAGATCTTTCTCCTCATTCATCATCACAGGCCCTTTGAGAGACCTTGTCACCTGTGACTCAGATTAGTAAGGCAAAGCCAGCCTATAGCACAAAACAGCACCTTTGGATGCAAAGTTTAAAGAAGGACGGCTCTGGTTATACTGCGGCTCTTGGGGGCAACTCCTCCCTTACACATCACTTCTCCCGTCAAAACACATCCTGTTTCCATCCACACATCAGGAGGCACTTGGGCAGTGCTGGTGCAGCCCCTGGGTTTGCTTTTAATCTCGGTTATAAACCACCTGGGTGATGCCACAGCCCGAGACCAGGCACAGTCTCAACCCCTGTCACCTGTGGATTTTCATGAAGTGGCTTTCGTCACCGCACTGGTTCTCCTCTGCACTGGCTCATGTGCACCATCTGGTTCTCATTAGCAAACTGGGAACTGGGTGGTCCTGACGAGGATTTGAAGAGTTCACAGAGCCCCATCACCAGACCCGCTGCTCCCCTCCTTCCGTCTCTCTCTCAGTTTGTGGTTTTGTCTACAAGGCTGAGAAATATATGAGAGCAATGGAAACAGAGGCGACACTTTGAAGATAAAAGGTTTCTCAGAACGATCTGCTCCTGAACCTATAGATGTGTCCCCATTTTCCATTCTCCCTGACTCCAGTTCAGTTCAACTAAGCTGCAGTGACCCTGGGAACACAGGGCCTTCTTAGATCCATGGGAGCCAGGATCAGGTGACCGCTTGTCCTTAGTGATAATCCTGATATTGGAAGAGCAGCAATTTAACCTCAGATGTGATAGACGGTCGGTTAACTAACGAAACGATATTTCTGCCCTGTACGATACCTAAAATATTTATGGTTTCTAATTTGGGGAAGTTTTATTTTATAATTTGAAAAAAAACACTAGCTAAAGCGTATTAAGGGGGTTATGTTAGTTTGCTTAAGCTCTGCAGACTGTTGCCCTGGGCGCGTCTATTTGTATAAACACACCCACACATGCCGCTTAATCTATGTCTTTGTGCCCACGGTGCCAGGTCACATCGATGGGACAGCAGTCGCAAACGATACTCTTATTTCAAAATTTTGCTCCCCCCTCATGTGTAGTTCACTGGAAGAAAGCAAGCACAGACTTGGGAGCTGAGTTTCCGTGTTGGTTAGTCCTGTATTGTGTTCACCTTTTCGCATCCAGTGCTGTTAGAGACCTGGAGACACCTGACGTCCGTTTTCTTTTTCTTGTATTTTATTTATAATTTTTTCTTGAAGTACTAGGAAAAGTCTAAGTACTGTGAACCCCCATCTTAACAAAAGTGACATCAGCTAAATTCCTTCCAATGGTAAATTAAAACATTTGACTTGACATCTGTTGAATTAATTACT
The DNA here is from genome assembly GCF_003676395.1 of Aethalodelphis obliquidens. Classification (NCBI taxonomy): domain Eukaryota; kingdom Metazoa; phylum Chordata; class Mammalia; order Artiodactyla; family Delphinidae; genus Aethalodelphis; species Aethalodelphis obliquidens. Next base: position 1,007,803 of record NW_020837947.1, read on the forward strand.
CATGAAATGCTTATATATTGACACTGCTTAAAAATTTATACCAGTTTTGGGAAAGGCAAAATCACAGCACGAATGAATCAAGACAATGTCACTTTGTTGAATTTTTATTGTGTGTTTCATACTGTTTATGGAAAAAAATGCTTTGCTGAAGCTTGAAAAGCTAGACATGCCTGTGGTACTTATAAAAGTCAGTCTGGTGCTTCCAGTAACCCACTTGGTACGGGCACAGGATCAAGAAAACCCTCCTAGAGGTGAGGGCGTTCCTGCTACTTGCAAGCGCTTCAGCTCTACCACAGCTGACCCTGAGGGGGTCACACAGAGGAAAACGAGCTGCTCTCAGACCGGTTTTGCGAGGAAGTCTCTTTCCGGCCACCTCCCTGAGCTCAGCAAGTGCGGCACCGGCTGGGCCTGGCGCTGGCCACTCTGGGCTTGCATCTCTGCCCCTCCTGGACACCAGCCGCTCAGACCCGCCAGGGGCCCCTGGCTCTGCCCCTCTGCTTGGAGCTGCTCTCCCTCCCGTCCTCCGTCCTTGTCTCTCTTCCGAGGCGGGAAGAGAATCAGTTCCCCAGAGGGCTTCCCCCAGCCCCATCCTTTTCTTCCAGTGCTGCTTGTCGTCCAATGGCTAAGCCCCTCCTTGGGTGAGGGGCCTGCAGGGACCTCTAGGGGACCCCAGTGGGGATCTGCCTCTCGGGTCCTCAGGTCAGGATTCAACGCCCGGAAAAAGGCACGTGGGTTACAGCCAACGTCTCTGCCTTGAACATACGATGTGTGAGGACAGATCATCAAAAGAAAGGAATCTGTCACCCATCTCAGGAAGGAGACCAAGCCAATGCAGCAGAGAGAGGGCTGCCCAGACGCCCCGTGGGGTCCCGGGGCCCCAGCAGAGCGAGGATTTGCTCCTCAGTGTTGGGACCAGGCTGTGCGCCACCCCTGGGTGCATGTGGCCGTGAGAGGTTCATACATGGGGAGATCAGGGCCACAGGCCAGGGCCGCCCCACAGCAGATGGGAGTGGATTTCACACCATGGATGTGGTCGGCCTGCACGCTCAGATGTCCTTGCAAACAGCAGTGGCTGGAGCTTCCACCGTCCAGCCCCTGCTGTCCTGTGTCCTCAAGGTTGAAACTGACACAGGAAGCGAATACGTGACACTTACTGCTGATGGGTACTTTGGAAAGAAAAGCCTTACGGGAGCAGATCCTCCAGGGACCAACCGGTGACACTGTGTCCGGAAGGATAAATAAAGCGTTTATGACCATGTGTGTCCTCCAAGAAAATGGCTATTCGTGGGTAGCTCCATGAATCGTGTGTAGCTAATCGGTTCTCACGGTTATTTTGCTCTGCGGATCTTGGTTTCCAGGCCACGGTCCTCTTGGGGGCAGAGGAATAGCTTCTTTAAAACCGATGCGACTGTTTATTGACGGCAGTGTGTAGAGGGGCTCACCCACCGCCACCACTGGGAGCGCGCACGAGCGGTGGCCCCGGGCGGGCAGCACTTCTGTAACCTAGTCTCTCCTGGAGTTGTCTCCGCGCCCCCGTCACCCCGGGGCAGTTCCTTTCCTGACTGGGAGACACCTTATTTTATTCTCTGGTTTTAGCTTGTTGTTACTCGCGGGCCTTTGACTTTAGCTGACCCTCCGTACAGACCAGAGCAGAAGCCCCAAACCCCATTTTGAAGGATGAGCCATCCAGGCCCGGCGGGCTTAGGAGGCGCGCGAGCCTTACTCTCCCCATCGCCTTTGCTACACAGGAAACCGCCCCCAAGTTTAGCGGCTACAAAACCCTCTAAGTCACACTGCTCTCAGATCCGCAGCTTTGCAGGGCTTGGGGGCAGCAGCTCACCCCTGGTCTCTCGGCCCGAGGACCTGTGTCCCCGCACCTCCGTCCGGGCGCCTCCCAGCACGTGGCCTCCCTGGAGGGGGACCTCGCCCGGGGCCGCCTGCTCTGCGGTCCGGTCCGACGGGAACCGGGAGGGATCTAGCGGCCAGGCTGTGCTAAGCTGCGCGCAAGTGCAGCGAGGGAGGGATGCGCCCAGGGGCCCCACCTCTGCCCCGGCGTGGTGCTCCTTCCCCGCTGCCAGCCTCGCTCTCCATGCTCTGCTCACCATTTCCAAGAGATGCTGCTTTTGCTGAATTTCAAGTCTCTGCTTTGCTCAGTTATACCTGAACTCACACTCACCCTGCACGTTCAATGCAAACTCATCTTGGTCACCTTAAAGTGTCTTGCTGCCCCTCATATGACTGTTCCATTGTACCAGAGAGATGTCAGAAATAATGCACAGTAATCAGTAGTCACATTTAGAGCTTGGTAAAGAAAACGGGACATGAGTCCCTCAGGGGCAGAGAGGAAGCAGCAGTGGTGACGAGGTTCCGGAGAACAAGGCTCGGGCTACGCTTCATGGGGCGGCCTTCAAGGCCTTCCCAGCAGTGGCCTTTTCTCCCCTCACTACTGAAATCTCACATTTCTGTTTGAAAGTGTGAAAGTTCTGAAGGCCCGCCCACTGGGCTGCTCCTTCTTCCTCAGACTGTGCTGAGGGTATTACGTACGGAGTAGAAGGTAAAACAGGGTCCTGGTCTGATTAGGAAGGAAACTCGGGGGACACAGAATGTATGTGGCTGCCCACTGGGCTGTCAGGACCACCAGACCCTAAGTTTGGGGCACGACAGTTGTAATCATCCCGAGATTGTGGAACTTGGACTTGTGATAATCGTTGTCAATCTGCTTGGTTTCAGTTACAAGGAGAGAAGTGAAGTCAAGGATGAAGGAGGTGGGGGATGGGAAGGGGACCATTGAGACCAGGATCGGGGTCCTGAGCACAGATGCTTTGCAAGGTCTACATTATGATCCATGAGAAGAAATGGGATTAGGGGCAAAAGTGAAAGGAATCAACTCAATCAGACTTCCCGCCGACCACGGAGCATGAGGGGTGAAGAGACCTGTACAAGAGCACAAACGCCATGTAGAGCATCACTGGATAAACAGATGCTGGGACAGAGGCCACGAGAGGAGAAAGCCTCCCTCCTGCCTGCAGAAGAGTCATCTTCCTGGATGTGGCAAGCATGGAAAGGACATCGCCACATCTGCCAGGACTCGGGCTGTGAACTCAGCTATTTCACCAGAGATGTTTAAATTAGGGAAAGCCAAAGTGTGTTTGAACTCAGTACAAAAATAGCATTTGTGCTATTTGCAGACTTCTCTAGCAGATTTAATTATGGTCTTTGCAGTCAGGTAAATGCCCTACACTCTTTTTTTCTTTTCTTTTCTTCTTTTGGACTGTTTTCCAGACAAAATTTTCCTCTCTTTCAAAAAGCTATAATTACGTCAAGGAATTGTCAATAAATTATACTCATTTAATTTTATTATGGGAGTGGAGGCTTGAGATGTGTGACTGATGGTGAAATATCAGGGTGTTGTATTTGAACCACACTTTCCAAGAGTCAATTGGGCATTTTTAGACCCTTCAAGAGTTAATGAACAGAATAATGATGTTAATTTCAAGTAAGCAAGTCCAGATGGAAAATAGGAAAGAATAACAAATTTTTAACATAGCGGTAAGCTAAAACATTCATGTTACAGAAAAACAGCAAAGCAACAATTCTAGAAAGCACCCTCTTTACTGCTCTTATGGAAAATGTTTCTCTTATAGAAAATTTTTCTCTTATAGGAAAATAATATATATGTATTTAGGTGAGAAAATGTCAGTGCATTTTCACTTTTCATCCTTGGCTGGAACCAGCACAGTTATTTGTATACGTCATTTCACTACTGCTCATTTCCAGCGGGATCAATGATGACTTGCACGGTCACACCACACCTGTGTTTCGGTTAGCATGTGGCCACCACAGATGGATCCTGACTCTGTGGGCTCTCGGTGCAGAACCAGGGACTTTCTAAGATGGCTACTGGGGACAGATTGTTGTGCCAGAACGTGGAGACACCCCCAATCTCTGCAACACCATCCTACAGCTGGTACAATTCTAAAAGATGGCTGGAAACAAGTGTGGGAGGGGTGATTAGCAGTTGGGGTGAGAAAACTGCACAACCTCTGATGGGTCATAAGGGATGCTGGCCCCAACTGAAACAGAAATCCATCTATCAGCATGAGTAGGCACAGGAAAATTAAGTTATATAAAAAGTACCAGAAACTTAAAAAGAAACTAGACTCAGGAAGTAACAGGCATGTATGGATACCTAGAATAAAGGGGGCCAAGCTGAACAGAATAATTGGAGGAAGCAGGAGGGGGGGAAAGTAAATTAATGTGTGCACACACACAGTTTGTCAGTGATATTTGTTCTATATCAAACTGTCATGAAAAGATGACAGGTAATGAATCTCTCTAATTTGAAGACAAACAGACAAAACTGATCGCAATGAGCAGAAGATTGGTTATTGTAGGAAAGAAAATTGAGAAAAGTTAAGGTGTAGCTTGAGGAAGACCAGTAGTCCTGAGAACAACAGAAACAGGGTCTTGGGACCCCGGGAAAAAGCCAAGGAGACAGACTCCACATTGCCTACCCTCTAACTAGGGCTGGCTTCACTGTCAACCATATTTTCCAAACAGGATTGAAGAATGTATCTGTTTTAATTAGGCGGAACCATCTGAATTTGCAGATATTCACCTGTCTTTGACCAGACCTGCGAAAACAAAGGTGTTGCCGTGTTGTTCATTTTATTTATCATTTAGTCATCGTGACTTATGCTTTTCCTACTGCATGAAGCCCAGGACTGGCTCCGGGTGGTCCTGAGAGCACTGCCTGGCTGCGTCCAGCGGCCCTAGACTGGGATCCCCTCCCTCTGTGTCCTTGGAGGAGCCGTCGACACCACTGAGTCTGTAAAGTGTGGATGATATCGTCGACTTCAGAAAGCTGTTTGAGGGAAAAATGAAACGAAGGACAAAAGTCCCTTGCGCTTTGTCTGAAACATGCTCAAGAATGTCAGTCCTCACAGCTCCTGCTCCTGGAAGCGCCCCCTCCTCCCGGGACACCCCCAGCCCTGCTGGAAGCAGAGACAGGCCAGGCCGTCTTCCTCATTTCTGCCCCCGTCCACTCGATGGCGGCTCTGCCTTGGAGTCTGGATGGCCGTCAGGTCACTCCCACCTCAGCTTTCAATGCTTGGCTTCTCTCCTGTTTGGCTTCATGCATTTGAGCCAGACTCATGGAAAACAGCCTCGAAATTGCAATTGTGAGCCGACTCCACCTGACGTCCAGGTGGGCACAGCCCCGCCGGCTTAGGTAACGGAGAGGTGAGGGCAAAACAGCAGGATGGACATCCAGATGGACTTTCTAGTAATCCCCGTGGAACCCAGGACTTTCTAACATGGTATCTGCTGGGCTTTACCAAATTTCCCTTACCACTAGCAACCTTTTAATCCTGAATGAGAATTAGCTTTTTCAATTAATCTACAAATGTAAGAATGAGGGAATCACTCATGAGAGCAGTGTGTGTTGAAAGAGGGATGATTTGAATCAAGCTGCGTTTCTGGAGTTTTACCTTTCACCGAGCCTGAAGACATGATTACTTTTCAAAATTTCCTTTTGGTAAGCCTGGCATGCCGTTTTATAACACTGACGATTTTTTTTAATTTATTCAAGCTGAGGATTCAGAACTTATTGAAAGCAGGAGCTGTGGGCTGCGGCATCTGTGCCCAATAAGTTTTCATCTTGCTGTTTGAAGACCTAGTTATAAACTACGTTGAATAAAGCAGTTCTACCTACTCACAGGCTAATTTTTATTGCCAATGTGGATTAAAATGCACATCGATACTTTATGTCTAGTGGGTTTTACCACTGATACAAGTGTTGGAAAGTATTCCAGAAAGTGGCTGAAGGTAACGTGGCCGACACCCCAGCTTCTTCCTAATCATCTTCAGACATCCGTGGACACCTACGGAAACCTGCAGGCTTCCAAATCAGCACATAAAAATGCAACCGTGGCGGGTGAGGAGCCACTCAAAGTAAAATAGCGTAAACTAGAGATAAATTCCATTTGTGAAAATGAGAATGGTTTCCAAGGGGCCAAGCACTGAAATCTGGAGGAAACACGAATAAGAAGGTAGGTGGGCCCTTCCAGGGCGTGAACGGCACCAAGCACTCACCAAGAAGGGACTCCTGAGGTCCCCCTCCCATATCTGTAACACAGGGGGTCTCTTCAGAGGACTGGTGTCTGTTGTTTCACATTTGTGGGCCTGTCTACTGAGTCAACCAATTCTCAAAACTTGTACATGTTTTTTTTTCTCTTTTTTTGCAAAAGTAAAAAGTAATAAAGCTATTGTCTTCATTGTAATTAGTGAAGAGCTAGAAATGTTTTTTTACATTTGTTATTGGTATTTGGTATTGCTGGGTTCTATCATAACAAATATGTAAGTAAGTTAGTGGGTGGTGAGAGTGGGAATGTATGTAGACTTCTTATTAGGTTTTAATTCCAATGGCCCAACTGTAAGTAGCTTTTTTATTCCAATGGCTATAATTTCACTTTTTTCACTGCTAGGTCTATTATCTGAGCACAGTCAGGACAGGTTATAAAAAGTGATAATATGAGATTAGTGATTAGAGGCCAGAGAATATCTTTTTCACTGAACAAATTTACACTGAACAAATTTAAATAACTCATTTCTTCATTAGCTATTTATTAAGCACATCTCAGGAGTGAATATTTGCTTATCAGAGAAGATACAAAGGTGATCAGAGCAAAGGACACTCACTCTCTCAGGAGCTGGCAGGCCAGAAAACACATAATAACATTTTTTAATATAACCTAGGACTTTTGAAAATACCAAGATCATTTAGGAGAGGAAAAAAGTAACTCACGCTGCTGAGGGAAGAAAGGAATAACTGCGTTGTCTCCTGATGTCAAAACCCACGTGGCACAAGTGCAGCTGCAGGTGGTGCTGGACCCAGGAGCTCTTGTGCCCTGGGATCTGGTCTCACCTGTCTTTGCATCTGGTCTCTTCAGACCTCTTGTGATGAAGTTCACCTGTGGACGTCTCCCCACTGCATGTTCCCAGATTCATGTCCAAGGGCAAGGAGGAAACACCTGTCTCTATTAACAGCCTCATGCTAAGTCCTCAGTGGATTCTGACAGGGTCATATATCCACATTCAATTTGTGATGCTCTGATTAGCTAAGCCTGGGTTAAAGTCCAAATGAATAAACTGGAGAAAAGCAAGAACAGTTGCAGATTTAGCAGAAATCACCAGAGAAATCGCTAGGTGCAAAATCCAACATATCTCTCTTCCAAAACTACTAAAACCTTTATTTTCTTGTGAATTTACTTTTTAGTGACTTCCCCCCCGTTTTATTGAGAAATGATCGGCATACATTAATATACGTATTCATGGTGTGCAGCATGATGATCTGATATACATGTATTGTGAAATGATTACCACAATAGGCTTAGTCAACATCCATCATGTCATGGGGTGTACGTGAGACCATACAGTATATTTCTTTCTCTATCTCACTTATTTCACTTAGTATAACGTCTTTAAGGTCCATTCATGTTGTTGCAAATGGCAAGACTACATTCTCTTTTATGGCTGAATAAAATATTCCCTTGTATATACACCACATTTTCTTCTATTCATCTACCGATGGACACTTAGGTTGTTTTCATGTCTTGTTTGTTGTAAATAAGCTGCTATGAACATGAGGGTGTGGACACCTTTTCGAGTTTGTGTTTTAATTTTTTTTTGAGATATTCCTAGAAGTGGAATTTCTGGATCATACAGCAGTCTTATTTTTAATTTTTTGAGGACCCTCCATACCGTTCTCCATAGTGGCTGCCATTTACATTCCCATCAACAGTGCACATGGGTTCCTTTTTCTCCACATCTATGCAGCATTTGTTATCTTTTGTCATGCGAGACTGAAAACTAAGTCTTTGGGGAATGTAACCTAGTGGGATTCTTAATAAATACTTGAAGAGTATTGATGATGACAAAAATCTCCTGCTGCTGTAGATTGTGCCTGAAAAGTAAATTTCCTGTCTTGTGTCCCCTCATTACCAAGTCCAAGAGCCACACTAAAGTAAAGAGAGCTCAGTGTCACCTGTAACCTAACCCCTAAGAGTTTTACATAAAAATATTATCAGATTAAATTAAACCTTTCAAGTGTGTCTTTGGAAAATTACACAACATGGAAACAATACTGTTAATCACCTAAACTTAATTGACATTTATAGGACATTCCAGCCAAAACTGCAGAATAGATGCTCAATTCTGTTATACATAACATATTCATCAGGCAGTATGGTCACATTCTGGGTTATGAAACAAACCTCAAGACGTAAAAAATGCTTAAAATTGTGCAGAGTACATTCTCTCACTATAATGACGTTGAGTATAAATCAATCACAGAAAGATATCTGAAATTTTTCTAAAAATTTGGAACTAATCCAACATACTTTTAAGTAATTCATGAGCTAAAGAAGCTATGAGAGAAGTTAGAACATATTTTCCAATAAATGGATATAAAACACAAAATTTCAAAAATTGTGAGATACTGCTGAAGAGACACTTACAGGGAAATGTAGAATTTTAAATGATTATAATAAAACCAATGCTTTCCTAAGAAATGATAAAAAGTAGATCAAAGTAAAATCAAATTAAGTAGAACAAAGGAAAAATAAAAGAAAGAGTGGAAAATCAGTTCAATAAAAAATAGATAAACAATAGAAAAATCCATGGAACCAAAAATCTTTGAAAATATCAATAAAATCTATGAAACTCTAGCCAGGCTGAATAAGAAAAAAACAGGAAAAGATACTATTTACTAACATGAGGAGTGAAAACTGAAACATTTCTAAGATCTTACAGACATTAAAAAAATAATAAAGACATTTCAAGTACTATTTTATGGCAACACATTTGGCAAATTATATGAAATAAACATATTCCTTGAAAGCTACAAATTACCAAAACTGACTTAGGAAGAAATAGAAAACCTGTAAAGTCCTTTATACATTAAAAAAAAAAAATATTGTAAACTTTCCACCAAAGTCCATATATATCCTAGCCCATGTAATAAGGTAATAAAAAGGGGGCATATAGATTGGAAAAGAAGTAAAACCATCTTTATTTATAAATGAAATGATCATGCAAATAAAAAATTCTAAAGACTACAAAATAGCTACTAGAATTGATAAGTGAGTTTAGTGGGGTCATAACACACATAGTAGAAGCGCAAAGATCAATTGTATTTCTATATACTACTATGAAAAATAGGAATTTGAAATTGAAGTACTATTTACAACAGGATTCAATATGACATACTTAGGAATGAACTTAAAATATGAACAAGATCTATACACTGAAAAGTACATAGGACTGCCGAGGGGATTAAAGAAGACCGGAATAAATGGAGAGAGAGATGCTGTCCTTGGATGGAAAGACTCAATATTGTTAGAGTGTTAACTTTGCCCATTTTGGTCTATAGACTCAAAGCAATCCTAGTCAAAATTCTGAGAAGATGTTTTTTTTAGAAAACAGCAAGTTGATTTAAAATTTAGGTGTAAATGAAAAGAATCTAGAGTCAATCCTAAAAGAAAAACAAATCTGTGTGCCTCACTCCATCTGAGTTTGAAATTTACTGTAATGACAGTGTAATCAAGATAGTGGAGGGTTAGAAAGAGAATCGCCTCACCAATCAAAGGAGCAGATAGGGTCAGAAAAAGCAATAGACACAAATGGCCATTTGATTTTTAACATGTTTAGCAATACCAGTTGGGAGAAATGACAGTCGTTTCAACAAACGGTTCCAGGACAACTGGATAGAGATATAAGGGAAAAACACCTCGACATCCACTTCATGCCATAAATGAAAGTAAATTAAAAATGGACTGTGGACTTAAGTGCAAAAGCTAAAAGTATAAAACTTCTAGGAGGAATCATAGGAGAAAATATTTGAGACTTTGTGGCAACTTCTTATATAGGAAACAAAAGGTATGTATAGTAGAAGAGAATTTTCATAAACTGGACTTTATAAAATTTAAAAACACTGCTCTTAAAAAAATGAAAAAGAAGCAAAAGGCAAGCCACATACTGGGAAAAAATATATGACAAAGAGTGTGTATTCAGAATATAAAGAGAACACATAACTCAATAATGTGATGAACAAACCAACTTTAAAAGGGGCAAAATATTTGAATAAATACTTTCAAACAAATTGTTAACAAGCACATGCGAATATGTTTAACATCTATGGTTAACAATGAAACTTAGAGCCTCCGTGACCACTGCAGACACAGTAGAACCTATTAGTCTTAAATTTGAAAGACAAATATCTTTTCCGAATATTTTCGGTAATCTAGGTGTGAACCAAGTCTGAAGACAAAGAAGGAGAGGAAATAAGGTAGAAACCAATGTTCATTGCTGCCCACTAGTAGCGGGGCTGGACTAGAGGTCCGCTGTCCCGAATTCAATTCTCACATTCCTCAGTGAAGACTGTTATCCCACTTCACACGTGAGGTGATGTAGGGTTAAGGCCAGCTCTCTTTGGCCAAAAATCCTTGTTTTATCTGTGGTATTGCATGGTCAGTGGGACACACAGCAAGATCACCTGCCACGGGATTCCTGGGTTTCCCTTTCTGGGATCAGGCATCATCCCCACGTTTGTGAGTGGTACTACTAACAGTTCAAGTTTGAAGGGAGGCAGACAAATCCCTACACATCTTTGCGTTCATACGTCTTCTTCAGAAGGAATTCCTTGGAGCGAACATACCTTCAAGCTATGGAAAAGCAATTACCTTCAAGGCAGTGTATTATCTCTCAATCTTTGACAATTTTTGTTTGAACTCTGCTTGTTTGAGGAAAAATACACCATTAATTTTAGCCTGAGCATATAAACCCCAAGATAGTCCAGGGAACTGACAAAGTATCCAGGAAGCTATCAAATATGTTAAAAGAATTGAGTTAAAAATTACTACAGTTTAAAATATGTTGAGAGAAACAGCACATTCCTTTTGCTCTATATTACGTTTAAATCTTTCACACATGGCTTAGTCACAGAATTCTCAGGGCATGTGGGACTAGCCTTATTTTCATGCTGAGGGATTGATGGAGAATTTTTATGTTCAGTTAGGGACCTGAGGTCATGCACTTTCCTGACTCACAAATAATATTTCAATTTGTCATCTAAATGATTACATCTCATATGAACTTGGTAAAGTGGAGCCAACTGAAAACAAGCAATTACTAAAAATAGCTTCTAGTTCCTCACCTAGACAATCTCCTACTTGGAATTAGGGCAATCCTTCCAAACAGCTGGCAGATTGACAAGTGAGGATGCTGTGTCCACCTGAGACCTCCAGAAAGAGAGAGAGAACACCGGAGGTGGTTCTGACAGGTCTATAATTTGCTGACAAAGAAAACTGTAAAGTTTGCGTATTTTCTTTTTGTCCATATTTCTGACCACATCACGCTTCCCCTTGGAAGCTGCCTCCTTCACCTGCTGCAGGCCGTACTATTTCCCCTCTGCTCTCCCAGCCGTGTTGGTAATTACCTTCTTTCATACCGTCCATCCCTCTATTCTTCCTTCCTCCTTTCCTGCCATACTTTGGAGTAACTAGGTATTTCCTTAGGATTACATTTTATCTCCTCTATCGTTGGGTTGTTTTGGCTATAACTCTTCATATTATATTTTAGTATTAGTATAGGATTTATAAATACCAATCCTTAATTTAATAAAATCTACTCTGAATTAATATAATACCACTTTGTTCTCTTATCTTTGTGCTACTGTACATTTTATATATATATATATAATATATATATATTATTGAAGTATACTTGATTTACAATACTGCCTTAGTTTCAGGTGTATAGCAAAGTGATATATAGATACATATATGTGTGTGTGTGTGTGTGTGTGTGTATATATATATATATATATAAAAAACATATATATAAAACCGAATTCAGATTCTTTTCCATTAATACGTATATATAAAACTGAATTCAGATGTTTTTCCCATTTTTTATTATTATATTAATAATAAAATTATCCCTTTGTTTTGTATTATATTATATATATAAAACTGAATTCAGATTCTTAACCATTATAGGTTATTACAAGTTATTGAATATAGTTCCCTGTGCTATAGTAAGTTGTATATTTTAATTCAACATATATCATAAGTTCTACAATGCATTATTATATCACTTTAAAGAATCAGTTTACTTTTAAAGATATTTAGTAAATAAAAGTATTTTATACTTATCCACATTTTTGTAATTTCTAACACTCCTATAAATCCAAATTTCCATTTTCCTTTAGTCTGAAAAAGTTTCTTTAGCAATCATGGCATGCTGGCAGCACATCCTTTCAGCACTTGATCCTGGGAAAATGCCTTTATTCTGCCTTCATTTTGAGGGACATAGAAATCCAGATAGGCGCTTTTCATTTATATCACTTTAAAGATGTCATTCCATTTTCTTGTGGTCTCCACTGTTTCTGATGTAACAGACTCTCAATCTTATCATTATTCATCTCCAGGAAATGGGTTTTTTAAAAAAGATATACTTGCTTTGAACAATTCCTTTTTAAAATAAACCTTTTATTTTAGAAGAGTTATAGATTTACAGAAAAAAGATAACAAAGATAACACAGAGTTCCCATATGCCCCTCACGCAGTTTGTTATTAAAACCTTACATTGGCACGATCAATTTGTCACATCTAACGAATCAGTCTTGATATATTAATATTATTATTAGCTGAAGTCCATCCTTACTTGAGATTTTCTTAGTTTTCCCCTAATATCCTTATTGTTTTCTTGGATCCTATCCAGGAACCATATGACAGGTGGTGGTCGCCTCTCCTTAGCCTTCCTTGGTTATGGCATTTTTCTCTTCCCCTGCCCTGGTGGCCTCTGTCTCAGGTGGGATTTGTTGGGTGTTTTCCTCATGACTGGGGTCAGATGGTGGGGGAGGAGGAAGCCAGGAGTACAGTGCTGTTTCCATCACCAGCATCTGGGTGTACCTCCTCACTGCTGACGTTACCCTTGACAACCTGTCTGAGGTGGTGTCTGTCAGGTGTCTCTACTGTACAGTTACACTTTTTTACCCCCTTTGCATGCTGTGATCTTTGGAAGGATTTCACTGTGTGTAGCCCACACTGAAGGAGTGATGCTACACCTCTTAAAGGGCAGAGTATCTGCATTAAATATTTGATGTTCTGTGCACGTGAGAGGTGCATTTTCCCCCCATTTTAAATTCATTTCATCATTTATTTATCTAAGTATGGTACTTTGGGTTATGATGCAATACCTTTATTTGTTCCTCCAGTTGTTCCAGTTTTAGCCATTGGATGCTCTTCAAGATGGAGCCAATGTCCCTTTAACAGACCTATCTTTGTGCATTTCTGTGACTCACTTCCGTACTCTCTGTCATGACAAGATGCAGCAACCTCCTATGTGTGCTTCTTGCCTCATTCTCAGAAACAGCCATTTCTCCACGGAGACATGGTAGGATTTCCTTGTATCTTCAGTTTGATGGAATTGACCATGGGGTGGCCGGGTTTGGTTTTCTTTGTGTTTCTCCTCTTGTTGTAACAGTTTCTTGTATCTGTGGGTTTATACCTTTTATCACATGTGGGAAAAACTCATGACCAAACCCATATAGGTTATATAGATTTTTATCCTATGTTATCTTCTATGAGTTTTATGGTTTGTGGAGAGTGTAAGGTCTTTGTCAAGATTCATTTTTTTGCAGTTGTTCCAGCACCATTTATTGAAAACTCGATCTTTGCTCCATTGTATTGTCTTTGCTCCTTTGTCAAAGATGAGTTAATTGTATTTGTGTGGCTCTCTGTTCTGTTCATTGTCCTGTTTGTCTGTTCTTCTGCCCACGTCACCTGCCTTGATTACAGGAGATTTAGAGTGAGTCTTGGAGTTGGGTAGCATCAGTCTTCTTAGTTCTTCTCCTTCGACATTGTGTTCTGGGTCTTTAGCCTCCATATACGGAAGGTAGAAGCGGAGATCAAGAACGCAGCTAGAAAGAGCCAGCAGGGCTAGATTTGAGAAAAAGACAGGAAAACAAATGGTGATTTAAAATCTTGTCTGTGGTCTCTCTTTGGTAATTTTGAAAATTTTTAGGAAAGATTTTGATGATCCATCAATTAATTTTTGGTTTTATAACTGTTACATTTTGAATGATACACTTTGGGGAGATTGGGTTTTAGGAGAAATCAGGAAAGCTCTGCTTTATATGAAAACACAAAGATAGAGATGTCCCAGCAACTTATCAAATGAAGACCACGGAACTCTGAAGAATGATGGCTCACCCAGCTTGCCTAACATCACTGGGTGATTGTGTAAGCTAGAAACTGGGTCATCCAGTACAAGGCAAAAGGCACGTAACGTCGACAACATATTCTGCCATGTTTTATCCTAAGGACTGTTATTAGCTGATGTCACTCAATGCTGCCATTTCCATGATTTGTACCAATCCCTTTTTATTTTATGACATTTCTCAGAATAAACAGTATTACCTGCCTTTATTCTTGTTCCAGAAACGTCTCTTCAACATAGTTTTCAGTATGCGATTTCTAAAACACAGATTTGATTATGTCAAATTTTCTCCAGCTTAAAACTCTTAATCAGCAAGTACCCCATTGTGTATAGAAAGTCAGCGTGGCTCTGTGGTCAGGGAGACACGTAGCTTGTTTGAGTCCAAATCCCAGCTCCAACCCTGGGAAACTCAGTCTGGCATGGATTGCCACACTCTTGTCAAAGATTCTTCATCTGCATGATCGTATATTATTGTGAAAATTAAATAAATATATAATATTGGTTTTATTTATAAAATATTCATGATTTATATAAATATAAAAACATACTATCATACATAGATATAAAATGCAAATAAAATATAGATAATATGGACATGAACTATACAGCAATACATATTATGAACATGTGTTTAACATACACGTCACACTATAGTGTCTGATGCATAACACATGCCCAAGGCATGGTAGTGATTACAATTATTAGCATCAAAAGATCTCATCTGCATTACATCTGAGGTCCTAAGTGATCTGGGAACCAATCTCCTTTCCATCAAAATTTTACTGACTTCATTTCCTTTATTTGTGCTCTTCTTACCCTAATCACAACTTGGTTTTGCGCACAGAGCTTCTGTAGAAACGGCGTCCCAGAAGGGAGCTTGGTTCTGCCATCCACGTTGCGCCCCTGTGGGCCTTTCTCTCATTGACTGAACATTCTTACAGGTGAGAAGAGTGGCCACCCAGGGCCCTCCTGTTCCCACGGAGGGTGGCTTTTTCATCTGCCAAATATCAAGTTTTTAAATGGAAGCAAGCTTTTCAGTAGAATATCAATAAAATCCTGCCTCTATCATTATAAGATTGATTTTCTAATGCTTTTCTCATTCTATCTTCAGTCACATCTCCAACCCTAAGCTTTTAGAGATGACTTTATGATGTTGTCTTGGAAAGCCCTTGAGTTCACTTTGAGGTTACATTTCTTATGAAAATGATAATACTGCTGATTGGGGCGGCATTGAGATGATAGTACAACAGAATTTCTGAATCCTGATTTAACTGGGACTTTTGTTCTCCATGACATCTTAGAAGGAGTTGTTTAAAAAAGAGAAAAAATGAATCACAACCCCTCTTTATTTTGAATGGGGTTGGGTGAGAGATCCCAATGGCCTCAGATCCCAGTATTTAGTACTTGCAATCGACCACGTAGAGGGCAGATCTGAATACTCTCAGCTCCAAGCAGGCACATATACAGGTTTGCTCCCATATATTTCCCTTTACTACCTAAACCGTGGTATTAGCGATCACCAGCGATCACCATTGAAAGGATCCAGGTTTGCCAAGGGCCAGGACAGATGCAGACGGAGAGAAGCCTAGGGCTGCTTTCAGCCACCTTGCCTAGAGTTCCAGGGACCACAGCTTTGCACCGAAGCTTAGAGCCCCTGCCCCGGCCAACTCCACTCTGCCCACACCCCCCATGACATCCTGTGGAAGAAGAGAAGGCTCTGAAGAGGAAAAAAGAGAGAATTAGGGTCTCAGAGCATCGTCCTATCCAGAGCACATTCTTGTAATTTTCTAAGGAAAGGGGTGGGGGGAGATCTTCTGTTTTATATATAAAAGAAAAACATAAACATTCTGGATCCCCAGGGAAGGTAAGACAAGAGCGCATGATCTTGGACAGCCTGTTTTGTAGTTCTCTTCACATTTTGGAGTAAAGAAGAGGAGATGGTGATGGGCCAACACTAGGGTCCCTCCCAGCCGTCCACAGACAAGAGTCTCTTGCAGCCAGCACTTTAAACCATGTCTAGGTGCCTTGCCCACGAAGGTATCAAGATGGCCCCATACACGTTCAAATGATAATATAAAAACTGGTTACTTTATAAAACATAGTAGGTGTCTCCTTCCATTATGGAATCACTTATCCCCACAGAGAAATCAGACTTCCACTGGAACACAGCTTCCTCCGTTCTGCTCCCCAGAGGAAATCTCAATATATGGCCCTTTCACTTTTCATTCTGTTCATGCTGAAACCAAAGGCTGAAAGAACAGCCCTTATCTGGTGACTGACTTGTGTAAACTTCCGTTTTAGCCTATGGAACCATTCGTAGGAACCCAGAGAGGGATTTTCTCAACCCCAATGCACTCCCATTTCTCATATTTCCATGGTTCTAGGATCACTCAGTACGGATAAGTATAGCACAGCAATGACCTCACACCCACAGAACTGAGGACACATAAATAACAGAAGTAAATGTGAAGACTGCAGCAACTTTAACCCTAAGCACCGTCCTTGGCTGGCGTCACCAGCGATGCAGCCAGAAACCTCCACCATCCCTCAGCCCTGCCCACTGGATCGTCATGATGTGAATCATTGCTCCCCTTTCTCTGCCATTTCACAGTTCTTTCAAATACACCACAGCATCTTCAAGCCTCCATGCATCAGACATCACAAAGAACAGAGAAACCAGAGACACATTGCCCTTGAAGTGTACCTTCACGTCCACACACTTTTCTGCACCCTGTGCATGCTTTGTCTTCCCTCCTTCCTAGAGGTTAATCTCACTGCGTGGTCTGTGGACCTCATCTCCTCAGTATTCCCTTCCCCTCTGTCTCTCTCTCTCCTCTCTCTTAGTTTCTTTATTTTTTTAATTTTCTAAAAATTTATTTTATTGAAGTACAGTTGATTTACAGTGTTAGGTTAATTTCTGCGGTACAGCAAACTGCTTCAGTTTTACACATATATACGTCCTTTTTCATATTCTTTTCCATTATGGTTTATGCCAGGATATGGAATACAGGTCCCCGTGCTCTACAGTAGGACTTTGTTGTTTATCCATTCTGTATATAATAGTTTGCACCTGCTGACCCCAACCTACCACTCAAACCTTCCCCCCCCCCCCCCCTTGGCAACCACAAGTCTGTTCTCTATGTCTGTGAATCTGTTTCTGTTTCATAGATAAGTTCCTTTGTGTCATATTTTAGATTCCACATATTAGTGATATCATATATTTGTCTTTCTCTGACTGACTTACTTCACTTAGTATGATAATCTCTAGGTCCATCCATGTTGCTGCAAATGGCATGACTTTGTTCTTTTTGATGGCTGTCTCTCACCTTCTCTATATTTATAAAGGCCACATGCAGATGCTGAAATGCCTCCCCTCAGCCCACATCTCCAGTTATCACTCTCCTCCATGCCACCCACCTATCAAGATTTTAAATGGCTTTCAACCTATTAATTTTTTCTTTACTTCTTTGTTTTGTTGTTATTTTACACTGTGGTGAGACACACACAAGACAAAATTTACATCTTAACTATTCTTAAGAGTGTAGTTCAGTGGCATTAAGTACATTCACACTGTTGTGCCCCTATCACCACCATCCGTCTCCAGAATGCTTTCATCTTGTAAAACTGAAACTCTGTCCCCGTTAGACAGGAACTCCCCTTCTCCCCCTCCCCAGATGCTGGCAACCACCGTCTACTTTCTGTCTCTGTTATTTTTACTACTCCAGGGATCGCACGCAAATGGAATCATACAGAATTTGTCTTTTGTGACGGGCTTATTTCACTGAGACTAACGCTCTCACGGCTGATCCGTGTGGTACCGGGTACCAGAATATCCTTCTTCCCACCGCGGAGCAGAGGCTCCGGACGCGCAGGCTCAGCGGCCATGGCGCACGGGCCCAGCCGCTCCGCGGCATGTGGGATCTTCCCGGACTGGGGCCCGAACCCGCGTCCCCTGAATCGGCAGGCGGACTCCCAACCACTGCGCCACCAGGGAAGCCCTATCCTCCTTTTTAAAGTTAAAGAATGTTCCGTTGTATGTACCCACTGCATTCTGTTTATCCATTTCTCTGCTGACGGACACCTAGGTACTTCCACAGTTTAGCTTTTGTGAGTAAAGTCGCTGAGAACATGGGGGCACACATATCTCTTCAAGACGAAGCTTTCAGTGCTTTTGGGTATGTACTCGAAGTGGAATTGCTGGATCATGTGGTAATTCTCTGTAATTTTTGAGAAATCACCATAGTGTTTCCCACACAGTTGTACCATTTTACATCCCCACCAGCAGAGCACAGAGTTCCTCCCACTTCCGTTTCAGTCATTCTGAGCTTGTTTCATACCAGCTACTTAATTGAAACTATCTTGACAGGATTACTTTTCCTACCACTAAATCCAGTTGTCCCTGTTCAGTCCCTGTTTGTCATAATTTCTCACGAATTTTCATTCATTTATAAATATTTATTGAAGGCTTAGTATATGCCAGCCCGTATCTACTTTCTGGGGAAGTAGTAATAAATGAGACAGACAGAAAGAACAAACAAACAAAAAAGAACAAAAAAATAAACCTTGATCTCATTGAGCTGTGTTGATTAAAAATAAAAAAAGTGAAATAGAAAGCATGTATGTTAATTATAAGTGGTAAGAGGAAAATGCAAGGCAGAGACAATGTATAGAAATTGTTGATGAAAAGATATTGAAAGCTTAAATAACTGGTCATGGAGAAATCACTGAAATGACGGCATTTGTGTAAAGACAAAAAGGAAATGTGTGTTAGACTGTACACTTAAGGATGAATTTGTGGAATGCAGCTGATACCTCAATTAAGCTGTTTGAAACAAGTAAGATATAGAAATTTATAGCTGTTATCAGTAGGAAAATAAACAGAAGAATCTTATTTGAGAACAGGGGACATTTTGCCTTATTAGACAAGTTGGTTTTGAGGCCATGGCAGAAAATTAAGGGGAAGGTGCCCAGTGGGGTGCTGGACCCAGGAGAAACCCCTAGACGTGAACAGTATGTGGACACTGCCTGAGACCAGCAGACCACACCCTACTTAACAGCTGCTCTTCTCCCAACATTCAAGATACACATCTCTGAAAGTTTTATTGACTCCTTCAAATCACTAGTTTTTGGTTATCTTATTTATAGTTTACATACTGAAAGATTATAACTTACACTACAAGACTACAATTCTATACTTACAGTGCATTGTTAAATTTAAAGGTAATTTAATTTTCATGAGATGTATAGTCACAGTTACTTAAGTAAATGTCATTCAGGAAGCAACAATGGTAGAGTGTTATTTTGAAAGAAGAACATAGAACACATTCTATATAATTCAAGTTGCTTACGGAGTTTTCAATCTTTTTTACATTTAGTCAAATAGAGCCAACTGTAGAATCAAATTCAAGGCACCGATTTCAGAAATTCAAGTTTCATTTCATTTTAACAAAAATGGGAAGATTTGGTTCAAAGAAAGAGATTTCCAAGGATTTCTGGTCATTAAACATTTCTTATAAAGAGCTTTTTCAAAGACTTAAGAGTAACTTAATCAAGTGCACATGGTTTAACGTTTCTTTGCAAATCCAGTGATTGAAGGAAAAACAATTTTGTGCAGAATGTATTTGCCAGAAACTTTCAAAACCAGGTAAAGATGTATTTTGTTGAAAATGAGAGGGTGCTGGTTTCGTCCATCCCTATCAACAGATACCATTGTTGAAAATAAGTGAGCCAAAGCCCTGGAGGATCTGACACTAGAGCCAGATGTGGATCCTCACACAGGAAGATTTTTTTATGATGTTCCAAAAAACTAACAGTACCACTTTGGTTGCCATCAAACGGAAGCTTTGCAGCTGATGGAGCTCCAGGCCTTTGGAAAGTGGTCCTGGGGTTTGTTCCAGGAGGGATTTGTCTCCTGTGCCCAGGCCCGAAGGCTTGCTGTCATTCGTCTCTAAACTAATATCCTTCCATATTAGCCCAAATCTTTAATCCATCTCTCTCTCTCTCTCTCTCTCTTACACACACACACACACACACACACACACACACACACACGTATTGCCTTTTCTAAATTAAACAAAACTCTGCTTTATTGCATGAACTTATTACATAAACTTGCATGAGCCTAGGATTCTTTAGTAAAATGGGAATAACATCACCGTCCTTCTCTTTTGTTGTGACAGTCGGATCTGTGATGCACCCAGTTCAGAAGAGCAGCTGGAACGAGGTGCCCTCTTTGTAAGTGGCAGGAACCCAAGGGTCTTCAGGGTCACTGCAACCAGCCATGTTTTGGACTCTTTCACGGCATCACCACACTTCTGTGTCTAGTTTATGTGGCAATCCATATTTTTTTCAGTTGTAACAGAAATCCAACCTGAACTAGAATAATAAAAGTAGGATTACAGGACAAGTACAAAGGTAGACGACAGAATTATCGAAAAACCTGAAAGAGTCGGCGCATCTGGCAGCACCGCTGTCAGCAAACTCTCTCCCTGTCTGCCCCACCCCCACCGACAATGTCTCCATATTTTGTCTTTGCTTTTTGCTTTTCTCCCTGTGTCAGCTTCATGCTCTTGTTTATTTCATGGCCACACAGATGCTGGGAGCTCAGGAATATCTTCCTTAGAGAGTTGGGAGGAACATAAAGGAGACTCCTCCCCCGAGAGTCAGACAGGAAGCTCCTGGAAAGAGCTGCCTGGCCTGATGGGGTCACCGTTTCTTCTGGACCAAACATTGTTCTGGGGGACGGAGCACGCGATTCACCCAGACAGTCAGGGTAGACCTAGGCCGGAGCGGGTGGGGGCTGTGAGGGAAGCAGTGCGAGAACCAGGTTGTCAGGAAGGAGCTTAATGTTTTACCAAAGGAAGAAAGGATGTGGTTTCTGGCAAAGTGAGTTTTGTTCACTATGGAAGCACCCCCCCACCAAGAAAAACCCACTAAGCTCCAATTAATACCACTGGGTGTGTGAGTGTGTGTATGTGATTTCACGTAGCCATCCTGTCTTCAAGGCTTTCCAAGCATACTGAGATATGAAAATATTTAAACAAATCATTAGAGTATTTTTAAAAATTAAGATAAATAAATCTTTGTCCAAATGAGGATGATAGTCTGTTCCCAGCTGTAAATGAGCAAAGAGAAAATGTAAAGCTGCCATGGGTTATTCAGATGTTTTTTCAACAAAGAGGTACATTTGCAGACCCCTTGTCCTCAATCATGACCTTCGATTCTTTCCTTAGGGTGCCCAAGTGCGTCAGATTTCACCCCAATCTCGTTTGTTAAAAATGAGATCTCCTCCATCTTCAACCTCCTCTCTCGTTCACTTAGTGATTAAAAATATTTATTTAGCACCCACTGGGTTCTGAGTAGGATTCCAGGAATTGGTACATAGCAAGTAATATTACTCACAGTTTATTCCTTATGGAACAAGGTTGATGGCATGCCTTCTACATGCTGGAAATTACTCCTTCATTGTCCTACAGGCACTATTACATCCTTCATCATTTTCTTTGTTGCGGTTAACGAGGCATTTTTATACTACACTATTAAATTGTTTAAATATTATCTTCCACGGTCAGAATGTTTTCAAACTTCTATTTCCTTTTGGTTGAATATAGTTTTGCTCAATAACGTTTGAGTAGTGCTGGGGATTCTCCGGGCTGCCGTTCTCTGCTTTACTTCATCGCCACAGCACTCCTTACTTCCTAAAATACTATAAACTGTACTTATTCATTACACTGAATGCCCATCTCTTCCACCAGAAAGCGATTTCCATGAGGCAAGGGCTTTGCCTCTCTGTTTGCTTCTCTATCCCCACACCAAGAAAAGTACGTGGCATCCAGCAGGCCCTCAGAGTATATTTGCTGAATTGGGCACAAATAGGACAGGATGTCAGTCTTTGAAGGGCTTCTGCCTAGTTGTGAAAGCAGGACTCTACAGGGTAACAGCAGATGCAAACGCTGCCAGCAGAGGGGTCTCTACTCACACTGGGACCAGAGAGACATGATCATCTCAGCTATTTTCTACATGAAACAGATGGGAGTAAGGTCACGGATTTTGAGTGCCTCATGTCGAAAGTATGTTTTCCTAATAACCACGCTGTCTTTGAAAAGGAAATTGGTTAACTGGCTTTCGTGATTTAACAGAAAGCTGCCTTTCATTATGAACTTAGAAGAGAATAATCAGAAAATGGCCAAATAGGATATTTTTAAAACTCAACCTGTATTGAACAGAAAAATACAGATTTTACTAATGGAAATGCCTTGATTCTGAGGAAGTCTTAGCCTTTTCCCCTTTGCAAGTTTAGGAATGTAGGGCAGGTGGCCAGAGGCAACCTGATTTAAAAGGGTACAGACACGGGGCCCCTGGCACCCAGGTCTGACGAGGTGGATGCTAGAATAAGCTGGTGGAACTGGCAATGAAGCCACATCATCTGCTGGGCCGTGGAGACTGAGGGCCGCCTGCAGACGGCAGGTGAACAAAGGGATAAATTGTAAGTCAGCAAATATTGAGACTAAACTGAGAAGCTTGAGGGCAAGACCTTGACCTCATGCCACACTGCTGGCCCATGGTAAGCGGTCAGCGATGGTTTGCTCATTTGAGTTGAGGTTACCACCTATAGGTGGCTTAGCTTTGTGTTTCTATGAAAGAGTCATCTTGAAAAATGTATCTTGGGATCAGCCTTTCTCACTGAGACAGTTACTAAATTCACTTTGAATTGGATGTTATCTGGCAGGTGTAGAGAGGACACGGGGAAAGTGCCAGCTGGATGGTGAATTTGAAGATCTTGGGTATCCACTGCAGGAAAGTCACCATCACTTCTCCGAAAAACACCAAATTACTCACCAAATACAATTCATGAAGTCCCAAATGAAATATCAAATATTTCATAGTGGTTCTCAAATGCGAATGTGTCAAAAGAATATCCAACAACATTTTAAAAACGCATGTTTCCAAGCACCATTCTAAACACACATGCATTTGCACATCTGCGTGCATGACACACACACGTGCACATGGTCACTTACACATGCATACACACATGCACGTACATGCATGTGGACACACATACGTTTACCTAAACACATATACCCAGATACATACCTAGACATGCGTACGCATGTATGGACACACATATGCACGTATACAAGCATATGTATTTTGTTCTAGTAGGTTCCAAATGGAAATACTTACATCTGTGCGGTCATCCTTAGGCATCCACAGCTGGCGGTCTTAGGAGGCCTGCACCATGAGAAGTGCTGCGGAGGTGGCCCTTGCCCAGTCCTCGGGTTTTGGTGACGGCAAACACAGCAGGAAGCAGTAACATTGTGGACGGTGCAGAGCGTGTCGGCAGCCACCTCGCTGCAGTTTCCTGGCTGCAGGGTGGGCGGTGAGTGTGGAGAAGGGAACCAGCCCTGATGTGTCAGACACAGAGAAGAGATTTACATCCACAAGCTCCGAGATTCACACGGTGACCCTGACGCTGGACACATCCTCTTTGCAGTACAGCCAGGAGAACTGAGGTCCAGGGTGATCAATAGCTCACTCAAGGCCTCACCATCTGCTGGTGGTGGGACTCCTGAGGCTCCAGGCACCGGCCTGCCCAGCCCCTGGCCGCACCCTGGACTGTGCGGGGCTCTGAGCTCAGGCGTTGATTCCAAGCGGGTGGTGCCATCTGGGGATGGGGGGGGGGGGGGGGGGGGGGGGGTGTGGCCCGATCCCAGAAGTGGCTGTACATGTGCATGTGCTTATTTGTCTAGCAGTAAAGTCTAGATTTGTGTCTCCTCTGCACTGCGTATGTCTATCTCAATGATTAAACAAACAAACAGATTTTCCTCAGAATTACACCTGGGAGTTAGAACAAACCAGTTCATTCCTGACAACAAGGCTCCTGGACCACGACCCAGCTTTCGGGCAGAAGCAGCAGTGGACGTCCTGGGGACATGAATGCGGCCCCCAGAGACCCAGTGACTTCACCCTCGTGAAACGCTGGGACATGTGAGCAACCTCTAGCTCCATAAAAACTACACTGAAATGATAACTTCCTAGCTAACGGAGAAGGCCACAACTGGTCGTGAACTGATGATGGGATAAACTGAGAAACAGGCACACAGCAGGAAATGAATTTTCAAAGAAAATTGACAGGAAATGAGAATTGATGGGAAATGAAATCAGTGGATTCTTCTAAAAGTCCATAAAACCTACAGTAGGAAACTGCCGTTCTAATAGTTTTTGAACCAAACCCTAACCCTAACCCTAACCCTAACCTAACCCTAACCCTAACCCTAACCCTAACCCTAACCCTAACCCTAACCCTGTGTAATTCTGTGGTGATTACGTACTTGGGGAATCCCGTGTAATTGTGAGTTCACATTGTCAGACAGGATCTGAGGCACTTTCTTAAGGCAGAAGTCACCATGTTTCTTCCGAGCAGGATCTGGGCAGAGGAGCACAAAACATGACTTGTTATCGAACTTACTAACAAAAATTGCCCTGGAAAAATCACTTCGATAGGATGGTGGCAGCGGCAGGGTCAGTCCCTTCGTCGCCGTAGCTGGAGATTAACTTACATTTATTCCATCCCTCAGTTGCATCTTATATATACAGACAGACTTTGAAAGCAATTCAAGTATGTGTTTATCCTTAGCTCAATCTTGGATGAGTTCTACAATTGTATAGAAAGGAGTTTCTGTGTGTAGATATGAAAAAAATGAAACCAGTTGAAATCCCCTCTGTAAATAAATCCCTCACCAATGTTATTAACAAAAAAAATAAGATCTCCTGTTTCTGGGAAAAACATGATTTGAAATAAGTTGCAGGGGTTTTCAGTGTCCTGGCCATACTCCCTTCTGCTTTCCCCTCCGTAGGAGCATTTTCAGAGTTTGTAATCAATGACTTAGTTTTGTGATCCTTTATCAATGTCCTCTCCACCGCCACAGGTAAGTTCCAGGGATGATGCCTCTCTTGTTCACTGATCATCTCCAAGCCTGGGACAGCACAGGGGCTGTAACAGGAAGTTATCAAATGCTAATTACGGTGCTAAATGAGAGCTTCCTGAGAAGGGTGGATGGCAGTACCCTGGGTGTTATTCAGACCTCCAAGACACAGTGGCCCTGGATCCCAAAGAGCATTTAATTGAGTTAGAAAGAAAAGGTTACTGTGTAGAAGAATAATATACAATACAGAAGAGACTGTGAGTGGGCCTCCACAACGGGGTAGGATGTGGATAGATAGTGGAGAATCCAGGGAAATTTCCAACAAGGGAGCAGCAAAAACAGAAGCAGAACTGGCTTTCTGGAGACAGTGAGATTCCTGTGTGGATTTGGGATGGAAAGTTGACTGCGGTGTGTGTGGTTATGGACAGGTGGGGAAAGGGGGTGGAACAAAACAATGAGCCTACCCTGATGTGGGCGGGTGGGAGACCCCTGGAGGTTTAGGACGAGAGGGTGTCATGACAGATCCAGGGTGGATTTTAGGAAGAAAGTCTCAAATCTGGGAAGTCAAGGTCAGAAACTATGGTGGAAGCGAGGCAAGATCATCTGTTTGGATGACAGCAATCTGAACTGAGAAAAGGAAGTGATGTGAGAGACATTTTAATGGAAGAACTCATATAGTTTGCCATCTGGTGTGGATACTAAAGGAATGAGTACAACCAAGCTGACCTGTAGAACCTTGTGATTTTGAGAATGCTGCTTCCATCCACAGGAGTCTTTGGGCAGGTATCACAGAATGGGTGAACAGCAGGGAAACTCGTGGGCTTGGCTTTAAGGCTATTAGATTTGTGTGAGAATAAAGCTTCCTAGTGAGCTGTTTGGCTGTAAAAAGTCATCTATCTGCTTATCGTCATTATTTTTATTTAGACACATTGCCTGTCAGCTCAGATTTATGTGGCTTAAAGTGTTGTGATCCCATGACACATCAATATACATTTGGGGGAGAAGCTTGTGGGGCTGGTCAGAGCCCTGAGAGTGGACGAGCTTTCGTGGGGAGAACAGATGAGCAGAGAGAAAGAGACCCAAGCTAGAGCCTGAGGGATTCGCGCAGCTCACAAATGGAGAAGTGGGAAATGTGCAGTAAACACACGGTGCTTGTAAAAGCAGACTGAGTTTATATTTGGAAGGATTTACAACAAGAGGATAGAAGTGCTGGACAACTTCACCCAACAACTGGAAACTTGAGAAGGGCTATATTGAGCATGAATTTAGCCCGTGGAAGAGCCATTTGTACACATCTGTGTTAATAGAAAGGAAAGAAAAGGGAAGACATGCTGATTCCAAAAATGTGCAAATAAGCAAAATGTCTAGCTTTGTAGCCCAAGTCTCTCTGTCTCTCTCAGAAGCCAAGGAATGATTAAAGTGTACCGGCAAGTGCATTCAGATGCTGCTAGGAGGATATGGCCTTATTCTTGGTACTGCTGACTTACTAAGAATACCCACTTCAGGGAGCTTTGCCAGTGTGAAGCCAAAGTTTTCTTGGAGCCCAAGATCTGTGTTCACAGCTTGTGACTCAGGAATTGCATTTGCCCCAGAGGAAACACTCATCTGACTCTCTGAAAAAACTCCAATTCACTGGGTGTCATCTGGCCTGAGAGAAGGGGCCCCTCTCCAGATCCAGGTGGCAGCATCTGTCTCACTGTCTCCCCTGGAATGGCCACACCACCCGTGTGAACGTGGATCTAGGAGGGAAATTGTGAGGGAGCATTGCGACTGCCACTTGGTGAGAACAGAAGCCACCGCCCTGAGGCTACTTGGAACTCTGAACCTCAGAATCCGTGATCACGCTTGGCGACTCGTGTTGGGGCCACCCTCACATATGGTCTACCTGGTAAGTTTCCTGGATTGCTGACACATATATTTATGCTGCCCCCACCAGGGGTCCAGAGAGCCAGGACTCAGAGTCCAAACACCAAGCACCTGGATGTTGTGGCCCTTCTCTATGCACCCAGACATATCAGAGATATGTCTAATAATACGAATAACATGACAAAAATGATGTAAATTACAGCTGTGTAATCTCCATTTATAGTACTAGCTTGTCATATTAATGTAAAATTCACCATTTTGTTAAATTTACCACATTCAAATTCACTGATTTGTTTAATTTTCAAAGTGTTCCATGAACTAAGTATTATTTTCTCTATTAAATGAGCAAGTGCCTAGAACAGGGCTTGGCCTCCATAGTTATTAGTATTCATTATATCCTGGCCTGGAGAAATTTGAGTGTTTTCCAAGGAAATTTAGAGTTTAGGTTATTGGAGAAACTTGAGTCTACAGACCCTGGTGTTGACGAGAAGTAAGTCCTAACCACGAGTCTTACTTGCTTTAAGCATAGCAGCAACTCTTTCTGAGACTAATTTTCTGTAATACAGAGATTAAAGATGTTAATCACCTCACTTTGTTGTAAAACTGTAACATAAATGCTTGCAAAACAAAGGCTTTCCTCATTTTCTTTTGCCTCTTACATCAAGATGTTGCACTTGCAACAATTAATGAGCCAATGTTGACACATTTTTCTTAACGGAAGGCCATACTTGATTCAAATGTCAAGCTTTTGCCTGTGGGCTTTCTCTGTCCCAGTTCCCATCTAGGATAGCACATGACACCTGGGGGTGAGAGGCACTCTTGTTTTGATGACTTTGAGAGTTCTGAGATGTATTGTCAGGTGTTTTGCAGAATGCCCTTTTTTGGAATTTGTCCCGTGTTTTTCTCATTGTTGGACAGGGATCACAGTGTTTTGAGAGAAAGCCCTGAGAGGGAAAGTGCTGTTTCCAACACATTTTATCAGAGTTGCATACTTTCAAGGTGATTTATTATTAGTGATGTAAACCTTGATCACCTGACTAAGGGAGTGTCTGTCTGTCAGGTTTCTCACTGGAAGCCTACTAATTTTTGTCTCTCTTTAATGTACTCTTCACGAGAAAGTCCACACTTAAGGAGTGAGGAATGATTTCCTCCTCATTTGAAATTCTTCTGCAGGGAGATTGGCCTCTTCTCTCACCTCTATTTACTTACCCAATCATTGATATCAGCTTGTAGTCATGAACATGTATGCTATGCTTTTAGTTATAATCCGTTACTACTTTCTCTTCTTGCTCAAGTTGTTCTAGATTTATCCACAGGGGTGGAGGGGGTGCTTTCAGCTGTCTCCTGTGCCTGTTCAATGTATTCCTACCAGTGGGGGCTGAGAGACATTGGCCTGTAGTTTCCCTTTCTTGTCATGTCTTAATCTGGCTTTGGTATGAGTGTAGTGCTGACTACAAAGATTGAGTTAGAAAGTAATTCTTCTTTTCCTATTTTTTGGAAAAGAGTGTAGAGAATTGATATAATTTCTTACTCAAAGGATTGGTAGAATTCACCTGTAAAGTTGTCTGGACCTAGGACTTTCTCTGTTGGAAAGTTATTAATTATCAGTTCAGTTTCCTTAATGGATGTGGGTGTATTCAGAACATTTTCCCTTGAAGGTGTTTTGGTAGCTTGTGTCTTTCAAAGTATGGGTCCATTTCATCAAAGTTATAAATGCATAGAATTGCTCACGGTATTCCTCTGCCATCCTCTAATGTCCGTGAGATCTGGTGGTGATGACTACTCTTTCATTTTTGAGATTTGTAATATGTATCCTATCTTTGTTCTTTTTATCTTGGTTAGCCTGGCTAGAATTATATCAATTTTATTGGTCTTTTCAAAGAACCAGTTTTGGCTTATTTGGTTTTCTTTATTTTTATGTTTTCGATTCATTGATTTCTGCATTAATTTCTAAAATTTTGTTTCTTCTGTTTTCTTTATGTCTAAATTGCCTGCCTTTCTCTAATTTTCTAAGATGGAAGTTTAAATTATTGATGTTAGATCTTTCTTTTTTAATAATATACACAGGCAACACTATACATTTTCCTCAAAGTACTGCATTTGCTGAATCCCACAACATTTTATGAAGTGTATATTCATCTTCATTGTTCAAAATTTGTCCTAATATTTCTTGAGACTTCTCATGTAACATATTTATTTAGTAGCATGTTGTTTAATCTCCAGATATTTTCAGACTTCCCAGCTATCTTTCTGTTATTGATTTCTAGGTTAATTCCATATGGTCTGAGAACATGCTTTGCGTAATTGTTATTCTTTTAAATTGGTTTGTGTGTTTATCTTTGTGACTTTACATATGCACTTGAGAAGAATGTATATTCTGCTGTTGTTGGATAAAATATTTTATAAATGTCGATTAGATCAAGTTGAATTATGGTGCTGTTTGGGTCAAATATATCCCACCAATATTCTGCCTGCTTGATCTAATGTAATGGATTGTTATGTCTTCTTGAAAACTTGACCCCTTTATCATTATGTAATGCCCTTTTTTATCCTTGGTAAATGTCCTTGTTCTGAGCTTTGTCTGAATATGATGTAATTACTCCAGCTTTCTTTTGATTATTGTTAGCATGGCATATCTTTCTCCATCCCTTTATCTTAATCTATCTAAGTCTTTATATTTAAAGTTGCATTTCTTGTATACAACATAGAATTGAATTTTGTTTTATTAATCCATTTTAATAATCTCTGTCTTTTAATTAGTGTATTTAGAGCTTTTTTTTAACATCTTTATTGGGGTATAGTTGCTTTACAATGGTGTGTTAGTTTCTGCTTTATAACAAAGAGAATCAGTTATACATATACATATGTTCCCATATCTCTTCCCTCTTGCATCTCCCTCCCTCCCACCCTCCCCATTCCACCCCTCCAGGCGGTCACAAAGCACCGAGCTGATCTCCCTGTGCTATGCGGCTGCTTCCCACTAGCTATCTACCTTATGTTTGGTAGTGTATATATGTCCATGCCTCTCTCTCGCTTTGTCACAGCTCACCCTTCCCCCTCCCCATATCCTCAAGTCCGTTCTCTAGTAGATCTGTGGCTTTATTCCTGTCTTACCCCTAGGTTCTTCATGACATTTTTTTCCCTTAAATTCCATATATATATGTGTTAGCATATGGTATTTGTCTTTCTCTTTCTGACTTACTTCACTCTGTATGACAGACTCTAGGTCTTACTGAGCCATAAAAAGAAACCAAATTGAGCAATTTGTAATGAGGTGGATAGACCTAGAGCTTTAACATTTAAACTGATTATCAATATATTTTAATCAATATTTACCATGTTTTCTATTACTTGTTTTTTTTCTTTCTTTCCCTCTTTTTATGCCTTTTCTGATTTTCATTAAGCATTTATATGATTTTATTTTCTGTCCTCTCTTAACATATCAATGAATACTTCTTTTCTAAATGGTTTTAATGGTTGCCCTAAAGTTTTCAATATGACTTTTTAACTAATCTAAGTACACTATGAATAATAGTATAATGTTTTACATGTAGTGCAAATACCTTAAAACAGTATTTCCAAATGTCTTCCTCCTACCCCCTATGACACAACTGTCATTCATTTCACTTATCCAATATCACTCAACATATTGTTGCTATTATTTGAACAGTTACCTTTCAGACAATAAAGAATAAGAAAAATAAAAGATTGTATTTTACTTTTATTCCATCTCTAATGCTCTTCTTTTCTTTGTGTAGATCCATGTTTTTGTCCTCTATCACTTTCTTCCTTCCTGAAGTGTATTTCTTAACATTTCTTGCAGGGCAGGTCTGCTAGCAATGAATTCCCTTGGTTGTTGTTTGAGGAAGTCCTTATTTGCCCTTAATTCTTGAAAACTAATTTCACTGGATACAGAATTCTAGGTAGGCAAGTTTTTTTCTTTCAACTCTTTAAATATTTCACTCTACTCTTTTCTTGCTTTCATGGTTTCTGACAAGAAGTCCATTGTACTTATTATCCTTCTTTTTTTATAGATAAAGTTTTTATTTGTTTGTTTTGTCCTTACCTCTGCCGTCTTTCAGGCCTTTTTGATTATCTTTAATTTTCTTCAGTTTGAGTATGATGTGCCTTGGTATTAATCATACTTAGTATTCTCTGAGCATCTTAGATCTGTGGTTTAGTTCATGTCATTAACTTTGGAAAATTCTTGACCATTATTACTCCAAATATTTTTTCTGCTCCATATTCTTTTTCTTTCCTTCTAATTTTCTAAATACATACTTGTTAAACTATTTGAAATCATGCTACAACTCTTAAATATTATTTTCTGTGTTTTTAAACCCATTTTTGTATTTGTATACAGTTTTGGAAGTTTTTGTTGACATACCTTCAAGTTCACTGATTCTTTTCTCAGACTTGTCCAGTATACAGATGAATCCATCAAAGGCATTTTTCACTTCTGTTTCACTGTTTGTGATTTCTGGAATTCCCTTACAAATCTTTTTTAGAGTTTACATTTCTCTGTTTATAATCCCCATCCATTCCTGCTCATTGTCACTTTTATCATTAGAGATCTTAGCACATTAATCACATCTATTTTAAATTCCCTCTCTGATAATTCTAAAACATGTGTTATATCTGAGTGTGGCTACAATGCTTACTTTTTCTCTTCAGACTATTTTTTCTTGCCTTTTCACATGGCTTATAATTTTTTGTTATTGTTGAATGTTGAGCATGATAATCTGATAACAGAAACTAAGACAAGCTTTTAGTGTGAGATTTTATGTTAATCTGGTTAGGAGTTGAGCTATGTCTAGTGTTGTATGCCCGATCTTTCCATTTCTTCTAGTTTATATGTGTTTGTCTCCACTGTATACTGTAGGCTTCCCTAAGTACTCCTCCTCAGAGAAAACCTGAGGTTTGCAGCTCTTTCAGCTGTAATTCACTGGAGCCTAACAAGTGGTAGTAAGGTATAGGGGAGGGAAAATACAGAATTATTTTATGTTTTAGAAGGCTTCTGCTCCTGATTTTTGACTTTGCCAAGTATTTATTTGTTTCTTCCATCTTTAGGTAAGGCAGGAAAGTTAGAATGGGCTGGAGTTGGGTTACTGTCCTTTTCTTAGCTCTGAAAAGGCTAATATATATATATATATATATATATATATATATATATATATATATATATGAACTCCATACAAAAATCTAGAGTAATCTCATATCTAATTGAAGATTCAAGAACTAAGGAGAGGAGTACTATAGTTTTTTTCTGTCATTAATAGAAAACCAAAGCCTTCTTAATTTTGTCATGTATTGTAAATATTCAAGGGTCTTTTCAGGACACAGTCTAGCCAAGCATTTACAGAAATATTGACCATTGCACTAAATGTGTGGGAAAGTGACTAAATTTCTCTTGAAGTGCCACTGAGTTCCTGGAGTAAAGGACATTCCTGAGAAGCTCTTAATAGGTGTTCTGTTTATAAGAAGAGGACCTGAATGTGAGCAAGACCGTGTGGATGATGGTCACATTAACTTAGCCCTCAGCCCCTTCTGAGCAGCCTCCTTTCACATGGTTAATAAAGACAATTGCTAAGTACAAGGTCCACATGGGCAACTTTCACCATCTGTTCTCTTCATAGGACAAAAGCCAGGCATGAAACAGACACTGAAAAATATCTGCTGCAAGAACCAAATGGTGAAAGTTAGAGAGTGGGGTAGAAAGAAGAGGCATGGAAAGAGCATAGAGATACTGCCCTCCTTTCTAGAAATAACCAAATATGACAAAATAAAATTATATATTCCCTTTGAATTTTAGAAAAATGGAAATTAGTACTATATTTACTGATTGAATCAAGAAATATGTATGATACAGAATACCTGATATAATTTACTTTCTATGTTTTGAATGAAAACAAGATGAATGGCATTGTTTTCTTAAATGATGAATATGAATACTTGGCAAGCCTCAAAGTGATGGCGTGGTACACCTAACTTTGCCTTCTTAAAAACGTCCTCATTTCTGGTTCAGGTCACACATGTTTGATAGAGGTGGAAGCTCTAATTTACATTCTTTTTGTGTTTTTAATAACTTTTATCCAACCCCAGGGCTCTCACTGCCAGAGGTCCACAGACATTCATATTTCATGTTGCTACATCCCTGGATCCCAAACCCAACACGTGGCTGTTCTCACTCTGCACTCTCCACCCGTCTCCATGTTATCCATTGCCGTGGTCGCAGCTGTGCCCTTTATGCCCTGATCTCCCAAGTCGACATCCCTATCATAATCCTCTGCCAGAGTATCAGAATGCAGCCCTATGCTTCGGTTTCCTTTAATGTACGGTTGAGTTAATAGTATTACCCATCTCTGAGAGCTTTTTGAAAATTCAATAAGCTACTATATGTAAATTACTGGGAAAATCACCAAGCACATAATTAATAACAACAGCTCACAATTTAGTTGCCCCAGCAGCATCTCATGCTCAATATCCCAAATTAAATTAATTGTTATCCTCCAGTGGTTGTGTACCTGAGATGAGTTTCCCATCTCAGCTGGCCATGTGTCCACCCGTAGCATGACCCAGACTGTGAGTCACTCACGAGTTACCATTGGCTACTCCCCTCTCTCCAATCCAATAAATCACCAAGACTTATTAGTTTTGTTTTACAAGTACTTGTTGATTTTATCTCCATATCTCCATCCTTATATCCCCTTGGGTTTCATCATAATGTGCTGGATTACACAATACCTTCCACTGAGTCTCTCCAACCCAATCAAGTCCCTCTCAAAATGTATTTCTATAGATACAGTGCCATGAACTGTCAAAATTACAAGTCTAATTCATTTATTTTCATCTATACCTTTTGCAAATCTCCCATGATCTTCAGGATAGAATAACAACTCATTTGCATGGTAGGAAAGGCCCTTCACGACCTTGACCCAGTCCCTTCCCCACCCCTGACCCTGAACTCCACACTAGCCTCCTCTTATCCAATGTGTACGTGGTTCTTTAACATTTGATGCTTCGTGCTTATTTTCAAATGCATTTTTAATCGCTCTGTCTCCTCTCTCTGCAAAATATCTCTTGCTTTTTCCAAGTCTTTCTAAATTTTTATCAACTTCAATTTTCCCATAACACACACAAAGTTCATTACAGACACAAAGATGGGGGTATGTATTGCAGTCCAGCTAAGCAG
Organism: Aethalodelphis obliquidens; assembly: GCF_003676395.1. Classification (NCBI taxonomy): domain Eukaryota; kingdom Metazoa; phylum Chordata; class Mammalia; order Artiodactyla; family Delphinidae; genus Aethalodelphis; species Aethalodelphis obliquidens. The sequence goes on from NW_020837947.1 coordinate 1,042,069, forward strand.
ATCATTAAAACTGGATACTTTAATATAGAAGAACAGACTTCTTTCCTCTTAGAAGTAAACGTTTTCTAATTTTCTCTTCTACTTGGAATACATCTTCTAACCACGTACCGGATTCTTTGCCTTTTAACCTCCTCTAATATTCTTGTCCCCAATCATTAAAGTTCTATTTTTTTTTTTGCTTACACAGAACATTTTAGCCACCATTTCATCTGATACAACCTCCAGAAAATACTTAGAAAACTTCATAGTCTTAACTAAATGCAGCAATCATGAAAATATTCTAAGAAAATCAGCTCTTTTCCTTAAATATATTCATAAATTACTCCCTTCTCTTTTCTAGGACATAAGAAAATATATTTTATTATTTTATCTCCCAGGATAATGTGATTTACTAAACTATTTAAGGAAGATAGAACAATTTCATCACATAGCTTCTCTTCCAAAGATTCTGGTAGAATAGATCCTGTAAAACAGATGAATAAAGTGGCAAAAACACTTCAGAAACGAAAGCCTTGGTGTGAGAATAGGACATAGTCATACATTGTACAAGCATTTTACAAATATAAAACAAAAGCAACTTAAATGACATAAAAAAACAACACAGAACAAAAATCTAAGAGGAGAAAGCAAGCCAGAGTGGCCCAGAAAGAAAAATACAGCTCAGTGGGAAAATATCCAATTATAGATAACAGCCTCATTTTTTATTCTTAGTGTAAATTCCAATCTAGTTTTTGGACCAAACTTTTGGGAGTGGGTTTGATCCCTCTCCTTGGAACTAGAGCTACTTGCAGATCCATTTTTTAAAAATTGTGTATTCTAAGGGCCATCAGTTTTTAATGAACTTTTGCAAATATTTCATATCTAAAGCACATAGTCATTTTTTAGGACTGGAGTTTGGGAATATATCTGTATGGAATCTTCTTTTCTTTTCATGGTAGTCTTATTAAACTCAATAGAAAAGGACTTTTCCACTTAATTTAGATGTGTGTGTGTGGAGGAGATAGAACATCTCATTAAGAAGTTCTTGAAGACATGCAGGAGTTTGTGATCGTCTATTAAACCTTTGCTGTGTATTACTTCTTCAAAAATGCAGAAGATGAAATAGAAAATTTATCCCCATATCCAGTCCTTTCTAAGAATAATAGGAACACTAAGCTCCTATTAAACTAAGCAAGACTCAGTTTAAATATCTGTATATTGTACTTTCTGAAACATCTGGTAACACAATAATTATATGGGCTTGTGAGTTATAACTCCTTTCATTTTTGCACTAATATTGCCATGTTTATTCTAGTCAAGGAATAGCTCAAAAGCATTTTAAAATAATTTTTCAAAGAGAAATAATTAATTCATCATAGGTAAACATATTTAGAGAAGCAGCATCATTTCAAGAAATACGCCATCAAAGTGTACTATGAATAGAGCTCCAACTATTCTTTAATACAAACATGATTTAACTGAAGAAGAAAACATTGCTGTATTTTGTGTCACTGAAGTGGATTCTCACCAGCTATCATGTACCACATGCTATGGTGTGTAGAAGTGGAGTTTTGAAAGGTGAGTTAGACTTGGCAGACAGAAATGTCAGATTGTATAACGGCACAGGTATGGGAAGCACGATTCACAGATGGATGGATTTGCGCTGGTCCATCCACATCCTATCACCAAATACGTCTTTGTAGAAGTCAGCCCAGATCGTGGGAGGGAGGGGGAGATGTCAGTGACCTCAGAACAGGGTGAAGCAAACTGGCCACACCACGTGATGAAATAATAACCTTGACCTTATCGCCATGGTTGCAACAAATTGAGTTAGCCAACCTCCACTGTCTTGGTAGCTCCTGACAGACTCAGAGTCATCTATGATTGTTTAGCAACTGAACACTCTGTGTTATCACCCACCAACCTCACAGAGTCTGGGGTTAGTAACGCTGTACAGACGGGACAATTCGAAATACCTTCCTTCCTGCTCAGAATCCAGAACATTAAGCATAAAGCAGATGGTTGAAAGCATTGCTACTCCCACAGTTGGTCAATGTTATTACGGAAAATACTTAATGTTAGGTTATATTCTTATTCACGTTCCTTATTGATATTTTAACGTATATCATATGCTGATAATCCTTGATAATGGAAGTAACAAAGAATCAAAGAAAAATTTGTCCAGAGGAAGCACTCCTGATCTATGAAAATATTCACAAGTGGTGGATGCAAGATGGCATTGTTGAATCTTCATAGGTGGTCAGAGAGCCGTGCAAGCTTCCTGGGCACAGAGGCTATGTCCTGCAGTCACGGCAGCAGGAGGATAAAGTTCCTCAAAGAATATTAGACTCTTCAAGGTCAAGGTGAGTGAGTTCAGCCAAGCTGCTAGCAAAGTGGAGATGGTGATATGGACTGGAGCCTGGAAGAGGGCCAAAGGAAATAATAATTTGCTTGTCCTGATAATTATCCCCGGCTCAACCCCAGCTTTCTAGGGGAAAAAAAGGAAAAATAAGAAAAAGAAAAAGGTAGAGAAGCAAGGACTGAAAAACAATTTGCACAGTTTTGCTTATTGTCATGGAGCTTGGGACTGAGGGCCCAGTATGGCCAAATCCCACCTCCTTCTGGATCAATCACACACAGTAAATGTAGACCAGTCCCTCTACTGCGCATCACTATAGGTGTGGAAGAACTGAGGTTGGCCTAAGCAGAGGGGAGCTCGTGCCTATTAAAGAACAGTGTGGTTCTAGTTCAACATGATGTTTGGTGAAGTATGATCACTTCCTCGTTGTATCCAACAGACAGAGAAAAGACCTCACATCCTTTGGAAACAAGCAAGCCAATTAAAACTATTAAAACAATGAGACTATTTCATATTCCAGTTCCCTTCCACATACAATGTCCCACATGTCATAACAAATCATAAGACATACAAAGTAATATGAGGCTTACAAACAAGAGAAAATAAGTAACACAATGGCTTGCTGAGTCCAGAAATTGAGCTAGCAAACAGGACTTTAAAAAGCCATGGTAAGGGGCTTCCCTGGTGACGCAGTGGTTGAGAGTCTGCCTGCCGATGCAGGGGACACAGGTTCGTGACCCGGTCCGGGAGGATCCCACATGCCGTGGAGTGGCTAGGCCCGTGAACCATGGCCGCTGAGCCTGCACTTCCGGACCCTGTGCTCCGCAATGGGAGAGGCCACAACAGTGAGAGGCCCGTGTACAGCAAAAAAAAGAAAAAAAAACCAAAACATGGTAAGGGTGTGGAGAAAAGGGAACCCTCTTGCACTGTTGGTGGGAATGTAAATTGGTGCAGCCACTATGGAAAACAGCATGGAGGTTCCTTAAAAAACTGAAAATAGAACTACCCTATGATTCTGCAATCCCACTCCTAGGCGTATATCTGGAAGAAAACATTAATTCAAGAAGATACATGCACCCCAATGTTCATAGCAGCACTATTTACAATAGCCAGGACAGGGAAGCAACCTAAATGTCCATTGACAGAGGAATGGATACAGAAGATGTGGTACATATATACACTGGAATGCTACTCAGCCATAAAAAAGAATGAAATAATACCACTTGCAGTAACATGGATGGACCTAGAGATTATCATACTAAATAAAGTAAGTCAGACAGAGAAAGACAAATATCATATGATATCACTTATATGTGGAATCTAAAAAAATGGAACAAATGAACTTATTTATAAAACAGAAGCAGACTCACAGATGTAGAAAACAAACTTATGGTTACCAAAGGGGAAAGAGGGGGTGGGGGGGTGGATAAATTAAGAGGTTGGGATTAACACATACACTCTACTGTATATAAAATATATAATCAGCAAGGACCTACTGTAGAGCACAGGGACCTATACTCAATATCTTATAATTTATAATGGAAGATAATGTAAAAAAAGAATATATATACATATATATGTATAATGGAATCACTTTACTGTATACCTGAAACTAACACAACATTGTAAATCAACTGTATTTCAATAAAAATGTTTAAAAAACATTGTAAATCAAGGATTTATAGGGAAGAAGGAAAGACAGAGTGAACAGATGGGAGGAGAGAGCAGAGAAAGGCAGGTTAGGAAATGGGACCAAACAGAAATTCTAAATCACAAAGTTACAATATCTGAAGTAAAAACATACAGTTTGTAGGCTTAACAACAGAATGGAAAATGCTGAATAAAGATGAATAAATTCGAAAAGAGACCTGGATAGAAACAATCTAGACTGAAGCTCAGAAAAAATCCAGATTGATAAAAGCTGACCCAGGGGCCATATGAAGAGGTTTCACATCCATGGTCGGGACATCAGTAAAGGAGGGAGGGATGGGAACAGACAGGCACTTGGAGGAAGAGAGGGCAAAAATGTCCCAAATTTGGTGAAACAAACCCTAGTGGAATATATACAAAGAAATCCACACCTATGCACATCATAACTGTGAGAGATACACAAAAGGAAATCCTAAAAATAGCCTGAGAAAAAATCACTTACACCTAAGGGACCAATGGTGACAGTGACAATGTAAGAATCTCTCTAACATGTTGAAAGAAAGGGGGAAAAGTCAGCTAACTTGGAATCTATTACCAGCAAATTATCCTTCAAAAATGAAGGGGAAAAATGTCTGTTAAGAGGGTCTATTACCAAAGAAATTATTCCTCAAGAATAAAGGAACATAAATAATTTTCAAATAATACAAGCTGAGAGGATATTCTGCCAGTAAATTTGTACTATAAGAAATTATAAAGTTATTTCTTCAGGCAGAAGAGGAATTATAACAGCTGGAAACCTGGATCTTTAGAAAGAAGTCCCGAACTGGTAAATGTATGCATACATATAAAAGACTATTTTTTCTTTTTCTTAATTTTTGAAAAGTAAATCAACTTTAAGATAAAAACTACAACATAGTATGGAGGGGTTTATTTCATACGTGCTCTTAAAATGCATGGAAACTGGGGTAAACATCTTATGTTTTCCAAATTAAAAGGACCAAGACTCATAGTCATGAGGCGAATCCTATAAAATAACTTCCTTTGATTATAATTCTCTTTAATATTTTTACACTTTACATCTCCATTAATAATTTTTCTGTGTCTCTTTCTAAAAGAGTAACATGAATGTTATAGAGAATATGGGTGCATGGAAATGAGTATTTCTAAATACCTGGAATATTTCTAAATACCTGGAATTATTAATTAAAAATGCAGAAAACTCTGTGTCTGGACTGAGTCTGTGGAGCTCACAGGTAATAAATAGCTCCAAGGGATGAAGGTTCACTTGGCAAGACACCCCACAAGGAGAGTCTACACCCCGCCCCGCTTGTCATCGCGGATTCTCAGAAAGGAGAGCTGAGTGAGTGGGTACGGTTTGAGTGGACCTCTTAACTTGGGGTGGAGTTTTCTATTTTGTCCCTTTTATGCACTGGGATCTGAAACTGTATTCCCACTTTCCCAATGGGTAAATATTTTTCTTTCTGGGTCCTAAGGAGTTGACATAACCAAGTGTTGAGGCTGAATTACATCTAAGCATGGTTGTTCTTGTCTTAATTTAATGTGGTGTCTACGTTGCAGACCGTGCTGCGTTAGCAGATATTTTTGAGGCTTCTCTGACATTTTGTCAGAGATTAGGGAAGAGAGAGCACTATGGACTGAATGTTTGTGTCCCCCAAGTTCATATGTTGAAGTTCTAATCCCCAACAAGAAGATATTTGGAAGTGGGGCCTCTGGGAAGTGATGATGGTTGGATGAGGCCATGAGGGTGGGACCCCCGTGATGGGATTTCTGATTTAACAGAAGAGAATGTGAGCACGGCCACTGCAAACCAGGAGGAGGGTTCTCAGCAGACACCACAGCTGCTGGTGCAGACCTGGGGTGCCCAGCCTCCAGAATGATGAGAAATACATGTCTGTTTAAGCCACCCAACTGGTATTTCGCTATGGCAGCCCATACAGACTAGGACAAAAAGCTAGACCACTCTTCTAAGTTTGACTCACTTAAAATGACTCATTTACCATTTCTAACTTGCAAAGTAATTTGTGCTCATTTTAGGATTTGAAAAATGTATAGAAAAAATCAAAAACACCTTCATGCTATCACACTGGTAAAATTCTCAACAAGGTATTGGGGTTACAAGTATGAATATTAATATGTATGTGTGTATATATACATACACAATTATATCACACTGCATATAGAGTTAATATATGTTTTATGTAAAGTATATCATCAATATTTACCATTTAATTAATTTTATTCAAAATACAATTTATATGTGGATATATGATTATTTTATTCTTCCTTATTCTTGGACATTTTCTTACTTTTTCTCATTCTGACCATATTATTTAATATAGTCATGAACACTTGATATTTAAAATACTAAATCTGTTACATTTATTTTACTTACAATTTTAATATTTATTTTATATTGTTTCATATGTATAGCATGTACACGTACAGTTTTTAAAATAAAATAAGAGTCTCTATATACACACTACACAGCTTAATATACAGGATGTTTTCAGTACTTATGAGACCTACTGCTCATCTCTCTGAACACATCCACTTTCCTCCAATCTCTCCTCCACCCAAGTAACAGTTATCCTAATCTTTACATTAATCATGCCTTCTTTTTAAATGATTTTGCTGCATATATATTCTTCCTAAATAATTTATTGTTCAGCTTTCCTGTGTTTTGAATAATGAATAAATGGATGTATACTGTACATATTCTTCTAGAATTTGTTTTTCACTCATTTGGTTTTGATAGTCATCTAAGATGATAAGTGTACCTACAGATTAGAAACTTTCACTGATGTCTAATATTCCTTTTTGTGACTATTCTTCCTTGATATATTATCTGCTGAGGGTACTGAGGATATTCCACTTTTTGCCCTTGTCGACACAGCTGCTGTGCACATTCTTGTAGTGCCTTCCTGGGAACAAGAACAAGAATTCTTCTCAGGTCATGAGATTATTTTCCAAACTGGAGGCTGATCCATTAATAGATCGTTAGATCAATGTAAGTGATGGTGAAATATCCTTTTTGTAAAAGAATAAATAAATTTATTACAAGAGAGGAAATGGGAAGACAGAGAAGGGGATGAGAGGGGCGGGAAAATAAAAAAGAAAAATATCAGCTTGCATCACATAAAATAAGAGAAAAAGGTGTTTTGTGATCTTCCATATTGGATATCTGTGTTCCAGCTTATGATATTAAGTGTATTTCTAACTGTGCCTTATATTAAAAATTGGGGCTTCCCTGGTGGCACAGTGGTTGAGAGTCCGCCTGCCGATGCAGGGGACACGGGTTCATGTCCCGGTCTGGGAGGATCCCACGTGCCACGGAGTGGCTGGGCCCATGAGCCATGGCCACTGAGCCTGCGCGTCCGGAGCCTGTGCTCCGCAATGGGAGAGGCCACAACTGTGAGAGGCCCCTGTACCCAAAAAAAAAAAAAAAAAAAAAAAGTGTTTGAAAGGTGCAACTTGATAGCATGTGTTTTGCAGTGGGACCTCAGGCATCACCAGGACGTGTTGGATTTTGTTGCACAAGTCGTATCGCTGTGTAGCTATGTCACCTTTGCCAGGAGGAGGTGGGGGGAGCTGGCCTTGGATCCTCAACCACCACTTCAAAGTCACGACAGTGAAGCAGGTGACAATGACTGTCTTTCACTGGCTTCCATTTGTTTGCCGGTAGGAGTTCATCTCCCCAGCTCTTGGTTTCTTCATCTGCAATAAGCACACTCACCATATTGCGATCCCTAAAATCTCCCATGAAATGTCTTGATTATAAATACTTTTTAAAGAATCTTCTCGGTTATTCTCATAGGGAAGAGCAAAACGTGAGTTGCTGAAGAGGAGGCACTGCTGTTCACAGCGTGACCTGCAGCTCTGGGGGTGACACCTGGTGCGGAGCAGGAGCTCAAGTCCAGGACTTCTCATTGGTCAATGTTCAGTATACGAATATGAGGTCCTGCCCTGGTGATGACGGTGGTCCCTCGTGAGCCCATTCTTATCCTTATCTGACTAAGTGATAAAAGTGTATAAAACATGCCAGTGGTGGAGTCATGGCTGGAGGTGCCATGCCTAACTCAGCATCAGCACCTTGGGGTTTCTCGTTACCATTTGAAGAGTTTGGGGGACTCATAATATACGGATTCTGTGCCAGATGCCAGGTTGCTTTGGATTTCACCACTAAAATTTGGTCTGGATGTAGAAGAGTGGCCAAATTCAGAAACTCATTTACAAGTGCACTTTTCAAAAGCATCTTGACTTGGGGAGCAGGAGACTGGTACCCAATCAGCACCAGCGTTCAGCGAGATCAAGTTGGATGTATTCTGGTGTCGGTCCTGAATGAGCAGGACATCTCCCTCCTGTCACAATCCACCCTCCTCGGGCTTGGGTTTCTGCAAAGACTAGTCTGCTCTTGGATCTCAACCAAGAGCATGACCCCCAATGCACATGCATTCAAAGTGATCCACTCAAATAGATTTTAAAAGTACAAAGTCATCCAATTCTTTCTAAAAACTCAATGGTCTCAGCTGCCTAGTTGAAAATATGCTTTATTTGTGTCAAACTAGTGTTTCTTATGCATTCTCCTGTGTCCTTGTAAGGGCACCACCAACTTGAACCAAGAGAAGTCCCACAAGTGAGGGTGGAAGACTTGCTGAGAGCTGAAGCCCCTTGGAGACAGGCGCTGGCGGGGCTCCATTCCCCAGCGCCTGCTTTCATCCAGATGGCAGTTTGTCCTCAATGTAATCCAACAGGACACGTCCAATTCCCTTTCTCCACCCCTGAGCTTTTCCAGGGGAAAATGTGATTCTGCCCTGCTTTTAGCAAATTAATGTTCCTGTGCTTTTGCTTTGCTAGTGCATTTGAAAACATATGGACACTTTTGGCCAAAAAGAAGCCATTTCTGATTCATTTGGCTAAAGTGTGAATTTTTCCGAATACAGTAAAAGCCCTGTTATGAAATGCTTTCTTCTATCTTAGAATCCATTAGACCATGAAGCAAACTTTTTCCGTGGATGCACAGTAAGGCATGCGGTTTATTCCCGAGCCCAACTTCTGATCTGTTCTTTGGAGAAGAGCCCTCCACCTGCCCCACTGCCTGGAGGGAATCACTGACCTTTCCCAAGAGGGTCCTGCTCTGTCCTCACTGTGAGGTAAACTGAGGAGCTCCCCAAAAGAAAGCACATAGGAGACAGTGCTCAGGAGCTGGATAGAGAAGTCTGTTTAAGCTGTTTAAGAAATGTGGAGGGATGCTAGGAACGTGTAGGAAGAAGAGGCGAGATGAGACTCCAGGCAGAGTCATCCTGAGTCAGACTGGATGGCGTTTATGGGAGAGAAAAGTAGGGACTTCCTGGGAGAGAAGTAGTAAGGAACCGAGTGACAGTTGGTGATGGCCACCAAACAGGGACTTCACGTTCTGTGTCTGCTGCAGCTGGGCAGGCCCCCATGGAATCCAGGGAGAGTGGGATCTCTAAAATGTTAAATTTCCAAAGCACATCAAAAGTGAAGGAAGGCACGTTAACCTTAAAAGGAACTTACAGAGAGTGGAACCATGATACGGATCAGACTCAGATTGAAATTGTAGGCCTGTCCATTGACAGATGAATGGATAAAGAAGATGTAATACATATGTTCAACAGGATACTACTCAGACATCAAAAAAGAATGAAATAATGCCATTTGCAGCAACATGGATGGACCTAGAGATGATCATACTGAGTGAAGTAAGTCAGACAGAGAAAGACAAATTTCACAGGATATTACTTATATGTGGAATCTAAAAAAATGATACAAATGAACTAATTTACAAAACAGAAACAGGCTCACAGATGTAGAAAATAAACTTATGGTTACCAAAAGGGAAATGTGGGGGAGGGATAAATTAGGAGTCTGGGATTAACATATACACACTACCATATATAAAATAGATAAACAACAAGGACCTACTATATAGCACAAGGAACTATATTCAACACTCTGCAATAACCTATAACAGGAAAAGAATCTGAAAAGGAATAGGTGTATGAATATGTACAGCTAAATCACTTTGCTGCACACCTGAAACTAACACAACATTGTAAATCAACTATACTCCAACATAAAATAAAAAAATTTTTTAAATGTAGGCCTGCCAACAGTGCAGATCAGCTAAGGTCTTCACACCTACCTTGTTACCTCATCCTGGACCCTTTATGCCTCTACATCTGGGTAATTCTAATCAACTTCTCCAATCTCCCTCACCCCTGATTATACAGACAGTTTCTCTGATGTTCTTACTGATGGAATTCTGAGAAATGAAGAGCAGCAGACAAAGCAAATTGGTGTGGAAACTCAGAGAACACAACTCCCTTTGCGTTAACAGCAGATGGAGACAGACCCTCCAAAGACAAGAGGCCCTGGGAAATCAGACACCAGCTGTCAACTGGTTGAGATTTGTGGGAACTTCCTTTGCAGCTAGAGGCAGAATGATTGGAATTAGGCTCTGTGGCTCTAAGCCAGGCTCCCAGGGCCCTACTGCCCCAGGACGACGTGTCTGTGTTGGCACCTGAGACATATCAGGGTAACTGCCTGAGCAGCTACCCGGCTCTGTGTGTGACCGGTCATGGCCAAGTCCCTCCCTGGTGGGAATGGTCAGTTACCAGAGAGAAGGAACATGCTTGGGGTCAGAACAGGTTACCAGCTTGTCCCTGACTTTCCGTCCTGTCGGGTGCTGTCCTCTGGAGGCTGGCACGGTGACCCCCATGTCCCCAAGATCGATCTTCTCTTCCCCTCCCAGCCCCAGGGCCAGGTTGTCCACGTCAGACTGAACCTTCCCCAGAGGGACTGTGCTTTTCAACCCCAGGTTCTACCAATGAGCACAAATCCTAACACGTCTGTTGTGAAGTCAAGGTAACCTGGTGCCAGCTGGATACCACCCGGGTGTCCCACATTTCACAACAAAGCATCCTCTGTAGATGGGGCCATCTTCCAGGCATCCCAGGGCCAGGAGTTTATGCTGAGTCTGTCTCTGGTCACCGCCACTCAATGGTGGGCTGGTCCTCTGTTTGGCTGCTCTGGGTGACACACACCATCCGGCTTCTCAAAGCAAAAGACCAGCGGGCAGCCCAAGCTCTCGAACGTGCATCCAGCCTGGGACGTAGAGCTGGGAGCATCGGATGCCCAGGGGCTGGTGACCCTGTGTCCTCTGCTGTGAGCGGGAGCCGTGACAGCCAGAGAGGATGGTCAGATGCACAGGGCATCCTGGACGGGGCAGCCAGTGGGGTGCCAGCGCCCAGGTGGGCAGAGGAGGGCACCCCTGAGGGCCTGGCTAGATGGGTGGGTGAGGCGGGTGACGAGCACATCCAGGTGTCCACGTGTGGAGACAGCTCAACACCTGATGTCAGGACCACCACAGGGTATGGACAGAGGCCCAAAGAGGGTCCAGCTAGTCTGACGTGAAGGAGGTAAAGCTATATGAGGAGGGCTCGCCCCCCTGTGGCCCCACTGTCACTGAGGCCGCGGGTGCAGCTCCTTCAGCCCGACCTCCCTGAGGGAAGTCTCATCTGAATTATGGTGTCTCACACCTGAGACTAACACGATATTCTAAGTCAATGATGCTGCAATAAAAAGGAGGACACTTGTCACCTTGATCTTGGCTTCTCAACACTGCCCTTCAAGAAGAAAAGTTTGGGCTTCCTGGCGAGAAGGTGGATTCAAGGTGAGGAAGGGAAGCGGTGAGATGAGTCTGCACCATCTCGAGTGGCCATAAAGGCAGGCAGGGGACCAGAGGGGATTGAAGAGCCGGGAGGTGGGCCCAGGGCCCAGCTTAGGCCAGGACACCACCTCCAGCCAATTAAAGAGAGAGTCACAAAGTATGTGTGTCTAAAGCTCATAAAAGAGAGAAGTAAAACAAGTGACTCACTGGGGTAATTAGCAAACATTTATTGTGCACATGGCAAAAAGTCAGTTTGCAGCCTGGGTCAGCTCCCAAAGCTTCTGCCTGCAGGGACGGTCCCGCCAGGGCCTGGACGCGTGACCCAGGCCGAGCCTCCAGCCTGGGTGGAGTCGTGAAGCTGGGGTTCATGGAAGAAAAGGTGTCTGGGGGCAGAGGGCAGAGTGCAGGGAGAAGATGGCTGCACAGGGACTCCAGGACTCAGAGGTTCAGCCTGGACTCTCTGGCCATTAGTGAGAGCTGACATCCACAGCCGGGAGGAGACTGCCTGAAAGATTCCAGGAACAATCTTTCAGATCAGCCAATGCTGGGGATAGGTCTGTCCCCGACAGTCAGAGTGCCTGTCCTTGTACATCCCAGGAGCCTTGGGGGCGTGGGCTTCACCTCACCGGGAGGGCAAAATAGCTCTGGATCAAAGCCCCCTGGATGCCCTCCTCCAGCAAATGTTAAAAGCAAGACCCAAAAAGACCCAGCTGTTTCCAGAGGAGAGCTCAGTAACCCTGTTTTATTGCAAGAATATTTGAAGCAAAAAGAATATTGTGGGTTTTTTTTTAATATTCACAAGTAAAATGTATGGTAATATACAAAGGAAGAGTAAAGTTCAAAGTCCTCATACTGTACCTGAAATGACGTATCAACTAAAGGTGGGCTGCGGTAAGTTAAAAGATACATGGTATAAACCCCAAACAACCACAGAATGACACAACAAAGAGCTAAAAGTGAAAAAGTAAACAAAGAACAAACGTGACACAGAAAAAATAAAGGGTATGATGGTAGATTTAAGCCCGATCCTGTAAAAAGTCACAGTGAATTGCAAAAAGTCACATTAAATTAAGTTAAATGATTTAAACACACCAATTAAAATACAGAGTTTGTCAGATTAGATAAATTTAAAGAGTTAGGTCATCTATCTGCTGCCTACAAGAAACCCACTTTAAACACAATGACACAAAAAATTAAAAATATTTATGCCATGTTGACATTAGTCAAAAGAAGTCTGGGGGGCTTCCCTGGTGGCGCAGTGGTTGAAAGTCCACCTGCCGATGCAGGGGACACGGGTTCGTGCCCCGGTCCGGGGGGATCCCACATGCCGCGGAGCGGCTGGGCCCGTGAGCCATGGCCGCTGAGCCTGCGCGTCCGGAGCCTGTGCTCCGCAACGGGAGAGGCCACAACAGTGAGAGGCCCGCGTACCGCAAAAAAAAAAAAAAAAGCCTGGAGCAGCTGTGTTAATATCACAAGGAGATTTCCGGGCATAGTCCGTTCAGGGGCAGAAAGCAGGTGTCCTAATAATAAAGTTGTCAATTTAACAACACGATGTAAAAGTCCCAAATGTTTAGGTGTCTAATGACAGAGCTTCCAAATATAGTAAGAAGGACTTGGACAGAAAGGGAAAATGGGCCCACAGCATAGTCAAAACCCACTTCAGTACTCATCTGTAATTGATAGAATAAGCCAACAAGAAATCAGCCACAGTAGAGAAGACGGCCAGCTCGTCATGACAGACCTTCATAAAACTCACCTCCCAACAAGGGCACACATTCTATCCACTTGCCAAGGAACATTTACCAAGACTGACCCATGCTCTGAGCAATAAGACAAATCTCAATAAATTTGAGAAGATTTAAATCATACAAGTTTATTCTCTGAAGGAAAAAATATATATATTAACTGAGTTATTAATAGCAGAAAATTAACAGCAGAAAGATACCTAGAAAGATCCCCAAATAGTTGAAAATGAGTAAACGTGTTTCTGAATAACCTGTATGCCAAAGAATAAGTCAAGAAGGAAAACAGGAAATGTTTTCAACTGAATGACAGCACATCATACACAAATCTGCCGGAGGCAGTGATAGATTGGGGTGTTTAGATTGAGAGCACTAGGTACTTCCATTAGAATAAAAGAAAAATCTAAACTAATGACCTCAGCTTCCAGCTTTAGAATCTAAAATCAGGAGGGCAAACAGAACAATAAGCTGAAGGAGGCACAGATCAAAGATCAGAGTGGAAATCAGTGACATAGAAAACAGAAAAGTAATAGAAAACTGAATGAAACAAAAAGCTGATTCATTAAGAATTTCAGTAAAACTGATAACCCTCCAGCCAGGCTGAACAGGAATGATATTGGGATGACCGACACTGGGAATGCCAGAGGCAAAGCACAATGGATTCTACAGATACTAAACATACAACAAGAGACTATTAGGGCTTCCCTGGTGGCGCAGTGGCTGAGTCCGCCTGCCGATGCAGGGGACACAGGTTCATGCCCCGGTCTGGGAAGATCCCACATGCCGTGGAGCGGCTGGGCCCGTGAGCCATGGCCGCTGAGCCTGTGCGTCCAGAGCCTGTGCTCCGCAACGGGAGGGAGAGGCCACAACGGTGAGAGGCCCGCGTACCGCCAAAAAAAAAAGAGACTATTATAACCAACTTTATGCGAATAAATTCAACAAATCAATGAAATTAAAAAAAAAAAAACTCATGAAAGAGCCGTATTACCAAAGCTTACTCAGTAAGAAATAGATAACCTATCACAGAAGTTAAATTTGTATTTAAAAACCTTCCTACAAAGACAATTTCAGGCCCAGATGGCCTTACTGATGAATTCTACCAAACATTTAGGAAACAATATCAACTTTATACAAATGCTTCCTGAAACTTAAGAGGAGGCAATACCCCACCCACCCATTCATACATTGAGGCCAGAGTTGCTTTGATACCAAGACCATTACAATGAAAGAACTTACAGACCAACACTCTTCATGTGAATAAATGCAAAATGCCTGAATACAATTTTAACAATATAAAAAGAACAATGTTATCATGATAAAGTGAAGTTTAGCCCAGGAATACAAGGTTGTTTTAACATGAGTCAATGTAATTCACCTTAGTAAGAAAATAAAATAAGATAAAATTAAATTAAACTAAACTTTAAAAATAAAATAAAATAAAATAATATATATGATTATCTCAATAGATGCAGAGAAAGTATTTGAAAATATTTAACATTCATTCTAATAAACACTCTCAAAAAACTGGGAGTAGAAGAGGACTTTCTCTACTTGATAAAGGACATCTACATAAAATCTGACATAATGCTTATGATGAAAGACTGAACACTTTCCCTGAGGTTCAGAAAAATGGCAAGGACATCTACTCACATCACTTTTATTCAACATTGGACTGAAAGTTCTAACTAGTAAATTAAGGTAAGAAAAGAAATAAATGGCATCCAGACTGGAAAGGAAAAAGCAAAATTGTCTTTATTTGCAGACGAGATATTATCTACGTAGAAAATCCTGTGGAATCCACAAAAATGTTACTATAATAAATGAGCATAAAGAGATTGAAGGATACAAGATAAATATATAAAAATAGTTATAATCTATATATCAGCAACAGACAATCAGAAACTGAAATTGAACATACAGTGTAATTTAGAATAGCATCATCAGTATAAGATACTTAGCGATAAATCTGTAAACAGATATACAGGACGTGTACACTTAAAATTGTAAAAAACATGGCTGAGAGAAATTAGAGAACAAATAAATGAAAAGTCATATCATGTTCATGGTGCTGAAGACTCAACAGTGTTAAATTCTTCCCAAATTAATCTATAGAATCAATGCAATTTTGATCAAAATCCCACGAGGCTTTTATTTATTTATTTTTTAGAAACTGAAAACCTTATTTTAAAGTTTGGGAATGAAAAGTATCTAAATTGGCCAAAAAACATTAAAGGAGAAGAACACAACTGGAAGATTCACATGATTTTTTTTTACATCTTTATTAGAGCATAATTGCTTTACAATGGTGTGTTAGTTTCTGCTGTTATAACAAAGTTAATCAGTTATACATATACGTATGTTCCCATATCTCATCACATGATTTAATTTAAAGTTTACTATGAAGATACAGTAAACAAAACTGTGATGCTGACATGGTTTATACACGTAGAATTACAGTCCAGAAATAGAGCCACATATTTATGACCCACTGATTTTCAAGAAGGATGCAAAGACAATTCAGTGGAGGGAAAAAATAGCCTTTCAACAAATGGTGCTGGAACAATTGGATATCTTATGCAAAAATTAATTTCTATCCATGTCTCATACTATGTTAAAAAAAAAACTCAAAATAGATCATAGACTTAATGTAGAATATAAATTCTAGTAGAAATCATTGGAGAAAATCTTTGTGACCTTGAGTTGGACATAGATATTTAAAGTTGGACAGCAAATGTGTGATCCATAAAAGAAGAGAAATTGATAATCTGGGCATCGTCAAAATGAAGAGCAAAAGCTTGTCAAAAGCCACCACCATTGAGAGGATGAAAACACTAGCCACAGACTGGGAGGAAACATCCACAAATCACACATCTGAGAAAAGGCTCATATTTTAAATGTATAAGGACTCCCCAGACTCAGTAATAAGAAAACAAACAACCAATTGGAAAATGGCCAAAAGACTTGAACAGACATATCACCAACGGAGATATCTGGATGGAAAATAAACAGATGAAAGAAGCCCAGTGTCATTAGCCATTAAGGAAATGCTGCAACCCCAGGAAGGAGATATCCCATCCCTGTCAGCTCACATGAAGATGACTAACCAGGACTGGATTAGTCCTGGTTAGCATGGCAGTCAAGGCCCAGCTAAAGACTGAGAATGGGGCATTTCCTGTTAAATATCAACAAACCCGAGACCCCAAGCCTCTCCAGAAAGCCTCAAGGATGTGAAGAGAAGGACCCCCTTCTTCGCTGTGTCCCCTGCACTCCTGGTGAGGGCTTCCTTTTATTTGAGGTAATAAAACATCCAGTTTTCATTTTCAAAATAACTTCTCAGCTACAAGCCCCAAAGCATCACATCGTAACAACCTGGAGTGAGGAAGCTGCCTAAATTGAGGGATTTTAAAAGCCTTGAAACCGTCGGTGTCTGGGAGGTGCAGAGACAAAGGAGGCCACTCCATTAACAGCCACAGAGGACGGCTGGCCTTTGCACCAGCAGCCTCGTGAAACAGGAGAGACGTGGTCGTGCTCTACAGCTCAGCTGAATGACACGGAGACCACGTGTGCTCACCGTTTCTCTCAGAGGTTGCAGGTAAGTTATTTAAAAATCTCCTTTTCTTAAACTGTTTTCTCTCAAAGAAAAGAATCCCCGGGATCTACTTCAAGTGGCATTTATGGAGGACCCACAGCAAGCCAGGCCTGGGACTGGGAATTTACCACATTAATTAATCATTATAACAAGCTGGGAAGTTCTAAATTTTTGCCTGAATTTCATAAATGAGGAGTCTGAGGGTCAGAGAACTACAGTAATTTATCCAAGATTCCAGAGTGAATCCAAGATAAAACCAGTACTTTCTGACATACGTCAGGACTCTCTCCACGTGCCTTGGGTTCTATATTTAGACTGAGTGGAAAGAGGCCTGGGAAATGCATTAGCCCATCTGGAGGTGAATCTGATACTTTCTCATTTGTCTCAGGGAGTAAGGTGAATGGAATGAGAAGTGGGGCTTCAGGGGAGGGGAGGGAAACCAGAAAACTCTTGGCCTCAACCCCTTCCCCTCTCTTTCCTTTTTCTCCCAGTCCCTTTCTGGAAAGTTTGTTTTTCTCCCAATAAAACTGGAATTCATCACTGTGCATGTATTTAAATATTTTAGTTTGTCTCCTAAAATAAAACTTGGTTCCCACGTATGTACTTAATGGGTATCATCATGTGTCCTCTTCAGAATACTCTGTGGACAGAGTTTCTACTCTATTATGCATGGTCAGGAATTGATTTTCCTAATAAATGCTTCAAAATTTCTTTCCATCATGAAATGTAGTATAAATCAGTGTCTCTTCATCTAATTTTATTTCCCCTTGGGCAAAGAATTTTCACTTCTAACAGTTGAGCTTTTCAAAGAAATTTTTTAATGGACAGATTCTTTTCAAATGTGTATTACTTTTTCTGATAATAGTAACTTGAAACTTTTCCTAAAAAGTATTTCAAAAGTTTCATGAACTCAAGGAAACACTTAGGGAAAATGCAGAGCTTTGAAAAAAATTTTTAAAAAAATCATTCCAATTAAGAGAAATGAAGTTGATACAGAAGACAACTTGGGTGAAACTTGAGGATGTTTTAAGCGAGAGAAGCCAGATACAAAAGACCATATATTGTACGATTACATTTATATGAAATGTGGCTGCTGAGGGCTGGGGGGATGGATGTGGGAGGGGACAGAGAGTATCAGCTTCTTTTAGAATAAAAAAAAAGTCCCAAAGTTATATTATGGTTACGGTTGCACAGACTGAGAATATACTAAAAATATTCATTTGTATGGTATGTACATTGTATCTCAATATTACTATTAAAATATTCAGTTACAGAAAAGATCAGTCCATGTAACTTCAGGAGTTTTGGATTGACTGGAATTTCATGAATGAAATGTAATAAGTAAGATCTATTTAACGAATTTTCACGGATATTTGGGTTTTATATGAGTTTGAGTTGATTTTCTGATGTTTTCCCCATTTTTATCACATCTTCAATAGGTATTAATTCTAGTTCTTAAACTTAATGTGTGACCTTGAGCAAGTTAAGTAACCTTTCAAAGCCTTATATTCTTCACCCCTCCCCCATCACACACATACGCCAATGTACACACACTCACTACCAATACATACATCTTTCTGGGAAAGACTTTTCAGAAAGATAGAAAAGAGAAAAATACATACAACTTGTTGTTACATACAACTCCACAATGAGTGTATGAGGCATGTACACACACGTATGCTATGAAAACTAACCAATACAAGGAAACAACAAAAATGTATGTTGTAGCTTCTTAAGAATCTTCAGGCCTTAAGGTTTCTCCAGGGATGTTCAGAGCACCCAGAGCCCCACACTGATTCTCTGCGGTAAAGGTAGGATCTTGGAAGAGCCAGAACACTAATAGAAGAAAGAGAAATTAAGGGAGAGCCAACCCATGCCACAAAAATCACCCAAATTAATGTCTTTGCGAGAATTACGTGTTGATTGTCAACTCCACACAAGCCCACAGGTTTGTTGAGTAAGAACAGCTAAGTTTATTAGATTTACTAATAAATAAGGAGAAATATCACTTGACAGAGTCTTGGTTTACTATGTCAGAAGTGGAAGGAAAGTGTAGGTTTGAGTGATTGGGATTGGGTAGTTAATGATGAGATAATTTAGGGTTGGTGACACAAGGAAGCAAGTTTTGAGGTAAGTCTTCATACTTGCTGTTTGACAAATGAACTTTTTGCTCAGATTAGCAATATACTGTCCTGATAGAGAGACTTTTGATTGTATTATTGAATTGTTTCTCTTGATAAACTGGTTTACAGAAATTCCTTGAAGCAATCTTAAAGTTGCGTCTAAAATGTCACCTCATGGTTGAGCACAGTTACCTGGGAAACCAACTGACTTGTTACAAGACACTGGTACCAAAAGAGTCTGGATGGTACCCAGAGGAAGTGAGAAAAAATCTAAGAGCTGTTTTGATGGTGTGAATCAGTTAAATTATGAGAATATTAAAATGAGAAATTAGACTCATAACAAGAGTGATTAGGGATGAAAACGTCATACTACAGACAGGAAGGAATATTATAGGCACAATAGTTGAGAGAGACAAGTGTCTGTTAACAGTACAGAAGCTTACACACACAAAAAGTAATGAAAACTCTCAGGAAAACAGAGAATAAAAGTATACACACTGAAGCATGGCCATCTCTAGGTCCAGCCATCTGGAAAATATTTAGTGGCTCTTGGCTGGAAACTACTCACTTTTCTCAATTCTGTTCTTCATCTGAAGGTCTTGGGATAAGTTGTCTTCACCCCAGAATCATCTGTCCTGGTACATTGCTGACAACTTTTGCTGTAAAATTTCCTGATGGGAAGGTGGACAAGGTGATTCAGGGTAAGACCTTATGGCTTTTCACCTGGGAGACCTTACTCCAGGGACCTCTACTCTGGAGTTGAATTGTAGTCATAAGCAATGGATATGGTCCCTTCCAACATGATTCCAAGGCCTGTCCTTTTCTTTCATTCTTAGGAAAGACAAAATCTCCAGGTTCCAGGTCCAGTAGAAGCTTCTTTGGAGCCCAAGGAGAAAAGGCAGCCTCTACCCTTCAGCTACGAAACTGAGTATAATGCATGAATCTTTTGAAGTAACTTACTTTATCTGCCTGAAGTAAGGGAAAGTTGAAAACTGGGGGAATAAACACCTCATGTTAGTGAAACTCGCGTCAGGGTTTATGGCTGCTAGAAGGTGTGAACTCATGGTCATGAGTGTGAAGAGCCTTCATGGAGGAACCTTAGGAGTTCCAGACATTGTGGGTGGTGTGAGCTCTACAGGACCATTGGCCATCTCTGTCCAGGGAAGGTGATAACGTGTCTGTGTAAGTGGCAGTTCTCACTCAGAGCTCTCTGTGACAATCCTGGCAACGATGGGGAGACTGATTTGTTTTCTACGTCGGGAACCTACATAATTGCATTTATTTATATATTTTCCTTTTCTACTGTCCAGGCCACAGACAAGTAAAAGTTCCAATTAGTTCTGAGAAGAACCAAACAATGACCAGGACACAGTCAAAACTCATCATACAGCATAATTACATGGAACCCTGAGGCTTAGGCTCCTGAATGTGTTTCCCATCTTTCAGTTTCACTAGCAATAAACACTTGATCAATAGAGATGTTTTGGCATTGTATTCAGCACATTTCTCACCCATATTGACTGAGTCAAGCGGCCAATCTATCTTTGCTGTAATAGGTAATTTCATGAAAAAAAAAAGTTGCCAGGGTTTTATTTGAGGAACTCTGGCTCCACCCAGTGGCTGGCCTGACAGCCCCGCAAATTGTCCTGTCATTTGCGACCAGATTCTTCTCCATATCTTCTCTTCTAATCTGGAGTCAAGCTGTTGAGTTCTGTTATCATTTGTAATGCAGTTAGATTCATTTGTCTCGGTCTGCGTTCTCTCTTGGGATCCCCTTAAATCCTGGTTGATTGTTTTTTCCACTTTGCATACAATAAATTTTACTTTGGCTTCTCTATGCCTGTTGGCATTTCTCTGGAATTTGACAAATACATAGAGTCATATGTAACCATACAGAATTCCATCACTCTAATCATTTGACTGTGTGGCTTGTTTGTACTGAATCCCTTCCCAAGCCCCGAGAAACCACTGATTTTCCTTCCATCCCTATATTTTTACCTTTTCCAGGATGTCATATAAGTGGAAAACTATAATATGTAGCTTTGGGGGTCTGGCTTCTTTCACTCACCAAGATGGAGCTGGAATTCATCCGTGACCCTTGTGAATCGTCTGCTCACTCCTTTTCACTGCTAAGTCGTGTTCCTCTGTGAAAATAGACCACGGTTCTTTCATCCATTCTCCTTTAAAGGACAACTTAGCTGTCTCCAGCTTGAGGTGTTATAAACCACTTTTTGTGGAAACATAAGTTTTCCATTCACTTAGGTAAAAATCCAGAAGACGGCTTTCTGGACCATATGGTAAGTATATGTTTATCATTATAGGAAACAGCCAGCTGACATCTAAGGTGGCTCTACTATTTTTGCATTGCTGCCAGCAAAGAAGGAGCACTCTTGTGGTTCCACATCCGTACTGGCGCTTGGTATTGTCACTGTAAAAAAACAAAGTAATTTTAGTGATACTTATTGTTGAGAGAGAGAGAACTCTGGATACAAATCCTTTATTAGATATGCAATTTGTAAATAGTTTCTCCAAATCTGTGGCTTGTTTTTTTGTGTTATATTTACAGTGTCTTTTGCAAAGCAAAAGTTTTTAATTTTGACTGAGTCAAATTTAACAAATGTTTCTTTTATGAGTCGTGCTTTTGGTATTGTATCTATAAACTCACCACCCAAACTAAAGTCATACAGATTTTCCTTGAAGTTTTCCTCTAGAAGTTTAATAGGTTTTCATTTTGCATTTAGGTCTATAACTCATTATGAATTAGTGTTCGTATATGGGCCAAGGTATGGATACATTTTTTTTTTTTTGGCATATGAATATCCAAGTGTTCCCACGACATTAATTGAAAAGACTATCTTTCTCGACTGAAATGCCTTTGCAACTTTGCCAAAAGCCACTTGCCAATGTATGTGTGAGTTTACTCCTGGACTCTTTCCTGTTCCATAGATTAATTTGTCCATCACAATGCCAATACCACACTGTATTGATTACTGTAGCTAAATAGTAAGTCTTGAAGTTGGGTCATAGGAGTTGTACAAATGTGATCCTTTACTTGTTTGTTTTTTCCCCAGAATTGCTGTTGTTATTTGTGGTTCCTTTGCTTCCTATGTGAGGTTTAGATTCAGTTTGGTACCTACAGAACAGACTTGCTGGAATTTGACTGATCAACCTGGTGGGAATTGGAAGAACCAACATCTTTAAAATACTGAATTTTCCTATCCACAAAACAGTATATTTCTCCATTTACTGAGATCATTTTTACTTCTTTCATCAGTGTTGTATAGTTTTTAGCATACAGATGCTTCACTTATTTTGTTATATTCATATCTAAGTATTCCATTTGTTTCAGTGCTATTGTAAACAGAATTTTTAAAATTCAAATTCTAAATGTTCATCATGTACATAGAAATATATTTAAATTTTTCTATAAGTTGTTTAACTTACAGGCATAGATATGTTTGTAATAGTACTGGCTTTAGATGTTTCTTATAATCTAACACAAGCATTTAATACTCTAAATTGCCCTCTAACCACTGCTTTACCTACATTCTGCAAATGTTGATATGTTGTATTTTCTTTTAGCCTAAATACTTTAAATTTAGTGTGAGACTTCTCTTTTGACCCACAGGTTATACAGAAGTGGGCTCTTTAATTTCCACATATTCAAGTATTTCCCAAATATATTATTTTTTATTTCCCAATTAATTTTGCTGTGTTCTGAGAATACACTTTTTTGTGTTTTCTATTATTTTACCATTTTTATGTCCTAGAATATCATCTATCTTGGTGAACATTTCAACTTGAGAAAAATGTATGTTGCTGCTGTTATGTGGAATTATCATAAATATAAATAAAGTCAAGTTGTTTAATAGTATATATTAAAAGAACACAGGATAAAAGATTAATGAGCTACTCTTTGGTAAAATTTTCCTAAAGAGGACATAAACAAACATAAATTATGCAGACAGAAAACAATCACAACTGTGAACTTTTATCCTTCAAAAGACATCATTAATGATTATATCAGACTGAGAGAAAATATTTGCAAAACAAATATCTGGCAGAAAGCTTTTGTTTGGAGTATACAAATAGCTTACAATGCAATGGTAACAAAACAAATAATCCGGTTCAAAGCATGGGCAAAGATTTTAAGGGGCACTTCAATAACAGCAAAAAGATTCACAACTGGCGAAGATGCGAATGAAAAGATCCCCAACAGAATTTGTCATTAGAAAAAAGCAGATTAAATCCACAGAGAGAAACCCTTACTCATCAGCCTGAATGCCTAATGTTTAAAGGTGTGACCATATCAAGTGTTGGCAAGGACGGATAGGAACTTGAACCCTTATACATTCCTAGAAGAAGAGTAAAACCATTTTGGAAAACTTTTAGGCAAACTCATAAAATGTTAAAACTACACCTGTCATATGACCCAGTCATTTTACTGCTAGAATTAATACATTTGAAACACAAATTTTTGCAGATAAATGCTCAAAGCACCTATTATTTGTAATAACCAAAACTTGGAAATAATCTAAACATCCATCAACAAGTGATGGACAAGCAACTTGTGCTGTGCTCGGGAAACAGAGCCCCACCCAGCTATGGAAAGGAGCACGTATCGGGTCCATGCCCTGGATGAATCCAACCTGTCATGTGGAGTAAAGGAAGCAAAGTAAGCAAGAGTGTATGCCATGCGACTCCATCTGCATGAGGCTGTTGACGATGAAGCTGTTCTACAGCGACAGCAATCCCATCAACAGTTGCCTGGGACAGAGATCCTGGGAGGTGGCCTCCGGAACACGAGGACTTCAGGGCCAACTGGACATCTTGAGGATAGTGATATCCTCGTGGGTGTACGCATGTATCAACACTTATCGAAGCAGCACTTTGAACATGTGCAACATATTGTACAAAATTTTACCTCCTTAAAGCTGTAGGGACATAAGATGAAATAAAGACTTTGAGTCAAACGAAAGCTGATAAATGTCCTGTCATGAAACTACTTTAGGAAGAAATAGTAAAGGAAATTCTGCAAGTTGGGGAAAAAACCCACAAAATGATCCTAGAGGTAAGCACAGATATTCGGGAAGAAGTGAAGAATGCCAAAAAGTGTAAATGTAAACAAGTATTAACTGTTTAAAACAACTATAATAATGTAGTGTGAGTTTTATAAGGTTTGTATAAGTAAAATCTTATAAGAGCAGTAAATTCAGTTAACTTTTGGAAACATCTTGCATTTTCAAGGAAATATTAAAAGCACTCATTTAAAAATTAATTACTCAAGAATGCATATTGTAATCTCTAGGGTAATTGCTAAAATAATATTAACAAAAAATAATAAAAGCGAAAAATCAATTGATGAAAATAATTGCTTTATCTGAAATAAAACAAGAAAGATGGAACAAAGAAAAACAGATGAGAGGAGTAAAATCATATTGTAAAATGGTAGACTTAAACACAATTATATCAGTAGCAATATTAAATATGAAAACTGAACAATCCAATTAAAATGCAAAGATTCTCTGTATCCAAATAAAGAAAAACACAAGTACCCAACAATGTGTAGATTGCAGGAGGCTCATTTTAAATAAAAGGCTGCAGAGAGATTGAAATGGAATGGATGTAAAGCGGGAGCCGTAAAAACGTCCTCCAAGAGGCAGCTGGTGTAGCTGCATCAGTATGAGAGTGTTGATCTTCATAAATGCAAGATAATATTAAATATTACTAAAGATAAAGGGGACATTTCATAAAGAAAACAGGAAGATAGAAAACTCATAATTTCATGTGCACCTAAATAAGATGGTTAAACAAGGATAAGAGAAAAACTTGACATTGTTAAATGGAGAAAGGAAGTATCCACAAGCATAGTTGAAGATTTTAGTGAATCTCCATCAGAGGCTGACGGAATGAACAGATCACAAAAAAAGTGTGAAAATAGATTTAAAGGACATAATTGAATTTTCTTAATTGACATGTATAGAACAATAGACCCAGCATTGCAGTATAAATGCTCTTTTTCAGATGATCAAGAAACATTTATTAAAACAGGCAGGGCCATAAAGCATGTCTCAACAGATTAAAAATAAATAAATAAGTAAATAAAATTACACAAAGTATGTTTTCCTGCACAAAGCAATCTCACTATAACCCAACAACAGAAAGATAACTAAAATAATTGCACATCACACTTCTATACTATTTAGGAGTAAAAGAAGTATAATGGAAATTAGAAAATATTTTTAATTGAAAGATAAAAAAATATGGCATATCAAAACTTGTGGGATGCAGGTAAGAAGTGTTCAGAGAAAATGTTATAGCTTTTAGTGCATATATTTAACAGGAAGAAAAAATTGCAATAAAAAAGCTAAGCTTCGGGCTTCCCTGGTGGCGCAGTGGTTGAGAGTCCGCCTGCCGATGCAGGGGACGCGGGTTCGTGCCCCGGTCCGGGAAGATCCCACATGCCGCGGAGCGGCTGGGCCCGTGAGCCATGGCCGCTGAGCCTGCGCGTCCGGAGCCTGTGCTCTGCAACGGGAGAGGCCACAACAGTGAGAGGCCCGCGTACAGCTTAAAAAAAAAGAAAGAAAGAAAAGCTAAGCTTCCACCCCTAGAAGCTAGAAAAAGCATGGCAAATTAAACCCAAAGACAGAAGGAAGGAAATTATAAGCTAAGATGAGAAATAAAGAATCTTTTGCATGAGCAGATATGAGTCTGATTTTCCAAAGTCAAATTGTTTCTAGTTGAAGATCAACCAAACTGCTTGTTCATTCACAGGATTGTATGTTCCGAGTACTGGTTAAGCTCTGCACAGAATACAAAGTGCCCAGTCAGCTGGAGAGTTAGAATGAGCACGTTAACAGTTCAGGAGAAGCACAGGAGAATAACAGTTTCAGGGATAAAATCTGAAGGCTCGCAATAACCCCAGGAGCCATGCTGCATGTCCTCTGGCATTCCAGAGCGGATCCGTGTGATGAAGGGCAGGGCTGGGGGGCAGGTGGTTGGGCCCAGCATCCTCTGTGCTGAGAGCAGGTGGCCTCCTGGGCTCCCAGGTGTGCACAGGTGTGACACCTCTACTCCACTCCGCAAGCTGGCTCCCTGTCACTTTCATCTGGCCCTCTGGCCACCGCTGCCTCCATGCCGGGTGGGGAAGATAAACATCACTGTTGCCACTTTAAAGAGGAAGAATCACAGATGGAGACAGGTGTGGTGAATGGTGGTCAGAAGTCCAGGTCAGGACTTAGGGTGCATTTCCTGACCTGTCCTTCTCGTCACAGAGGCCACCACAGGGATAAGCACTTAGGGCTCAGAAGAGGTCAGGAGGCCATGCGCCAGAGAGCATTTACAGGGGATGGTGGAGGATGTGGGCTGGGGCCGGACTGGGCAGTGGAGGGGGTCTCGAGGAAGCGGGTATGGGGCAGCACCGCCCAGAAGCCCCTCATATCGATGCACACAGGACAGAAACCCGGGCAGCGGCTCCTTTGTCACATCTGACCTCCCAAGACATGCACAAAAATTGTTTTTCTTTTGTTTATAAAACTTACTAATTAGGTAAAACTCTCAGCTTTGGTTGTCACACACTTTTCAGCACCAAGTGCCTCCCTCGTGACAACCCGGCCCAAGTGTGTTCTGGCATCCGAGAGGGACTGGACTGCAGCCTGCACATCCCGGGGCGACGGGTCCGCACACCCTCTCCACGGAGGGGAGTGGGGGAGGCTCGGGCAGCGGACCCCACAGGCTGGACCGAGGGCATCCAGGGTCTTTTACAGTGTGTATTTTAACGTCCAGCAGAGGTAACCTGTGCCCACAGAGGAACATCAATCGTGCTTTAATGCGGCAGCGGGTCCTTACTTATTCCAGACGTAACCTCCCCGGGACACCGTGCCAGGCTACAATAACAAGGAATAACCGAGCTCCAGCCCTGTTGTGAAATGCAAATCCTAGATTTTAAAATGTTTTTCAACATAAAGTCATGGGAATGGAAGTTCAAACACCAAAACAAAGTTATATAAGAGGAGTAATAAATTAAAGATGTGCAGAGGCAGTTGCGGCTGGAAAGCATCACCCACAGCCCACGTGGCTCTCTTGTCCACGTGGCCACGTAAGAAAGGCCACCACCACTGTTTATTTAGAATTTATACCATGCATAACGCCACTGCCTCGCAAATCTCTGCTTAGGCATTTTGACAAAAGTTTAGAAAAGCAGAGAGAATTAACCGTTGTAGTTCATTTTTTCATAACTGGCTCAGCAAACAAAAGAAAAACACTGCAAAAGTATTTTGCTGCTGAGGCTACAGTAATTAGGGAAGTTATATAATGCTCACAGTTGTAGCAGTTTTCATGACTCAGGGAGGTAATACCATGAAGGCAATTCATGGACGTCCTGCCAAAGAACACGTACAAACGTTTACCTCCTCTTGTGCCCCAAGATGTGAAACTTAATGGATGCTTTGCAGTGATGACATACTTTGGTTTTATGTTTTATAAAATTCTCAAGTAGCAGTGAAGTAATTTTTTCCAATCCTTGCCCAGATACTATGGGCTGTTTGACCTTGGGCAATTCTCTTCTCCTCTCAAAGCCTCTGTTTACTCATTTCTAAAAAGAAATAATAATAGTGCCTGCCTCATAGGAACGTCGTGAATGTTTATAGAAGTAATACATTGAAAACCATCTGAGTACAGGGCTTTCTAGTGAGATCTGTATTGATTCGTCTTTCTTACAGGTTACAATACCATGTGTGGTCAGCTTTCTTTTTCAGTCACTTTTGTTATAAAGCGGGATACCGGGAATCAAGAGTGTTGAGGTAGGAGGTGATTACTGCAACTTCAAGTAAAATGATCAAGACTTGGGAGTGAAGGACCCCCCTGGTCCTCTTGTGGATGCAGATACTGGCCAGTCCAGATGGAAGGAAGAGCAAACTCAAGGCTTCGGGACAAGCGCATGTTTGGTTAAAGTGTCAGAAAGGGGCTTCCCTGGTGGCGCAGTGGTTGAGAGTCCGCCTGCCGATGCAGGGGACGCGGGTTCGGGCCCCGGTCCGGGAGGGTCCCACATGCCGCGGGGCGGCTGGGCCCGTGAGCCATGGCCTCTGAGCCTGCGCGTCCGGAGCCTGTGCTCTGTGGCGGGAGAGGCCACGACAGTGAGGGGCCCGCAGGCCCGCGTACCACAAAAAAAAAAAAAAGTATCAGAAAGGAGGACCACATGGGTAGGGCAAAAAAGAACAAGGGGCGGGGCATCATGGGAAAAGAGGTAACTTAGCCAAAGAAAAGAGATGGTATGTTCAAAAAAGGTGGTGGGTTTAAGGGAAAGCACTCTACCCCTGGGCATGAAGGGGGAACAGAAGGCACAGTCACAACCCCAGGAGGCCTCGGCTTCTGGTGACTCAGTGGATGGGACCTGTGGTCAGGGGAGGAGCAGCCCTACCCTTGATGTAGAAGGAGGGAGAAAGAACAGGGTCCCATCTTCGCTCTCCCACACCCTGATTTCCTGCTGGTGTCAACTCCCACTCTAACCATAGCAGAAACCAGAGGGCAAGGGACCCTGTAGATAAAGGTCATAAAGGTCAGCCTCCCAGCACACAGTGGATGCAAAGACTGGACAGTTGATCAAGAGCGGCAAACAGAAAACATCCCGTGTTGGAAGCTGAGGTCGTGGGGAGGCTTAGACCGTGCAAAGTCCTGTGGGTCCTGTGGTGGATCTCACTCCAGCCAAGCAGAAGCTGTAGGGGCCCAAGTCTGGGGCCTGAGTGCATCTGACTTGACTATCAGCAAAATCCTCCCGGCTGCTGTGTCGAGAAGACCGAGGACCAGAGGACGGAGCAGTGAGGTCACTGGGAGGCTCTTACAGCTGTGGCGCAGGGGCTTAGTTGCTCCACGGCATGTGGGATCTTCCCATAAGAAGAAAGAAAACAAGTAGAAACCAAATTATAAAATGACAGAGAAGCCCTAACACAGCAATAATTATATTAGAAACAATCACGACATCCAGAGACCCGAGACGGCAAGAAGGCGGCCGTGAGCAGTGAGGATGCACGAGAATTGTCGACTGCAAATTGTATATCCGAAAAAAATTACTTTGAGAAATTACCGGAAATAGAGACATATTCAGATGAAGAAAAAGTGAAAAGAATTTATTGCTAGCATATCCTCAAAGGCTGACTAAAGCAAAATTTTCAATCATAAGGAAAATGATAAAATAAAGAATCTTAAAACCACAGGATGGAAGAAGGAACGATAGAAAGAGCAGAACTATGGGTATTTACGGTATTCCAGCGCCAGCATCATATGTGTGTGTATCTGCTGCTCAGTGATGCTCCAGAAACACCTTTACGCACGTGCATCCTTCCTAGTACTGATGTTTAGTTCCCAAGGACTGAGTACTATGACTCTGAGACGATGCTTCAAAACAACAGCAGCTGTTCTTCCTGGAAAAGCCCGGAGGTGGGAAGACCAGTGGCATGAGCTCTGTCTACCTGTGCGGTTCTGGGGGCGCATGGTGACAGCTTCAGGGTCTGGAGGGGAGAGCTGCTGTTGGTGGAGTCACCATAGATTTGCGTGAGAGAGACATGCTCGCATCTCTTTTGTTAGTGAGAAGTAATACACGAGTGGCCTTTGTTAAAACATAGCATTACTGTTGGGAATAAAAAGACATTCTTAGAGCCCCTGACAAGTTTCTCACGGCAAAGAGCACAGGAGGCGTGCTAGGTCCAGTCTGTGTGCTAAAGGTGCTTGCACGCCTGGGTTCTAAGTAACGACACATGTTGTCCGTTTCTACTCACAACTTGAGAAAACGTCTTGCTAGCTAAGAAGCCAGTTACATGCTGTAGTGAACCAGATGGTTTTATTTACATAACTTACATGGAAACAAGCTAAGAATAGACTTTTTTTGTCATTTGGACATTTGCTTGTGCCTCTTTCCAACTTCTCCTAATGATAATTTTATGATTCATAAGTCAGTGTTCATGGCGGGGTGTGTGTCTGGGTCCTGACAAAACAAAAGAAATTTGTTCCCTGGGCCTTGCACTCTGTTTTTGGGTTCACCCCAAAGCAGAGGGGGTGCTCACATCCCCTTTAGCAGAGAAGACCCCGGAAGCCCCCCTTTGGTGTAGGCACTCTGCCCCCCGGAGCTCAGCGTTTGGGGAAGAGCAGGGGCTCTGGGGGATTAGAGCTAGGATCAGCAAACTTTTTCTGTCAAGGGCCAGGAATATAGATTTCAGGCTTTGTGAGCCATGTAGCCCTAACAAGGGGCTAGATCTACTCTGCTTATGCAAACCCAGTAAGTCTGTGGTCCCAGCCCACCGCCTTCACTAAATCTTCTACAAGCTCAGGGTGCAGGTGGCATGGCTTTTGGATGTCCCGAGAGGGGAGAGGGCTAACACAGCGGTGGGTGGGGTGAGTTTCTGTTCCACTTTGTCACAAAGCCACATGCAGCTCTGAAGCCTGAGTGTTCTGAGCCCCAGCCGTGCGGGGGGAAGCCTGTGGTGTAGACACAACTCGGTTTCCATCAGGATCTACTCCATTACAGGATCTCACACTCCTGACTTGGTCTGGGTTAATCTATATTGTTTCTTTCCTTCTTTATTCCATAAATTTTGCATTCAATAAATATTCATTAAACACTTTCTATTTTTTTAACATCTTTATTGGAGTATAATTGCTTTACAATGGTGTGTTAGTTTCAGCTTTATAACAAAGTGAATCCGTTATACATATACATATGTTCCCATATCTCTTCCCTCTTGCGTCTCCCTCCCTCGCACCCTCCCTATCCCACCCCTCTAGGTGGTCACAAAGCACGAGCTCATCTCCCTGTGCTATTTACACTTTCTATTTTTGATCATTGCTTTACATATTAAAAACAAAAATGAATTAGACATAAACCTTGCCCTCAAGAAATTTCCAGCCTAGTAAAAGGAGACCTATTGGTGTTTAAGTTCAAATAGTGAAAGTTTGGGTAGTAGGAGTAGCTATAACTTCTCAGATCTTTCCACATGTAACCCCACTGTCACTGAATGTGCAAAGCCAATAAAATCTCATGCCAAGCAAAGTATCATTTCTTTTAAGTTAACTTGTTTCTCTCTGAAAGAATCCTGAATTATCTCTATTTTCTCTGGCTCCCAATACATCCATCCCAGATAGTTTGAAATTTAGGAGCCACGTCTCGGTCTAGGTTATTATAGATATATCACTGTTGGTCACTCAGTGATCTCTGAGGACCTGTGCCTTCCTTTGGCCCCAAGGGATACTCTCCTAGAACGTGCTGGGCATGTGTACCCACAGTAAAGGACGTGCTGTAGGGCAAAGGGCACCCACTGGGGGTCAGATTGTCTGGTTTTAATCCTGGCCCTGCCACTATGAATGATCCTGGACCTCTTCGTTAAACCCACCATGACTCAGTTTCCTCATCTGTAAAATGAAGCAATGACACCGACTCAACAGCTGTTTAGGGTCCAGGAAGCACTAGCCAATGTTAGTGATTGGTACCCTGTTCTCTTCACTGGGAACTTCTGTGAGATGCATGTGTGTTGTCTCTTAGCATCTCTCACATTTCCATGGTTTTCCCCTTTTGCACCATGTTTGAAACAAATCCCCAGCATTTTCCAACTCACCGAGTATTCTTTAGTTATGATCATTGATTGAAATAAATGTTAATAATGTAAACACACACACACACACACACACACACACACACATGAAATATCCATCAGGCCCAGAATGTTTTTACAGATGCGTATTCTGCTCATCCTCAGATGTGCAAATAACTCTATACTTATATATAAATTTTTCCAGAAACCAAAAAATGAAGACTACTCCCCAAATCATTAATCTGACGCCAAAATCTTAACACAACCAAGTAACAGTACAAGAAACGAAAATTACCTACAAATCTGATTGATGGATACAGATGCAAAACTACTCAACAAAATATTGAAAACAAAACTCAGAAATATTAATTGAAACATTGAAAACCTATTAGTGTTCTTCAATATTACCATAGTAAGAAAATTAAGGAGAAAGAACTCCATGTGACTAAATTAATAGATGCAAAATAATAATTCAATATTCATTTATGATCTTTAAAATTGGTTAGCAAATAGGAATAGAAGGGAACACTCTTATCTCAGTGAGGAATAGCTTACTGCAATAACGCTTTCAAACATCAGACCTGTGGGGGATGTAAGAAGCATTTCCTTTATAAACCAGGAACAACTCCAGGACACTCCATGTCCCAGACTCTGTGCACGTCCTACCAGCAGAGCCAGAAGTAAAAGGTAGCAGCACTTGGAAGGAAGGCGTTGTCATTGTTCCCAAACTGCCTGATGGGTTACATGGAAAACAAGTAGCTTTGCTTATTTTTCAACAAACACTTCTGTAGTCCTCAATATTTGTCTGGCACTGTTCTAGATGCTCTACTAGGAGAATGTAAAAAAGCTATTGATCACAACATAAAATGTCATTATGTATCCTTGCACCACCAGAAAGAAAAAGTATAACATGAAAATAAAGAAAAACAGCATGTGTAATAGAAAATAAATAAATAAATATAGAAGGTACCTAACAAAAATTCCACAAGAAATAACTGGATAAAATTATAAATTGCTGAGGCATTATATTTTTAAAAAAGCCAACTGAATGGAAAGGTTTACCAGGTTCGTGCACAGAAATAGTCAATATTATGAAGATCTAAAATGTCTGCAAATAATTTATAGATTTAATGCTCTTCTAATCAGAGACCCAGTGGATTCTTTATGAAACTTAACAAAATTGTCTAGGACTCAAAATAAAAAACAAAAGTCTTAAAATCGCTCAAAATGGGGGGAAAAAAGAAAGAAAAAGAAAAGATGAGGAAAATTACCTTGTAAGTTACCAGATTTGATATAGGTCAATACTTCTAAAGCAATGTAATAGTGCATACAGATGGACAGGTAACTTTACGTACAAAATCGGGACCCGAGGGTGATTAAGGGACGGGGGTGTTCGTGTGGAAGTGAAATCACTGCAGCTACTTCGGAAAACAACTTGGCATCGCTCACGGGTGAAGTTGGAGGCCTGGCAGCTCCACTCTTGGGTATCTTGTCTAGAAAATCTCTTGCACATGGGCAAAAGGGGACAGATACACAA
Organism: Aethalodelphis obliquidens; assembly: GCF_003676395.1. Classification (NCBI taxonomy): domain Eukaryota; kingdom Metazoa; phylum Chordata; class Mammalia; order Artiodactyla; family Delphinidae; genus Aethalodelphis; species Aethalodelphis obliquidens. Next base: position 1,075,337 of record NW_020837947.1, read on the forward strand.
ATCTTCATAAACATAGAAGAGTAAAATTTTGAAAAATCTCACAAAACAGGAAAATATGTGAGTAGTGATATGTTCGTTGATGTACCTCATATACAAAAATGAAAATAAATAAGCAATATCTATACACCTCAATGTGAGTAAATCTCACAAGCAAAATGTTTACTATTAAAAGCAAGTCACGAACATACAATGTAAGAGTCTACTTTATAAATTTTAAAACATACAAATTAATAACGTATTGTATAAGGCTCCATGCAAATGCAGCAAAATAGAAATAAATGTTTGGGGAGGATAAATACCAGTTCAGGAGGTGATTACTTCTGGAAAGGAGGCCTTGATCTGACAACACTTGTAACATTTATTTAGTTGTTACATTTCTTTCTTAAGCCGGCAGCTAAGTACATGGGCATCTTTTATGTTATTATGTATATACCTTCTTTGAAATGTTTCATTATAATGTACCTTTAAAATAAATACCATTAGTTAGAGGGGCAAGAGGTTCCACTAGTGGGGGAAAAATAACAAATGAGGAATACATACAAACAGGAGATAGAATCTGAAATGAAAAACAAAACTAGGCTACTGTTTTTAACGTATGCTATGAATAGAACTTGATCTCTAAACATGTATTGAAATAATGTCCAAAAGAAATACCACAAAACTAGCAGCGTTTTACTACGGTACAGTAATGATGGTTCTTCTGCTTTTGTTTTCATTTCCATGCTTCTTTATAACTGCATTTCTTAAATATGCTGCTACTAGGCTCTCACTGGCACAAGATGAGAAATAGCCAGCTAAAGCGTCAAGCTAAGCAATTTTTTAAAAAGTTAATCAGACTTCGAAGCGGAGGCCACACCCCCTTTTCCATTCGACGCCCAGGAGAGCTCAGGCCTCATGAGTTCTTACCTCCGCATCTGGTTAAGAGTCAAGCTCACGACGCTCCCTCCCGGGCCTGTGTCTCTCCTCCGTAAACCCACGTGTGGGGTCCGTCTGTGCCTGTACTCCCTTGTTTCCACCCTGCCGCTGCTGCCGGCCAGGGCCTGGCACGCAGTTGGTGCCCACAGTTCCTTACCTAAGGGAACGCCAGCTGACGGAGCTCTGGTCTGGATGGGGGCTGGCACGTGCCAAGCTGCGCGGGAAAGGCCACCATGACACCGCCCAGGGGCACCTCCTCCTTTTCCACCCTCGGGACCCCATCAGGGCAGGAAACGTGACCCAGCCTCTCCAGACAGCCATCTGTCATTCACTCTGCAGCCTCAGAAGAGAGAGCGTTTTGTTGCTTCCATTCCATGAAATGCACAGCAGGTCCTAAGTTCTTAAATGAATATTAATCTAATTTTAAATGCCTGATTCTCCTGAGTATTAAGGAAGGCACATATCTGGAGCTCCCACTGCTAACTGAGCAGCTCCCACTGCTAATAAACTTTAAAGTCTTTTTTCACCAGGTGGCCAGTGATAACACAGACCAAACTGACTCCTGTCACTCCACAGTTTAAAACCTTCAACTCTACAGTTTTTCAACCTTCGAAGTTTTTCAACTTGACCGCTCCCATCCTGGAATCTGTCCTGTGGCTGCAGGCTGGGCAGCCCCTCAAGTTCGGGCTGGGGCACCCGTGAGGCCTGGAAGCTCGGAGCCCACAGCTGCTGTGTGAACTCCCCTTAACTAATGATTCTCTTCCGCCCCCGCGTCATCCCAAGTGAGCTTCTCTACGGCAGAGGGTCGAGAAGGTGCTCTCGTTAGAGGCCTCGTGGCTTCCCTGCACAGTGGGGGTCTCAGGACGGACTCTCCCCCGAGGACTCTTCCTGCCATTGCAGCTCCAGTCTCTTCTGGGGCAGGGCGGACCGGCAGGGCTCTGGGAGGCTGCAGCGGGGCAGGGCACCCTCTGCTTCCACGCGGGAACCCAGAGGGCACGGGCGGCAGGTTGGATCCACAGAATAAAGAGGGCGTTTCCATTCAAGCTGGTTCTCAGCCAGGCAGCTTGCTGACCCCAGATGAACGGTGAGCTCTGACTCTCCCATCAAAACACAGTGCAGTCGAACGCTCTGTCCCTGACCTGTGATGTTAGCCCCATGCGGTGTCCAGGCAGGAAACGCAGGGACAGGAGGTAGAGGGAGGGTGCCGCGGTGGGGAGGTGGGAGGGGGAGGGGAGCAGTGACCGATAACTGGGGTTATGTGATGGCATGTCCTAAAACTGATTTCGGGGACAGCTGCACAACTCTGGAATATACTACAAGCTAATTGTACGCATTAAAAGCGTGCATTTTACAGTATGTGAATGATAGTTCAACAAACTGTTATAAAAAACTTAAGAACAGAACTGCAATGGTTTTGATTAATACTGTTAGTTATTCTTATAGATGTCTAGAAAAGAAGAAAACGTTTGGAAGATATCCTAGTCCTGATGAGAATTTAGGTCCCGGGACCCTGTAAAGTAAAATAGAAAACCAAGCAGAGGGATCTAAAAAGTGACAGAAATGTGAAACCTCTTTCCCTAAATATGAGATATCACCTTTAAGCAGTGAAAACACTGTCCCTGTTGTCCACTGTGGATTGCTCACTGGGGAAAGATACTATTACTTATTGAGGAAGAAATTCATATGTATTCATATACGTGTATAGATAGATTTTAAATTGTTTAAATAAACTAGGAAATCATATCTTTGGTTTATTTAAACACTGAATCTCTACTAAACAGCATCTTAAAATTTTTGAAGCACTCTTTTTAAATTCCTTTTTACAGATTCCTTTTTAATACCTACTTTAATTCCTTTAACACCCTACAAGTCTTACGGCTTCTATGGGAGAGCCTTTTGCATTATACAGACACTAAATTAAAAGACTTCTCTTCATTCCCAGGTAAGGGAGCACACAAATGTCACTAGGACGGCACAGAGGCCCTGGAAGGAGGCAATACCACCAAGACCACTGAAGCAGAAACCCTAGGAAGGAAAACGGCAGAACCTTTGATTGGGCAGCTCTGCTTCCTTACTCCAGGCTGCTTTGTGCTTTTTCCTCAAGGCATCGTGGACCCTTAGACTTTGGCCTTTGTAACATTCCTTATGCCTTGGGTAACACCCTGAGCATTCCCATCGCTGGGCTATGGGCACCCAACATGTCATTGTCACCAGGTGGCTGAGTTCCTTTCTGGTGGAGTAAGGGACAGCTCAGAGCTGGCCATGCAGATACTTCCCGCTTTTGGGAAAATGTCCACTGGTGACGGAAGCCTTCATTCCTCCACAGCATGGCTCAAGATTACACATTTGCCCTAGCATTTAATGACAACCCTTTTATGGGAAAACATTCATTTTGAAACATAGGTTTCAGCCAAAATATATAGACAGTGCACTGTGCTCAGATGTTCTGTTCCTTTATAAGGAAACTCCAGTGGCTCTTTCAGCAACCGAGGGCTTAGTGGTCAGAAGTTTGGTTTGGGACACTTTGTCATTTCCGATGTTGGCAGCTTCCATGAGCCCTTTCAACAGCCCATGGTAAACAACTAGGATTTTGGCCAAAAAAAAGAAGGAAAGAAACAAAATAATTTAATGAAAAAAAGTCCAAACAATGTCATCTTTTGTGGCTGGATGTTTGAGACATCCACATGTAAAGGAATTTTTCCTCTCCTTATACTTTCCCTTTCTCTCCCCCTTTTGTACAGAAGTAGTCTGCACACGCTGCAAGAATGCCCCTTCCCAAAGTGTAAGCCTTCAGAGAACGTAGAAGTTTTTCTGGAAGAGATTAAAAGAAAAGGAGAGTGAAGTTGAATACTAGGAAGTCTTTGAAAAGAGCGCGCTGGCAAAGCAGGGGGAGAGAAAAGACCACTTGCGCCTAGGATCCCCACAAGCCATGGGTGACGGGAGGTCTGAGAACTTGAAATTAGACAGTCCTCTTCTTCCTGGTGTTAGTGAAGGAGTGGAAGCAGGAATATGAGGTGTGTTTAGGAAAAGGAGGGAGAGAGGTACCTTCCCAAATAGTTCTTGGTGTATCTTAGAGGCCAACCCACAGGAGCCAGGCATCTGGGGAGAGTCTGGTTGGCAGGACAGCCTTGGAGCAGCTGCTGAGCTCACATTCCACCCACCTGCCTAGAGCCGTGGTCTTGGGCAGGTCACGTAGAGACCCTACAATATTGAGAAGCATTATCAGCCCTCATCCAGGGAACCACATTTCTACCCAAGTATACCATGAGCATTAAATAAGTTCATCGTTAGAAAGCACTTGGTGCACATATGGTCACCTTATCTTTGATAAAGGAGCAAAGAATATACAATGGAGAAAAGACAGCCTCTTCAATAAGTGATGCTGGAAAACTGGACAGCTACATGTAAAAGAATGAAATTAGAACACTTCCTTACACCATACACAAAAATAAACTCAAAATGGATTAAAGACCTAAATGTAAGACCAGACACTATCAAACTCTTAGAGGAAAACATAGGCAGAACACTCTATGACATAAATCACAGCAAGATCCTTTTTGACCCACCTCCTAGAGTAATGGAAATAAAAACAAAACTAAACAAATGGGACCTAATGAAACTTCAAAGCTTTTGCACAGCAAAGGAAACCATAAACAAGACCAAAAGACAACCCTCAGAATGGGAGAAAATATTTGCAAATGAAGCAACTGACACAGGATTAATCTCCAAAACATACAAGCAGCTCAATATCAAAAACACAAACAACCCAATCGAAAAATGAGCAGAAGACCTAAACAGACATTTCTCCAAAGAAGATATACAGATTGCCAACAAACACATGAAAGGGTGCTCAACATCATTAATCATTAGAGAAATGCAAATCAAGACTGCAGTGAGGTGTCATCTCACACAGGTCAGAATGGCCATCATCAAAAAATCTACAAACAATAACTGCTGGAGAGGGTGTGGAGAAAAGGGAACCCTCTTGCACTGTTGGTGGGCATGTAAATTGATACAGCCACTATGGAGAACAGTATGGAGGTTCCTTAAAAAAACTAAAAATAGAACTACCATATGACCCAGCAGTCCCACTACTGGGCATATACCCTGAGAAAACCATAATTCAAAGAGTCATGTACCACAATGTTCATTGCAGCTCTATTTACAATAGCCAGGACATGGAAGCAACCAAAGTGTCCATCGGTAGATGAATGGATAAAGAAGATGTGGTACACATATACAATGGAATATTACTCAGCCATAAAAAGAAATGAAATTGAGTTATTTGTAGTGAGGTGGATGGACCTAGAGTCTGTCATACAGAGTGAAGTAAGTCAGAAAGAGAAAAACAAATACCATATGCTAACACATATATACGGAATCTAAAAAAAAAAATGGTTCTTATGAACCTAGGGGCAGGACAGGAATAAAGATGCAGACGTAGAGAATGGACTTGAGGACACGGGGAGGGGGAAGGGTAAGCTGGGACGAAGTGAGAGAGTGGCATGGACATATATACACTACCAAACGTAAAATAGATAGCTAGTGGGAAGCAGCCGCATAGCACAGGGAGATCAGCTCCGTGCTCTGTGACCGCCTAGAGGCGTGGGATAGGGAGGGTGGGAGGGAGACGCAACAGGGAGGAGATATGGGGATATATGTATACATATAGCTGATTCAGTTTGTTATACAGCAGAAAGTAACACAACAATGTAAAGCAACTATACTCCAATAAAGATGTTAAAAAATAATAAAAATAAATAAAAAAATAATGTGATAGCAATGAAAAAACTCTATAAATTGTCAATCATGACAATTTTATTTATTTATTTATATTTTTAATTTTTATTAGAGTATAGTTGATATGACAATTATTTTATGTCAGTTATTTTAAAAGACAATTATGAAATAGTAAAAATTTTGAAGTAAAACATACCTGGGTGCTGGTATGGGCACTTCACTTTAATAAGTGAAATTATAGCACAGCTCATGCTGTGTGGTTTGGGGCAAATTACCATATCACTTCAAACTTAGTTTGCTCATCTGTAAAATGAGGATAACAATAGGTACCATCCTAAATAAATTGTTACGGATATGAAATGAGAAAAAGAAAAGAAAAGAAAAGAAAGCACTTGGAATAGTGGCTGAGACCCAGGAAGGGTTGTATAGATATTTGCGCAATACCCTGCTGGTCCTGTGTAAAACTCCTAACGTGAGACACACACCCACCTGGAGGACGTGATGGGTGGGCCACAGCCTCACTGGACTTGGACCTCAGAATCGGCAATGGCGTTTCAGGGGAGGAGGGCAGCCATATTTCCTGCATGCTTCAGTACGCCCCCTGACTGACGGACCTGCAGTCTCACTGAAGATAGGATGGTGATCTCCGAATTATGCTCCAGTCTTTTAATCATGGTGTATGTGTGGGGTGTGGGGTGTATGCATGCATGGTATGTGTGCGTGTGTGTTACATGTCTGTGTGGTGTGTGCATGCGTGCGGACATGTATATGGGAAGGCATATGTATGTGCTTATGCGTGTACCTGTGTGTAAGGCAGAGAGACCCCGTTCTGTTGTAGGTCTTTCCCCCAAGAGACAGGGATACCTATGTTCTCAGATCAACTGAAACTCCACTCAACTTAATTTGGTCGGAATCAATTCACATGTGAGTGTGTGTGTCATGAATCCTTAACCGAAAATGTGAAGAGTTTTGTAATTTTTTCATGCCAGCAGGCAATCAAAAGCAGGAACCCAGTTGAGCTAGCTTTGTTCTTTCCTTTGTTTTGGGCCACCTCTGTGGGTTGGGACCTAACATGTCTCAAGTGTTGCAAAAAAGACAATTCAGCTCCAGGCAGAAGATGGCAGGCAACTGCAGCAATGCTGTCCAGTGCGTCCAGCATGAGATGCACAGCTCCGCTCTGCTGTCTCCATGGAAACCGTCCCCATCGTTCTCCACTGTGCCCTGGGGTCTCCAGTCCATCGAGGACACCGGCCTGGGCAGAAGCAAGGCATGGCAGGGAGGGGGCACAGGCAGGTGGTGAGGATGGTGACTGGGGAACAGGAAGCTGAAAATGTACCAGCTCGCGCATCTTCAGAGCAGCATATAAAATAAATGGGCTTGGGTGCCTGCTTCCACAAGACGGAGATACAGTTGTTTGGTTTCTTAACAAAAGTATTTGAGCTACGTCCTCCTATTTTCCTTACCCACATGTGAGTGTATGTAGTTGTTTTTTCATTGCATTTAAAATACCCTGCTTCTTTGCAAAAATGGTATAAAGTTTGATAGATTTGATCAATAACTTTAATAGTGATCTTCCCATTTCAATTAATGGAACAATTCAAACTTCTAATTCTCTTTAACATGTTGAATTGCCTTGCTAACTATCCTTTTCCATCTTACAGTCTTGCCTGGGTTGCTATTGAACTATTCTTGTAACCCACGTTAAATTAACTGCATCGAACTGAAGATAAAGTGTGTTGTGTGCATTACACCATGTGCTTCATTCTGGAATAAGTGTGGCTCCTGGTTGACGAATTTTTATCAAGAGTAAGTTGTGTTTAACCTTTGCAGAAAAGCAAAGAAGTGGTTAGTATTATAGAAAGAAAGATAGTGACCATGATTAAGAAGGGACCTGGGTATTGACCTGGTGTGGTTCCATAGATGATAAAAATTAAAGAGTATATTTTTGCTTTGTGCCTTTTATGCATATTTCACAACATTTAAAAATGTTTAAAAAAAGAAAGTGAGCTGTTATTGGAAGGGCAGCCGAATTCAAAAATAAGATTGGCATTCCCATGAACTTGAGATGGAGGGGAACCAAGTCGGGGAGTTGAAGCTGAATTTGCCGTCTTACTAAGCTCTCGATCTGGATTGGAAAGAAGATGGACAATGTCGAATGCCAGGTGAAAGGCTGAAGAGATGCATGGTCAGGACTATGGAAGCTTGTCTTCCGGTTTCTAACAGTGCTGGGAGAGCTCTTCTTTCCTGCCTGGGGTTCACCGCCGAGGACTTGCTGCCCGATGTCTGCAGTGTCTTGAGCTGTTTGGGGGGCACAGAAATTGTGGGGTTCTTGGCCTGGAACTCTACCATGGTTGGGCCACTGAAGGGACCTGGATCACCAGCCTTTGGTCTTCTTGAGTAAATAAAAAGTGCCTTTTGCTTTAAAAAAGATCGTTTTCATGAAGTCTCTAAAAATTTTACTAATATTTTTTAATTTTTAAAAATGATTTCCAGAACATCTTCTCACCTGCGAGTTTACATAGTGTGAAAGCTGAACACAGACTGTATTTGTGTAACTTTTGTTTCAAAAAAGTCAGTAGTCAACACAGTTAAACAAAACTTTTTACAGCCATGTTAAGTGTGTGCAGCCGAAAACCTAGATGGCTCTGGAGAAAGAACAACCACTGCAGCACTAAAATTAACACTTTAAAAAATACTGGAATACATGTAATTTAAACTCAGAGGGAAAGAGATATAGTATGGGAGTCAAATTCAAGATGTATGATGGAGGGTGAGGTTTCAACCCCAAAGCCAAGGTCCTGCCTTGTGGGTTCCGTCACATCTGTGATGCACGTTAACATACTTCTGTGGTTTCATGTCCTTGGTTTTCTTTACAATCCTGTTTGGAAGAAATGGATGAACTGATCTGAACTCGCTTCTTTTTTTTTTAACATTTCAAGAAGAGAACTAAAATCTTCCAGCTAGATTTGAAAATTGGAAAAAACTGTTTTATAATTCCTTTTTTAAATGTCAGCATTTTGGAGTTCCACTTGTCTCGGTTTAGATTTAGGCTACAAAAAAATAGATATTGACACTGCAAACAGTTCCACTATTTTGGCTTCTAGGAGCTCAGGTTGTAGGTCAGCCCATCCTGCACCTCCAGGGGCGGATACAGAGATACAGTCACAGCATTCAGGTGCCCTGTCCTTCACCAGCATCTGCGTGGGACCCAGCCCTGTGCTTGGAGTTCATCCACCCGCTAGGGTCTCTCAGGCACAGCAGCACAGGATGGTGAGGGAATTTTCCTTTCTTCCCCCATCTCCATGGGACCCTCAGCACCATCAGAGAGTCACACAGAAGACACTGGGCATGGCAAGCACCCCGCCTCCTGCTGCCTGAAGGAACCTCTTGAGCTTGGCAGTTTGACCTAAGAAAACACGGTGCGGCAACTAGACAAACAGACAAACAAACAGAAGCAGGTGAGGCCCGTTTGTCACTTCAGCCATAGGTCTCATAATTAGGTAAAGTGTCGCAGTCCTTAAAAGGAGAAAGTAAATCTCATAGATCCCACGGTACTGGGATCAATGATTTTTTCTCATAATATTACATGAAATATACCAATAGATAGTTAGATATAAAATCCTTTATTTTAATTCTTATACAACTAGGAAATAAATACAAGTTACAACACCAATACAATTCAAACTGACAATATTAACTTACTGTGATGAGCGATACTGTCTTGCTAAGATTGGCTGGCTGAGCTGTGACGTGGTCCTGAACGGCTGCAGGGCATGTTGTCTTGCACTCTGCCCACCTGTCCCCTCCCGTGCATCCATGCCTCCAGACTCAGACTACTGGTCAACCCCCCCCCCCCCCCCCCCCCCCCATCCCCTGCACACAGCATCACACAGCTTCACACCCACGGAGTGCATTGTGAGTCACAGAAACCCTCTGTCCTCCTCTCCTGTGCTGAGTTACTCTTTGGGTAGTATTGCTGACAATTTGATGACAAATACAAAAAGAAAGGCAAATTGAACAACGACGGCACGGCATTACTTGGATGTAAGTAGTCACATAGGTGTTTTAGAACGTCTTAGACTAATTTTATTAGATAATCTTTGAAGGAAACTTAAAAATTCCTATAGAATACATGATCATCTCTGAGGCTACATCTGTGGAACTCAGTTTGAGAAACTTTGACTTTATCTGGGAATTAGATGATAGCCGTTATGGCTACACCTTCAGCCTCGAGGATGAGCTGGGCTCTTCTCCATAAGCCAGCAGGCCACCCAGGGCCACGTGGGATGAAGATAGGTTTGACAGATAAAGTGCAGGACACCCAGGTAAATTTCAAGTGAAGGTAAGCCATGAAGTTATTATTTGTATAAGCATGTCTCAAAATTATTCATTGCCTCTCCGATATTTAACCAGGCGTCCTGTTTTGTTTGTGTGTGTGTTTGTTTCCTAAATCTGACAATTCTGGGTGCAGAGTCTTTCCAGAGGTCAGGAGGGAAATACCTGATGGGTGATCTGACAATAATTTAACTTTAATGGAAAAATCCCTTAGGCCTCAAATGTCAGTACACACATCTTCCTTTATCTCATGTCAGAGCCAGCCTCAAATAGTATATCCTTCAAACTGCTGCCTACGTCTCATTGACTGCCTGACGAAGCACAAAGAAACATAAGGGGCCACATCTGGCATTTCTAAACTGATCTGTAATTGGTATTTTCCACTCATTCCATCGTTGTAAAATAAATGCCCCGACGAGGAAGTCCTTTGGAAGAGATGTGCGTCAGACGGTGGTGGTTTGCAGAGAGGAGCCCAGATCTGAGCCTGTCCCCGCCATGCACTGCAGTGAAATAAGAGCCTGTGGAGAAGCAGAGCAAACATGTGACGCTGCACATCTAACTGTGCATAATCGTCACCTGAAGTCCAGGGAGACCCACTACCATCTCCATTTTTGCTGATGAAGTAACGGATTCAGAGCAATTAAATAACTTGCGTGCAGAGCACCAGCTCAGGAGCCTTGGAACTGGCGGAAACCCAGCTGTGACTGAGCAGGACCCCAAGGTCTTTCACGGCATCACGCTGCACCTGCTTAGATGTGAATATTAAAATCTACTTTAGTACATTAGTTTTTATTATTGCATATGATTTTCTCATATCATCATCGCAAACGTTTCTTAACACACCCCACAATAAAAGTTCCTGAGGGTAAATAAATTTCTCCATTAGAATGAGGCCTCTTTTTAATGACACAGGATCCCTACTGCTAATTAACCATGGACAATAGGTGAGCACAAGAGGTCACTGAAGTTGGGTAGGATTTGGAATGAAATGCACACGTGTGCGTGAAGAAAACACTGTATAACTCTGTTTGGAAACCCTTCTCTTCACTTTTAAAATAGTCTGAGAAAACGATCCTGGCTCTTTAATAATCGAAAGCAAGGCCCTGGCATCGCTCGGTTGTGAGGTGATAGAAGACGAAAACGGTTGAAAAAATATGCGTTAATTGACGCAGAGCAGCTTTTCACCAGCGGCTGCAAAGCCTGGGGACCTGGCAGAAGGACTCCCGAAGGCCTAGAAATCTCTTGACTGGGAATGTCTGTCTTTGGGAACGGGTCTTCCTCTGATCTGATAACATCCAAACCGTAGGATGTGAAGAAATTCCTCGATTCTGAAAAATACTGTCAAAGGTGGTTTCTATGATTAAAAAGAGTATTCAAGCAGTTACTTAGGAAAAAAATAGAAAGCCCGACAGACATCGATTTGTCTCTTCAGGCCTACTATTGCATATACAGCACATAATCCAGTCTATTCCACCAAAGGCCTGCTGGGACCTTGTCCTGGCCCTGGGGACACAGCTGACTTCTCAGGAATTTGATGTTTCCGCTTTGATATTGGCTATATCGCAAAACAAATGAGGGACAATAAAATGTCTTCTGACTGTATACTCCGCTGGGAGGATTAAGACTGTACACTGAGATCTGCAGTGACCTGGTAGCTGCTTCCTCTGGGGAGGTCAGAGAAGACCTTTCTGGGGGTGACATTTGACCTGACGTCTGCATGGCTGGAAGGAGCCAGTCCATTTCAGGTGATGGGGGAGGGAAGGCCAGGCAGTGAGGAGCATTTGAGAAGAGGTGAGGGTACCAGTGAGGCCTGGAGGTGAGCGACAGAACACACAAGGTAGAGGAGACACGCACTCCCAAAGGCTGGCTGTAGCAGCTATCCTTGGGCTACTCGGAGAGCACAGCAAGGGGAGGGAGTCTCCACGCTGGAATGGGAAGCAAATCCATGAACACACCTGTGCGTGGCTGACGGGGAGAGGATGGCCCTGTCCCTGGACTCCTTGGTAAATACACTGATATCGGAATTCACAGAACAGCTTGTTAGGTTGACTGCAAACACGTGTTGAAGTCCATGCAGTTTTCATGTCCAGGATGGGCTTGCTGGTTCCCATCTCACCTGCATCCTGCCTTGATGGAGCCTTGAACGGCCTGAGGACCCCGCCTGGTGACGGGGGGTCCCGGGGCTGCAGCTGGGTTCGCGCTGCCAGAGTGAGCCCCTGGCCACCCTCCTTCAGGGACACCACTCTGCTGGCCCCTTAGGCTGACCGCTTAGGTGCTCACCGCAGAGGCCAGCCTTGATGAAGGTAGAATTCCATTCTATGAAACATGAAATGGCATCACGCATTCATTTTTATGGATAATTTTGCTACATTCTTGCAAAACCAGACCCCCCAAAGGGGAAAAAACTCTGCTTTTTTTCTGAAAATAAAGCAAGTTAAATAATATATGAGAGGCCTCTGTAATTACTCAGTTGCTCTCTGTTTTATGAAGCCTGTATATTGGATATTGGATAATACAACATATCATGTAATATTGTGTAATATTATATGCATAATATAATGCTGATGTCCAGGGAGTCCAAGTCGTTTGCCGGAGGTCACAGCTCAGGACTCGAAGCAGGTGCTCTGGTCCCCAGGTCTGTGCCTTTGCTGCTGGGATCCCAGGGGCTTCAGACCAGCTGTTGGCCTCAAGATGCCACTTTAAATCCCTATTGTGCCACAATCTGTGGACAGATGCTCTGGAGTCTGTCTGTGACGGGCCATGCTTTTGGACCCCAAGTCCTCCCAGTTTTCTTTTAATCGATGATCAGGCTCCAGTAAAACCACTTACGGTTACCAGTGGGGGACATGGGGGAGGGATAAACTGGGAGATTGGGATTGACGTATACAGACTACTATATATAAAATAGATGACTAATGAGGACTTACCTTATAGCACAGGGAACTCTACTCAATACTCTGTAATGACCTGTATGGGAAAAGAATTAAAAGAGTGGATACATGTATATGTATAACTGATTCACTTTGCTATACAACAGAAACTAACACAACATTGTAAATCAACTACACTCCAATAAAAATTATTTTAAAAAACCACACAATTTGTTCAAAAGCACTTTCCAGTCTGAGGGAATTCGGGGGCGTACAAGATTCAGACGGGCTCTAAGTGAAGAATCATGAGGGGCTGTTGCAGAACCACGTAGAGGGGAATAATCTCACTGTAAATACAGGGGTTATGTGTTACATGATCCCCGCCATAGCCCAACGGCTGGGGGCCGGCAGTCACAGAGCTCCTGGCATCCCCATGGCCTCTTTGCAGGCGTCTCAGCCTTGATGCACACTAGGGGCTCCCTGTGATTTAAAAGCACCTGTTTCTCATTCTCTGGATCTCCTGGTGTCCCTACACTTGGAGGGCGGGTAGTGTGCAGTGTTCAGCAAGGTGCCCTGGAGGCCGACCGCCAGCTCCAAGTCCCCTCTGCGTGCGCCCCTACCCTCTTCCCAAACAAGGAGATACAGTCACTAACTCACTGGGTTATTCAGCTATCAGAGGACTAAGTGAGATGCTGCATGAAAAGTGCTGATTTACCTGGAGCCTAACCAGGACCAGGTAAGTCAGGGTCTGTCCCTTCCAGGTGGGACAGACTCTGCTGCCCCCAAAGCTCATCCTGTACCTTCACAGCAGCTGATGGCACAGGGAGGAAGAGGGGGAGTTGGCCAAGGACCCACCCTTTCCTCTCATCTGGGGCGATGCTGCCACAGGGGTCCCGTGACAGCTCAAGTACAGAACCGGCTTTATGCTAGTGCAGGGAATCCAGTTTCTAAAAAGTCACTGGATTGAGTAAACTGTCCCCAGATGCAACGACAGCAAAAACAAAGAATGCGGATCCCAATCTCCTCCCGCCAGCATGCTCGGTCTTGGTGTGTGTGGCTCTTTTCTTAAACCCTTAACTATAGAATTCCAGTTTTGTGACACTTGTAATTTTTGCCGTCTAATATCAAGACCAAGGTAACACTTTTTGGTTTCTAGAGAAACAGAATGTTTTTCCCTATGTGGGTAACCATTTTGGTTTCAACCAAAAAATGACTTTTTTAAGCTAATTCTTCCTCTAACTTTACTGTTGGTCTTTGAGAGCTGCTCCAAAAAGCCCTTTATTCTCTCCAGCTTCTCTCCACAACCTTGGTCCTCAGGCCCCCTGGAGTCTGTGTCTTCATCTCCTTCCCGCAGGTGATCACAGTGTCTGCTGACTCCATCTACACTTCTTTCAGAAGAGTTTTCATATTCAGGACTGTTTTCATCCTACTAATTAGTTCATATAAATATTAACCCTGCAGAAACATGTATATATATAATGAATATATAATTGTACATATCTTATTAATATATATGAATGTACATGTTCACGAGGGACAGTACAATTAGCCCGACTTCTTAGGAGCCCAGTAAAGGGCTTTGCTCACAGTATGCGCTCAACAGATGATTTCTGAAGCATGATTTCATCATTTATGTGGTAGATTTTGCTAGATCACTTTTATTAGCTTTAAGCATTTTTTCTGAGTCCTATGCTCTTCAGCCAGCCTTTCTCAACCAGGCTCCACAAGAAAACTAAGTCCTACCAAAAAGTATTTGTAACTATGTTCTTAATTTCCCCAAGTCTGGAGTTGTTCTAGAGAGAAGACAAGAAAAGTAATTTCACTGAACACCAAGGGTGCCTTCACGCACTGTGGTTTCTCTCTGCAGGACCTACTGGCTGAGGAGGGGCTTCCCCTCCATCATGGGCCACGGGCCTGGGGACATTTCCCACGTGGCCTGGCCAGCAGGCTGGGGGCGAGAGGCAGCACGTGGACTTAAAGTTGGCACCTGTATCCCTGCATGGCGGCCCTGACCCCCCTTGGCTCCAGCAGTGGTTTCTGCATCCTCCCCACACGTAGGTGGAGGTGGTCTTCCGGACTCAGGCTCTTAGCTTGTGACCAAATGGCCACAAACACACACGGCGGCCCCCGATTTCTGCTCCTCCAGCTTTTCCAGTGGTTTCGAGGGCTCTTAGTTCTTGTTAAAACCTAAGTTGGCTGAAAATATACTGCAGTGTTTTCTTTTTCTGTAGTGAACCGTGAAGAATGCCTGGCAAAGAAGTGTTCCCAGGCCAGGGCTTCAGGTAATGTGATTCCAACCTTGGACTTGGGGAGGTTTGACCTATTTAAACATGATCCCCTACTCATCACACAGGGCAGATTTTCAGCTTCTTAGGAGAGTTTTCTGATTACTTATTTGTCTGTTATTCCTCCAACAAAGTTCTGGGATTACGTCCTTAAGAGGACTGAGGAATTTCATGTTGCACGTTTTCACTCCCAAGCAAGTTCTGTATCACAACAGCTTCTTCGTATCTTCTGACCTCTCTCTCCTTCGTGGCCTAAGACTAGGGACACTTGGGCCTGGAGGGTGAAACATCACATCCGTCCTTGCCCTGAATCCAAAGGCCCTTTGCTGCTTCCCTGTGAGAAGCTTCACTGGGAGATGTAGACATTGGTTGCCACTGAAATGACTACCTGCCATCTTACTTGTTGCCTTGGAAACGACTGAGAACAGGTACCCAGGAGCACCTGGCCCAGCGGATCCTAAAAGTCCCCTTTGCCCCTCTCTGGGGGCACACAGTGACAGAGGGTAGCTTCTCAGACCCCCTTCCCTCTCCTGGAGTACAAATGAGACCAGCGTCTCATTGATCCCTATAATTTCCTGCCATTTGTTCTCACCCCAAGGCCCTGAGGGTAGGAGGGTGGTGTCATGGAATCAGCTTCACCACTTGAAGAGCCACCGTTTCCTTACCTCTGAACACGAGGGGTGTGAGAATATCCCAGCAGTGCTGCTGTGAGTCACGTGAGGCTGTGCCAGGGGATGGCCTGCTCTGGTCCCACAGCACCTTACTTTGCCTCCCATCCACCTCTGGGTTCCCATAGCACCCGGCACATTATTTCTAGCCTAGAACACAGTGCAGTCTGCATGACAAGAGTCTGTTTGCCCATCGGACGTGCCTTCAAGATGGTAGATTCTTTGTTGGCAGACTTTGTGTCTTATCCACATTGGAACAGAGCAGATGCTCAGTGAAGACTTCTGAGCGTCTGACTGAATAAGTTATAACTGCTCCTTCTGAAACGCATTTCTTCCCACACCACCAGGCAAACATTAACAACCTTCGTGCACCTAGAGAATTCCCCTCATCATCACCAATCCAGTATTGTTCCAAACTTCAGCCTTCTGAGAGCAAAGTCTGGAGGCAGGCAGTAGAGAAAGATGCTGGGAATTAAAAGCAAAATCACACTGATTTCATAGACAGAGAATTTGTAGAAGAAGGATAATCACACTTCTGCTGGAGGAGAGTGAAATTAAGGTGACTTTCTACTCAGGAAAAGCTATGATAACAGGACCTCTCATGGGGGTTGTTGGGCTCCTGAGCTTTTGGAAGTAATTTTCCACATCTTGTTCCAGAAAGCCTTGAAGGTGAGATGCAGAGGGGCAAATAGAAACTGGGTTATTTCCTCACCGGACCGCAAGCCACCTGAGGTCAGGGTCTGTTTATTTTGTACCTGTTCCCAGTGTCTGTCAGAGCACTGGGCCATGGTGGGCACTCAACAAACTCTATCAGATGAATTAATCAATGAATTAATGGATCAGAATTATTTTAGGCTCCAAGCCACAGGAGCTAAAGAAGGATAGTGGGTGAAGGAGGCCTCCCGTTAGTAACGGGCTTTCTCTACGGCACATCTACCAAGATGCTCCCTGGGACGGTCAGAATTCCACTTTCAGAACAGGTTAAAAGAGTAATTTGTAGCCTTGCAATTGGCTTAAACAGGTCAAAGCCACTGTTCCAAAGGACCGACCGTGTGACATGGTCCCAGCAAGAGGAGGGGAAGAAGGCTGGGGCCCTCCCCGAATGCCTGCCCTTGGACTTCAAGGCTGACAACGGCAGCCCTACATAGACCCCCTCCCCAAGTCCTGCGGTGTGTCAGCCAGTTTCCCAAGACAGAGCCACACCACTGCGCTTATACATACGCCTGCGTGTACACACTTGCACACCTGCCTGCCTTTCTGGTTGAACCCTCACCGATACACTAATGTTATTCATTAGAAAGGACGCTGTTCTCACATAATGCTAAAAGTGTGCATTTTGGGGTCAGGCCAACCTGAGTTTGAGTCTGCGTCCCCGTGTCAACTAACTGTGTGACACTGGCCAGGTTATGATCTTCTCTGTGTCTTTTTCCTAATCCTGAGTCCTATTTCCTACAGTGGGAATAATATTTTTTCCCGGAGGGATAGTAACGTGATAATATATGTACAGATCTTAGGTTAGAACCCAATTGGGTAGATACCATCATCTTCATTACTTTTACCATTTCTTCCCCATTACAAATAAGAAGTATTACTTCAGGGGGAAAATGCATAAAATCAACTCTTTAGAACCCATGGAGTAAAAAAGGCAGAGAGGAAAGAAGCTGACAGCCTGTAACACGAGGCTCTGTCCTGTCAGAGTTCAGGTGTCACTCTGTGCTGAGAAGGTGGTGGCGGGGGCAGGAGATGCACTAGGTAGGGGGAGGGGGAAGAACAGGAGGGGGCAGGGCAGAGCAGTG
Organism: Aethalodelphis obliquidens; assembly: GCF_003676395.1. Classification (NCBI taxonomy): domain Eukaryota; kingdom Metazoa; phylum Chordata; class Mammalia; order Artiodactyla; family Delphinidae; genus Aethalodelphis; species Aethalodelphis obliquidens. The sequence goes on from NW_020837947.1 coordinate 1,092,946, forward strand.
GTGAACGCAGGGGGTTAGGTGACAGCTCAGACCACAAAAGCAGCTGCGAGATTGACCTCATTGTTCTTGATCACCCTGGGCTACCTTCATTTCTTAAAGAAGGCCTTATGGCCATAAAAAACACACTTAAAAAAATTAATCTTCCTTCATACATCCCAATATCAAAAAAGCAAACAACCCAATCAAAAAAATGAGCAGAAGATCTAAATAAACATTTCTCCAAAGAAGACATACGGATGGCCAAGAGCCACATGAAAAGATGCCCAACATCACTAATCATTAGAGAAATGCAAATCAAAACTACAATGAGGTGTCACATCACACCAGTCAGAATGACCATCATCAGAAAATCTACAAACAAATGCTGGAGAAGGTGTGGAGAAAAGGGAACACTCTTGCACTGTTGATGGGAATGTAAATTGATACAGTCACTATGGAGAGCAGTATGGAGGTTCCTCAAAAAACTAAAAATAGAACTACCATATGACCCAGCAATCCCACTACTGGGCATATACCCTGAGAAAACCATAATTCAAAAAGAGTCGTGTACCACAATGTTCATTGCAGCTCTATTTACAACAGTCAGGACATGGAAGCAACCTAAATGTCCCTCAACAGATGAATGGATAAAGATGTGGTACATATATACAATGGAATATTACTCAGCCATAAAAAGAATGAAGTCATGCCATTTGCAGCAACATGGATTCACCTAGAGACTGTCGTACTAAGTGAAGTAAGTCAGACAAAGACTAATATCACATAATATCACTTATGTATGGAATCTAAGAAAAGGATACAAATAAATGAACTTATTTACAAAATAGAAATACACTCACAGACATAGAAAACAAACTTATGGTTACCAACGGGGAAAGGTCAGGGAGGGATAAATTACAAGCTTGGGGTAGCAGATGGACGCTACTATATATAAAATAGATAAACATCAAGGACCTACTGTAGAGCACAGGGCACTATACTCAATATCTTGTAATAACCTATAAGGGAAAAGAATCTGAAAAAGAATATATATATATATATATACATATATATACATATGTAACTGAATAACTGTGCTGTACACCTGAAACTAACACAACATTGTAAATCAACTCTACTTCAATTTTTAAAATATTTAAAAAGATAATCTTCATGGAAGTTCCCTGGTGGCCTAGTGATTAGGATTCCGGGCTTTCGTGGGGAACTGAGGTCCTGCAAGCTGCATGGTGCCAACAACAAAAAAAATAATCTTCATGGAAAATGTGTGGTTGTATTCTGACCCCAATTTACTGCCCACAGCTTCTTCCAAACTTGTATTTCTACCCATTTAGAACGCACGTGGGGTTTCGTGATGTGCTGATCTCACACTCTGTGTAAGGTCTTGTTGGCTTGCTGTTTGCTGATCAGAGTTGATGCTTTTCCTCCGAGCAGCAGTCAGTTGCCGAGGAGCTGGTCTGTCGGACTGATTCCTTGGTGACGGCTCTGAATCCAGGTCCAAGGCCCAGGCTTATCCCATGACCATGGGATAGATGCCAAAGTTTACGAGGACTTATCTCCACGCCCCAGGCATAGCACCATATGACAGTAAGTATGTGAAATAGAACTGTAAGGGATCAAACTGGAACAGTAAAAAAAATCTATTAAAACCAGGCCATTTGTTTTGCTGAATATTTCGGAGTGTGTTTTGTTTGTTCAGAACAGAATCTACAAATGTGCTTCCCTACCCACATCTGCCCGTGCTGTAAGGGAGGTCCCAATTCAGGGTAATTTCATTATTTTTAGTGGAAGCAAGTCAACGTATAATCCCTGGGTTTGGGGCCACGCGCTCAGCTCCCCGCGGTAGGCGAGGGGACCACAGACTCTGCGCGCAGTCAGTGCAGCTGGGCCGGCACCCCGGGGGCGCCCCTCCTCTCTTGCCTCGTTTGTCACTTTCCCCTCCTCGTGGTCCCGCTGCTTTTCCTGCCCCATCACACGGCCCCGATGTAATGCGTTTCATACATGCCCTTGGATATCCATGTTTACACGTGAAATATTTAGTTCATTACATGTGTCTTAATTCACATAAGTGGGATTATGCTACGGGTCTTACCCCACTTCTTCTTTTTCTCCCTCTGAGTGGTATTTGAACTTGTGTCTCTCGTCCTGTCGTGGGCACTGCAGTCGGGGCTGCGACCGTGCCTCCCCCCAGCCCCTCCGGCTCCCACAGACGTTCCGGATGCACCTTCTCCGGGAGCTCCCCCGGAGCCCGCCCCAGCCCCTGGACGCCACGGGAACCTGCCACTGGGCTGCACAGCCACAGAGAAGCACCTGCCTCCCTGCACTCACGCCAGCTCTCCCCACAATGACGCTGTGCATCCCAGGAGTTCCCATCTCAGATCTAGATGACTGCTCATTCATTCCCTCCTGTCTTTAATTTATTCAACCCATTCCTGAACCCCTATATGTGCGCAGCGTTGCTCTGGCCAGGGAGGATGCAGAGGCTAAGAAGATAGAAACAGACCTTGTCCCTGTGGACGGTGAATCCTGGGATGGGGGGAGATAATACACACCTGGACACATGATAAGGGGATGGCAGATGGTGGCGACGTCCGTGAGGAAATAAAGCGACTGGAAGCTGCAGGGCACCTTAGTGATGCGTCAGCTGCCGTGATCTCACTGATTAATTCATTGGAGAAGCGTTCGTTCTGCACCTACTGGGTGCCCAGCCTGGTCCTCGGTGCTGTGGTGTCCCCATGGCGAGCAGGTCCCTGTGGGCCAGGACGCCCATTCTCCACGGGGGTAGAAACGGTCCACAAGTGTCTCTGGTTCCCTCAAAATCCACACCGGGCTGTGTGGCCTCAGGCGACGGAGGAGCAGAGGACACTTCATTCAGAGCCTGTGGTTGGGGATCCCCTGATCCCCAAAGAGCCCTGCTCTGGAACAGCCTCTCCCAGGAGGCCCAGCTGAGCCCCTGTTCCGGCTCTCTGGGCGGGTCCCTCTCCTGACCTCGGCCCCCACCTTTGTGCTGCCTGAGCTCAACCCAATTCCACGCCCCCAGTGGCTCCACCGCGGAGTCCTTCCCATCCCTGCTTTCGCTCCGCTCTCTGACGGACTCTCAGCGAGCCCGTCTGGTTGTGTCGCTGCCTCCCAACCAGGAAATTAGAACGTACAGACACAGAGTCAGTGCTGGCTGATGACTCCCTCTTTCAAGGTCATCCTTTCACGTGAGGAAGAATCGCTCCGACATCTGTTGCACTGTTTAGTTGGCATCCCAGAGGTGTCAAATACGTGCTCGCCTCCTTTTTAGGGAAACTCTGGGAGGGGAGCATTGATGGCCAGTGTCATGGCTTTCTTCCCATCTCTCCTGGAGGAAGGTCATCTTCTCCTCGGAGAGAAAAGTCACCAGAAAGTCCTGAGCGTGGAGACAACTGGACTGCTCCCTGTCGCCTGGGTCCTAGCTGTCTGCACACCTACAAGCCTGCTCACTGGGTACCACCACTGCATGTGTCTCTAGTACCTGCACCCTCCACATCTTCCAACGTTGCGTGGGGTAGAGGGAAGAATCCCACCTCTCTGGTGATATACCTGCTTCCGTCCAAGCAGGAACCCCAAGATGGTAACAGGCCCCGAAGGGTTCCGTCCTGACACCAGGAGTCCTTGGCGTTTACAAAGCTCAATGTTAAATCTCAGACAGCGGCACGACAGTCCCAGGCAGTGAGGAGGAGACGCGTGGTGACGTTCCAGACGGAGCTGGGAGGACCCGGGAGCCGCGGCTTCCCTAAGCAGCTGTGTAGCCTGCAGGGAGGCTGGGACCTGACTCGGGAGAGAGGACTCAGGGGGGTGCTGTGACCACAGCTCTCAAAGCAAGACCTGCAGCCCCTCCAGAGCGGGGATAAGAAAGGAACATGCCTCGTACCGGTTCCTGGAGAGTGACAGAGATAATGTAACTAAAGCACCCAACCCAGTGGCTGGTGCACGACATCAAAATACGGGATGCCTATTTTTGCACTGGTTGCACCAACTCTGAAGAGACACAGGGGCCGTGATGGGAGCAGAGGCGCTGCTGGTGCCTGGCTCTCTTTTCAGGTATTTCACAGGACGTGTTTGATGTAGAGGTAGAATGGCGTGTTCTGTGCCTCATGCATCTCCCCCCAATCAACTTAAATAAGAAGGTAACACTTACGAGGAACAAATAGGCAGTAAATTCGATTATTCTCACCTCTCCCGCCCACCCGGGATCTCTGCTTTGCTGGGAAGGGACTGGATGAGAGCATAGCCCACTGATCTGTGTGATGTCTCACCCACTCCTTCCCTCCACAGCCCCTGGACCTGAATGCAAACTTGGAGCTCTGGAGACCTCAACATGGGATGAGATTTTGAAATGGGATAAAATGTGATGTAATATGTACACTGTGTATATAATACACAATGTGTCTAATTTTGGCAATGACAAGAGTCTGTCTAAAATCTCTTCTTCCTGAGAATCTTCCCCACACATTTCTTAAGCATTACAGATGGGCTAGTGGGAAGAAACCTCACAAAGGAATTTTTCTTTCTGAACACAGAAAAAATAATCACAAAGGCCACCTACAGTTATGTGGGGAGGAGCTTAGTTGTTCAAGGGTCAATGTGCAACCTTCCCGTCTGGCCGGCCTCCTAAACTCTGACACTTTGGTGTTCGCAATTTCTTCACAGCTCACTGGGAGAAATGGATAAATGGTCTCAGGATATGGACGTTTGCCCCAGAAAGATAGCACTTACATTGTTAATTGGCTACAGCTCGAATAAACATGTCCAGACTCATGGAGCCCTGCCCCATTCCAAATTAAAATCTCCCCAAATTTCCCTTTAAGCAAAACAAGGTCTGTGTGTGTTTGTGTGTGTCTTACAATTTATTTCTTTCCTTTGCATAAATTCCTATGCACCTTTCTTTAAGTCTTCAAAGAAAGCCCCGTTTGTCTCATGGAACTTTGCTGCTCCTCTGCACTTAGGGGTAGGTATCAAATGACAGACTTGAAAGATGCTCAAGTAAGAAGCATCAATGTAGGCTCCCCTTAAGGGGCCTTCTTTTCAAGGCAAAAGACAGGACCATGTGACTCGCCAAGTGGCTGTCTCCCCACATGTGGGTCCAGGAGAGGCTAAGGAGCTCTCCCCTTCCTAGATGAGCAAAGAAAATAACTTCCTACAGGATCCCTGAATGACCTTGCATGTGATGTGGATGGGAATAAATTCAGAGGCTTTGCCAATCTTTTCTTTCCTCCGCATTCTCTCCGTGTCGTCAACCACAACGGAAGTGGCGAATCGTCAAAACGTAAAGAACGGCTGGTTCCGAAGATTCATGAGGTCACTTCTCGCTGAGTCGATTGTTAGAGTGCACATGTTTTGCTTTTGCTGGTGTTGACAAATTTCTTCCTAAAAAAGTAATTTCTGGGTTTATAGACTGAAGAAATGTGGAAAAAACCCAATTATATATGAGAAAGATATTCACAATGTATTGTATCTTGCGTTATTTTGAGGGTTCCATAATGAAGCAACCATTGCAAAAAGAAGAAATCCTAAGTGATGAATAATTCATGAAAAGCTTTTTCTCATTATGTGTATAAGGCTCCGTATTACGTTACCTTTAATTCTCCACCCCTTCCTCCTCATTTTTACATAACCATTTAGAATAAATTCCGAACTCTGAAGCCCAGTATCACATCTCCGCTTGACTCTGGTTCCCCTGGCTCACTCATCCCACGGCCTCCTTCCCGTCGCTTTCCCACAGAAGGGCTGCATCACGCCGGTCTGCTCTTCACCTGGTGCTCAGCCTCATCTCGGAGACGCCGATCTTTTCACCATCCCACGATTTACAGCACCCTATTTCCACCTACCATGTAGCATGACTGATGGCGCTGTTGTTCCTAATTTATGAACTGCACCATTTCAATAGAATGTTTAACAAACCTACGAGCATTTCAGTCTCTTTGCACAGCTGAGTCCCCAGAACCAAGCATACGACTCATCAGAGAGTTGGGATGAAATTACTGTTTTTGAATAAATGAACTGAATGTCCTGACCACCTTCAAACATCAGAGGTAGCGCTGCATGCTGGGAGTCCTAAACTCCAAAGAAGACTTGTGAAGGATATCAAGAGAGAAAAAGGAACTATACCACCAAAAATTATGAACAAGAATACTGTAACCTCTGGATCCCAACACGATAGCAAACTAACCCAAGTTGCTGGATGCCTTCCCCATGCAGTCCTGAGGTGTCGGAGACGGAGAAGGAGGGGGCAGGTGTGAGAACCAGTGCAGTAGGAGGGGGAGAATTGCAGGGACCACAGGCAGTGCTTTTGTGAGAGCATGTAGAGGTTTTAACTGTTTTCTTATTTCTCTACCAAATTTATAACATGAAGCAGAAAATGCTTTTTCCAAAGAAAGCATCAGGACCAATGAGAAAAGATGGGCATTTAGCAGATGCTCTTAAGGGAAACTGGTCAGTTTATTAACAAAAATAGGTTGGAACCTACCTCATGCCACATTTGATGAATGCCAGAAGGATGGAAGGTCTAAATGTGAAAGCTAAAATTTTTAAAAGAAATGGAATAAATGTAAGAATATCCTTGAGAATTTGGGGTGGGAAGTCTTAAATGTGATGTCAAGAATAAAACAAATGTTTAATTTATTGATATATCAAAATTAAGGATTTATTTTCAATGAAAGGTGACATTAAGAAAATTAAGAAAAGTAGTACACTGGGACAAGATTTTGCAATGTACAAAATCATTAAGTGATTAATAATGGGTGAGGACCTATCCGAACCAGAAATATCCCCAACCCCCAGACAGCATAGATGATTGAAAAGTGGATTTGGACAGGCGATTCACAGAGGCTGAACTCCTGTGGCCAACAGGTGTGTGAAAAATGCCAAATCTCACTTGCATAAGGTTGAGAGTGCACTTTTCCTTCTCCCCAGATGGGCAGAAATTAGAGAAATGGGTCATGCCAAGCGCTGGTGAGTATGTGAAGAAACGAGAATCCCCGTGAGATGCTCATAAACTGCTTCAGTCATCTCAGCTCAGAAAGGGTTTTAACCGAATGGAATGAGCGTGTGCATTTCATGGAATCTGACCATCCTGATACGGGGCAGACATGATGGAATTCATGGCCACGTTGCCTGGGCTCCCAAGAAGTTCCAGGTGGCTGAGATGACTCGAGGAACCACTGACAGAGGTGGAGTCAAATGTCGTGGGATAACTAGAAAGGTGTTAATTCAACACACAAGGTACCAACTACAAGGAAATAGGTGCACACTGACCGATGCTGACCTTTTAAGATGTTATGCTGAAGTACAAGAAAACCAGTGTGATGTCCATAGGACAGTATAACCCATGTCAGTTAAAGCCACAGAAACACAAAGAGCAATCATAGTTAAGGGAAACTTACACATCCAGGCACCTACTAAACGCACTACAGTTGTGTTTGTGGGAAGAACAATGGTAGACGCACATCAGAACCAACTGGCAAATGCCCAGATGGCGCTTTGTCCTTAGAAGCTTGCTGGGTGCACGCCAGTGGACAGACTCGGTCTTGGATCCCGTCAGCTTGTCCAGATGCATCTTCCCATTCCACCAAGGAAGAGCGTACATTGGCAGCCAGTGCCACGCAGGGGAGAAACAGGGAGGATTCTCGAAGCAAATGGCTTTGGAAGCTGCTAGAATGTCCCCCAAATCCCCTTCTTCGGGCCAGTGAGCCATGAGCAGCTGTTTCACCGCAATCCACTTACACAATCCTCCTGGAGTGTTGTCATGGCCAAGGCTTTACTCTAGAAAACCCCAGGAGCCAGAGTGCAGCAGACCCACGTTGGATGCCAAACACCACAACCGAAAGTGGGGTCCGGCTGCTCACCACTCAAAAGCCAGTAAGGAGGTAAGGTTGGTGGAAAGGAAAGTTTGCTTTATTTTGGCTGCTGGCAGCTGGGTGGGGGGAGAGCAGACCCCTGTCCGAAGGCCGACTCCCTGCCACTGACAATCAGGGGGCAAGAGCTTTTATGGGCAGAAGGAGGGGGCTCCATGCAGAAACAGCACAGGCAGCTCTGACGTCATCTTGAAATCAATCACGAGGTGGTCTGATCAGCGTCATCTTGATTGTTTTAAGTACAGTTAATCTTCATTTCCAGGGTTGGTTTGTTCCAATATCCTTGAGGCCAGTTCTGGGAATCGTGGCAGCTTATGTCATGGCTACAGTCTGGTCATCGTGTTGTTAACTTCTTCCACCTGGTAGGGGTTTCGGTATCTACAAGACAGCTCACAGGATGTGGCTCAGAATATTATCTATAGCCCTTGAGGAGGAACTAAAGGCCCTAGACTTTGCTTAATGACTCAACTATTATTACTTAGTGCTGTTGGACTGTTTCCCTTTGCTTCTGCATTTTCTCACTTCTCTGATTAAACTTATTCTTTGGCTAAAGTTTTTCCACAGACAAAAGGCAGGCTGAGGACATGGGGGACATAGACCATAGGGGTCCTGCTCCATTTCATATACACCATATCTCCTTCATCAATTTATCCATCCACGGACACTTAGGTGTTTCCATATCTTGGTTATTGTGAGTAACGCTGCAATGAGCATGGGGATGCAGATAGATCTTTGAGATCCTGTTTTCAGTTCTTTCGGATAAACACCCAGGAGTGGTGTTTTCAGGATTTCCCTGAAAACCTTTAGACTAAAATAGTCTTTCATCAATTCAGAAATGCCTTAATTTATAGATAAGAGTAGTACGTTGCAGTCAAAAAGGACTTCTCAAAGAAAGAGAATCACCCCAAACTGGTCAGCTCCAGATAAGAGCAGAAATTCCCGGGGCTGGTTATTTCAGAGCCAGCATTCACTCACACTATACAGACTGGTATGGTTCAACCCATGGCATTTGATCTTTAAGCAAATTCCAAAATAGCGTTTAAAGTTCAGTACTACTAAGAGTTCTTGAAATGGCCATTATATATTTAAAAGGTTTGAAGGCCAATTTCAGCTTCAGACTAAAAGCATCCAGGGGTTCCTGGATTGTATGGTAGTTCTATTTTTAATTTTTTGAGGTACTTCCATATTGTTTTCCATAGTGGCTTCACCAACTGGCATTCCCACTAAGTGAAATATGCCAGTCACAGAAGCACAAATACTGATCCACTTACATGAGGAAAACTCTAGAAGAGTCAAACTCACAGAAGCACAGAGGAGAAGGGGGTTGCTGGGGGTGGGGGTGGGGGGACGAGGGAGTCGCTATTCTGGGTTGAATTCTCTGTTTTGCAGGATAAATAAGTTCTAGAGGTCTACCGTACCAATGGTGCCTGGGGTCAACGACTCTGTACTGTGCATTTTAGTTTTGTTTTTGTTTTTTGCGGTACGCGGGCCTTTCACTGTTGTAGCCTCTCCCGTTGCGGAGCACAGGCTCCGGACGCGCAGGCTCAGTGGCCATGGCTCACGGGCCCAGCCGCTCCGCGGCATGTGGGATCCTCCCAGACCGGGGCACGAACCCGCGTCCCCTGCATCGGCAGGCGGACTCTCAACCACTGCGCCACCAGGGAAGCCCTGTACTGTGCATTTTAAAATACGCTGAGGAGAAACCTCTTGTCACGTGTTCTTAACACACACACACACACAAAATCATGAAAGAACACAAGAAAGTTTATGGAGGTGAGGGATTGTGGTGGTAGTATTGTGGGTGTATACAGATGTCCAAACTCAAGGAAATGTGTACATTAAATATTTGCAATCTTCGTGTATCACTTGTGCCTCAATAAAGCTTTAAAAAAAGATCTAGCTTAAGATACACAGTAGGATTTCAATGAAAATTAGTCCCCTCTCTTCCCTGGGCCATTCCCTAAGAAGAATCTTTATTAAAACTGCTGATTTTAAGCTATGAGTTTTTCCAGTGGAAACTGTAACATTCCATTTTTCCAAACTAATGATGTCATATTTCAGGAAGCAGTGAAAAAGCAAATTCCAGGGCAACCCATTTTTGGTCAAGGGAAAATTCTAGAATGGAACACTGTCATCTCAGTGTTGTCGATATAGATACCGCAAACTCCAGGAGCCAGGAGCAGGAGTCGCGTGTGGTTTGTACTGAAGCTGGGGACCGTGTTTTAGTCCTGCCTCTGGTTTCCCTTGGGCATGAAACAAGGTCATGGAACATATGCTATGAACGAGTCTTATTTGCAAGTCCATTTGTGCAGACAGGTAAGAAGGTGAAATGGTGACAGTATTTATTCAGCAGGATTTCAGACTAGTGCTGGAATTTCAGAAAATCCTTTGAAGAAAAGACAGGAACGCACCCAGCTGCAGGGAAGAGCATGTTCCAGGCATGGAACCAGTGCTGGAGACGGGCCGGGCCCTGAGGGATGCTGAGTCCTCTGAAACTCCGCTTGTGTAGATCCCCTTCTTCCTTCTCCAGAACAAGGATTCGCCACGTCAGCCTTTTGGACATCATTTGGGTCTCATTCAGCGAGACAGTTTTCGCCTGCAGGGAAGTTTAGTTGCAAATTCAGACGGTCATAAATTTGAACGAACTGAAAACTATTATGCGAGTCACATCACTTCTGGACTGTTCTTCCAAGGAAACATTAAGTGGTGCCGTCAGACGAGACCAGCCTGGAGCCAGACCTTGGTTTTCCTTGCCTCATCGTGTGCCTCCCTGAGGTCTGAGCCTGCCCTTCCTCTTCCTCTGAATTTATAATGCTGATGCTCTTCAAGGTTCAGTAACAGAGTATCTCTCCAGGTCAGTGTTTCCTCAAATGTCACCCACTAGTCAGGGCTACAGAGGGTTCTGGTTAAAAATGAAGGTTTCCATATCCTACTTGAACCCAGTGCCTTGGTTTCCTAGGGCTGCCTTCACAAATTACACAGCAGGGGCTAAAACAACAGAAATGTATTCTCGCGTAGTTTGGAGACTAGGAGTCAGAGGTCAAGGTGTTGGCAGGGTCGCTCGCCTCTGGGTGTCCTGGAGAGCATGCAGTTCCCCCTCTTCTCACGCTAATAGCTGCCGGCACCCTTGGCTTTCCCTGGCTGGCTGTGGTTTCCCCTTTCATTCCCTTCGCGGCTGCCAGTGTCTAATCTCTGATCTCCCTGTCTCCCTCCCTCTTGTGATGGTTTGTAGGGCCCGTCTGGAAGATCCAGAATGATCTCATCTCAAGATCCTTGACTTAATCATGAATCATGTCTTGAAATGCTTTTTCCAAATAAGGTCCTAGTCACAGGGTCCAAGCATTAGGACGTGGACGTATCTTGGGGGCCACCATTCAGCCCGGGGAGTCAGAGGGAAGAAACGCCTAGAAATAGGCATGACATTGAGAGGACCTGCTGAGGTGACGTTTTGTGTCCTGTGGCTTTGGATCTCACGTGTAGGCTGAGGATTCCAAAATTCTCTCCCTGGCCCAGAACGTGTCTCAGAATTCCCAAGTCATACATATCTAATCACCAATTAAGATGTCTTAATATGTTTCAAAAAAATAAAAATAGAACCACCATATGATCCAGCAATTCCACTTACGGGTATTTATCCAAAGAAAATGAAAACACTAATTCTAAAAGATATTTGTGCCCTCATGTTCACTGCAGCGTTATTTACAGTAACCAAGATACAGAGGCCACGAGTCTATAGATGGATGAACGGCTAAAGACATTGTTATACGTACATATATATATATATATATAATAATTATTCAGCCATAAAAAGAATGAAATTCTGCCATTTGTGACAACATAGATTGACCTTGAGGGCATTGTGCTAAATGAAATAAGTCAGACAGAGAAAAACAAGTATCATGTGATCGGTTATGTGGGAAATCTAAACGCTACATGAAAACCTGAGTTCACAGATACAGAGAATAGATTGGTGGCTGGGAGAGGTGGGGTGGAGGAGTGTTGGGAGAAATGGGTGATACAGAGAATAGATTG
>NW_020837947.1:1104864-1193792 GCF_003676395.1 Aethalodelphis obliquidens
GGGGGGGTGGAGGAGTGTTGGGAGAAATGGGTGAACTGGGTTTTTTTTCTTAGTTTAAATGAATTGAATAAAAAGAGAGAATTAGGAACGCCTTTAAAACAGTAAATACCCATGTAACTGATCACTGATCAATTTTTAAAGGAGCTAGGCCTGATATGTCCAATTCAACCCCTTTTCTCAACAGACTTGAGACTTCTCTTGGGATATAGATTGACTTTTGAATAATGCATGCACTCAGTTCAGAAAGGATTTAATAGGTAGGATGCAACTGTTCTACTGTTACAAGCTAATTGACTTGACTGGTCTTGCTTGTGATTCTTTTCCTAAGCTGAACCTTTCTCTGATCAGTTTATTAGGCTAAACAACTCAGACTTTGGTCCAGGGAAGATTTTGACCCCTGGGACCCTTCCTCACCTTCTAGAATCTACTGCTCGGTTTTGTCTCCGAGCACAGGCTCATGAGATACACCTTTGACTCCGGATAGTAAACACACCTGTAAAGTCCTGGATGTCACCTCTTTAATGCTCCCTCTGGAAGCAATCTCTTCTCCCATTCCTCACTTTTCTGTGCCTTTACTACTTTGTCTACACCTTAATAAGTTATTTGTTTTTTAAGCAAAGAAAATTTGTTTTCTCATTCCTGGTCTGTTTTCTAAAATAATTTTAAATAAATTAAAAAAAATCTTACCAGCATTTTAAACCTAACACATCAGAAAGTGCGCATCTTTGTGTCGTTGCTCTGAAACCACACCCTCTGTGGTTCTAATTCTGATGTGCTCTCCTTCCACAAGCCAGACACACCTGAGCGTCCTCTGTGTCTCCCCTCCCTCCAACCCATCAGCAGATCTTGTTGATTCTTCCTCCAAAATACCCGGGTGGAAATCGTGAAGTTCTACTTGAACAGAAAACAGTGCTATAGCTACACTCCCCTTTCTCTTCCCTTTCTATTTGTTCCTTCTGTGCTTTCACAGCAAGCACTCTCTCTTCCGTCAGTTCTATAGATTCCGGTGTTTTTAAGGACCCAGTGCTCCCTGTCTACCTGGGACGCAGCCCACTGACAGTTTTCTTAAATGGGCCACTGCCACACCCCGGTGGAGACCATGGAAGCAGCTCACCTTACAACTTCATAGCCCCTGATGAGCCCCTAGGTTACCCTACTGTCCTCTTTCACCATTGGTGATTCGGAGGTCAGGGTTACCTTCGTGTCTTACATCAGCTCACCCCCGACTTTAATCTTTTAGTGTCTTTCGCAGCAGTATCTGTACAACCCAGACTTCTTAGCTTGCTATGCAACGTCTGCATGACCCACCCCTGCTCTTGTCCCATCCCCAGTATCCCCGATCGTCACACTTGATGATTAAGCTCCATCCACATGGACCTCTTTCAGTTATTTCAAGATGCTGAAAAACTCTTTCCTGTCCCAGGGAAGTTCACAATAGGATTCCTTAAGGTTCCATTCTGTTCCAGAACGTTCATTTCTTAATTCTTTCACTCTTTTGTGAATAGTTTCTTCCTTTCTTTCAAATATCAGCTCTGCCTTTCTGTCACGGCATGTGCGTTCTTGTAATAGTTACGAATATGCTTGCTCACTTGGTTACCACCTTCCTGAGCTATTGATATTTTTGAATGAATAAATGATGTATTCACTCGACTAGGAGCTAAGCTGTGTCTTCGTGACCAAACCACTGCGGTCTGATGGACAGCTTCTGGGACTGGTAAACGTGAATGTGTCTTGTAACCAGTGAGCTATGTTTTGTAGAGAATATTTGAGGAACTTCCCTCTCTTTCTATCGATGGACATAAGTGTATTTCAGTTTTATACATGGTTAAATATATTATCTGAAAAAACTCACAAGGTGATTCTGGAAAGGCCTTCTGAGAGCACTGCAATCCACCAGGTCCATCTCAGGAGAAGGTGGAGCTCTTGATGGAACATACAGCATCAGGGCTCCCAGGCTGGGCTCAGAAAGAAGAGATGGGAGCTCTTCCTCCAAGATGGGTGGAAAGGGCTTCTACTTATAGTAATGGCTGAGTAAGCTCCTTCCCTCTGATAACAACAAGAAGCTCTCTTTTGTAGTTGTCCTTTTATCAAACCACTTTACACACACAGCAGCAGCAGCAAGTATGTGGAGGAAATGAAGAACAATCAGAAACAGGCACATTCTGGAGAGGGATCAACAGCTGAAGGAATAAAGTGGCCGATGGCACTGGGCAATGGTGTGCCTGTAAATTGACCTCCCACCAGAGAAAGAGGGAGACACCTGATTTGCAAAGTTTGTCAATTTTCATGGTGTAAATACTCCCACCATGTCTGATTTCAAACTACAAGTGATTTTACCACCAGCAGCTCAGAAAACTGCAGAATGCTTGTCAGTTGGCTCTTATGAGCTGATGCAAGCTGGCTGGAGCACATCACAGGCAGTCGTGGGCTTCCTATTTTAATGGTTTACGGCATGAAGGCAGACCAGGTTTATAGCATGCCCCGAAGCTGGCAGGTTTTGGAGAGGAATTATCACCTGGAGAAAGAGAATTTGCACTGGATGAACTTTCCATCTTCACTGGTCTGGCTTGATGGCAGGCCTCAGGAGACCTGTGGGACAGCTGAAATCCACCCGAAGAACCGGAGGTTAAAATGTGGGGCAACCATAGACACAGGAAATTGGAGGTAAATCCTCGGAAGGAGAGACAGAGAAGCACATCCACAAATTTGGTGTATAAACTCTGCCCTAATATATCTTCTCCCTGGACCTTGTGTATGCAAGGCAGACTCAGTAGGCCAGCTAAGGATAGATGGAGTGAATTGGGATTTGAGCTGCCATTCAAAGGCAGCGTCTGCAGCGTGATTCCCACCAAGATATTAGCAACAACAGCAACAACAACAGAACACTTTTCAGAGGAATATAACAAAATTCAGAGTCTGAACAACATAATCTAAGGCAGAATTCAAACTTACACATCCCTCAAAGAAACAAGCAGCTATGAACCCGTCTCAAGGGAAAAACTATCAGTGGAGACAGACCCTGGTGCTGCACTTGGTAGCCTTTAAAGCAAGGATTCAAATCCTGTGCTCAATGGCAGAAGGAACATGTGCTCATAAGGAATTGAAATGTGGGATCAGGTGTTGCAAGAGACTTGTTAGGTGTGGAGCAGAAGAAGGAGAGTGGGGGAGCCTTCAGACCATGACGCAGGCCCAGCTCCCGTTGAAGCAGGAGAAAAGGAAAGACTGGGTCAGAAGAGACCCCGAGCACAGCACGGTTCTAACAGAGCTGCAGCCAGGCTGATGGCGAACCCTCGAGCCCGTCTGCATCCACAGAAGGTCTCCGAGAAAGGACGGCCTCAGCGCCGCCCCCAGCTCAGGTGCCGCCTAAAAGCAACTCCGTACAAACACAGGGGCACGTCCAGAGGGGCAGCCAGGGGGGCTTGGGTCTACTGCGCGTCCCCCGGGAGGGGACCTGAGCAGCCAGGTTGGGGACTTCAAGCCACTTCTTTAGATGACCGCTCGCTTATTTGTGCTTCAGCTTTTTTTTTTTTTGGGCTTCGCTGCTCGGCTTGCGGGATCTTAGTTCCCTGACCAGAGACTGAATCCCCACCCCTGGCAGTGAAAGTGCCAAGTCCTAAGCCCTGGACGCCAGGGAACCCGCTGTTCTTCCGCTTCCTACACATTCGCCAAATTTAAAATTCCAATGATTCCATTTCTTATTTACTGAAAATCTTGTATTTTTTTCCAAGTCTGCCTATTCATTTTCCTTGGTTTATTTTATCATAGTTTTATGTTGTCTTTATTTTCTTTAATTATTTTAAACAAATTTGTTATAAGTCTCCATCAGTATTTTTCTTTCATGTTCCCTGAGATGTAATTCTTACTGAATCTGATAGCTTTGTACTACGAGGTGCTGTTCCCTTGTTTGTTTATCAATTTTTATTGTGAGCTATTTTCTTTATTCAGGTTTCTTTTTTTTCCTGAAAGTATAATATACCACTTGGATTATCAAAGAGTCCCCTCAGAACATCATTTTATTTGCTTTTGTTGTGTACTCCAGGAATATTACTGGCCTGGACCAATTTTTGTGTTAGTTTCCTGAACATGGATACCCACACGCAGATCCTAAATCCATTTAGGTATCAGCTTAAACCTCAGTTTCAATTCCCTCCACCCGTGGACAGCGTGGAGAGGTTTCTCACTGCTGCTGGGTGTTACTGCATGTTCACTTCAGAGGTCCCAGCCCTGAGGGTCCAGGACTCTCCCTTTCTTCCAAGCTGAACACCAGACACGGTTGCTACCTGTCCAAGAAACCTGGTGTTGCACATTTGCCAAGAGGAACCAGGAAATTGCAAAGGAAAAGGTAGAGACAGCACTTTGCTTTGTTGGGTGCTTTTGCTACGGGAGGTTTTCAGAGCTGTCTACCTACCACAGGGCAGGAACCAACGAGAAAGGGTCACAGATCTGCATTTTAGAAAGACTGCAAGAAGGATGGTGTGGGCGGGGCAGTTAGGACTTGTCACCAGCTACGCCCTGGACCCGTGTCAGAGCAAGAGGAGGGGAGAACTGTGTTTTCAGCAGTGGCAGCGGGACTCGTGGAAAATCCAGAATTCAGAATCAGTAGTGCTTTCTCTTTGGATCTGAGGACGACAGAGAAGGGGGAAAGGCCGCACAAGGAGGAAACCTGTGGGAAATGTCTGAAGACCTGGAGCGGGGTCGCAGACTCGAATCTGAGTAGAAGACGGCCTCCTCTCGGTGGGGACGGAAGGAGGAAGGGCTGGCGGAGCAGATGAGCACAGGAGACAGAGCAGACCCTTTTCCTGCGGACCAGTTCGTGCTCCCAGCCGGCAGGGAGCCGCCTGCATGGCAGGTGCCTGAGCCTTACTTGGCGGCGAGGGCGGGCTCAGGCCTGCAACTGCAGGGTTTGCAGAGAACAGAGACGGCATCTCACCAAACTTCATTCACCCGTGCTCATCGGAGAAGGACGTTCAGGCCTTCGCAGGCGGCTTCAGGTCACACAGCCCACGTCACACGGCTACCTGGGGGCGGACCAGACTATACGTTGTCAACAACTGGAAACGTTACCGTTTTGATCTAATGGCATAAAGTGTTTTTGACTCTGCGAGCCCCTGTTATGAAAAAGGGAGAATTCTGAGGGGAAGGGCTGAGGGCTTTGGAAGCTGGAACATCAGGCCTACATCCCGCCCTGAGCGACGGCCGACCCTCTTCCCTCTCCGTTGAGGGCTTGTTTACGGGGACACACAGGCACGTGCACACACGTGCACACATGTCAGCACACACACGAACACGTACACACATACGCACGCACACCTGTGCACACACGTGAACACACACACCTGCACACACATGTACTTTCAATCAGAGACTGAGCTCCATCACATCGTTTTGGATCCTAAATAAACGTTTAAATGTATGTAACGGGGATTTTCATGGTGTCCTGTCAGCTTTCTTCAGCCAGTTTGTCTCAGGGATGAACCAGGAAGCCACACGCCAGGAGAAGCAAACAGGATGCCCTGACACAGTTCGCGTGGGCAGCATCTAATGTGTGGACTCGAGAGCTGGACCAGCCCCAAAGGATGGGCCTGCAGTGCCTCCCGGTGGAGAAGCCTGGCCACTGCACCAGGAGGGAGGGGGCACCTTCCCGGAATTTGCTGGTCGTCAGTAAACTCATGCCATTGATGGCCTGGTCTCTGAGAGACGACTAGTACTTTCTGGGACAAATGCCAAGGGTGAGGTCATGTGATCTCTAGAGGCTGACGGAGGGGAGGGAGTGTGTGTGACCCGTCGCAACCTGCTGGTGGAGGCCGCCGGGAGGCCCAAGGTGGAGCTGGGCAGCAGAGCATCTGTGCGAGACAGCTGCCCCCTGTGCCCTGGGCTGTGACGGTGACCTTCCCCAGCGCGCTCCCCCGGCAGCAAGGGCAGCGGCCTGATCCGCCTTTCCCTTAATGAGGCCCTGGGTTCAACGTCAAACGCGCGGGCCGAGGGCCAGCCATTTGCAGGTAAAATCGTGGTCTTTCTCCGTATTTATTTGCCTCTTTGGATCGAATTAAAAGAGAGCAGAACATAAGAGGGATGACCAGGTAAGGTGGCATAACTTCTTTGAGGAAAAAAGGGAAACGAAGCAAATCAAATTGACAAATTCTTTTAATTGGTCAGAGTCCTTTCCAGGGAGAAAGAGAGGGGTCTGGAGTTGAGCAAAAAACGGGAGGCAAGGGGCCAAACTTCCCAACCCCTGAGGAGGGTTCACAGCAAAACATGGGATTTGAAGTCTGGACAGTTGAGCTCCCAGGAATTAATGCATTCAAATGAAAAAAATATGTATAATTGTAAAACATAAAAAGATAAAAAATAAAACTGTATTAGAAATGTATAAAATTAGAGAAATGAAAAGCAAAATAAGCATAAACTCACCAAATCTTAAAATATCAGAATCTGGGTTTCTTCTCAAAGTGTGAAATAAAACATCGGAAGAACTTAGCTTTGCGTCTTTGATGTTCCACCCAGGGCCTCGTAAGGGAAAGCCCAGCAAAGCTGCTGCCCGCCTCCTGCCGGGTCCCAGCCCAGGGCCCTGGGGGCAGCTGCAGCATCACGGCAGAAACTTTGCAGCCAGACTCGAGTGCGAGGTCACGCCAGCGGCAACAGAGGGCTCGTGTCACGTGCCAAGCGCTGCCGTGATGCTCCTCCAACTCGTTCATCCTCACAAGGACCCACAAGGGCCCCTTCTCCTCACATGGCACGTGAGGGCCTGGGCGTGCAGACCCTCCCTGGTCACAAGGCAGCCAGGCCGCAAGGCGCTGCACAGCCTGTGTGGAGCCCGAGCTGAGGCCGCTGCCCGCCCTGCCCCCGGAACTCAGCCCAGGTCCAGGCGGAAAGTGGGGTGATGCCCTGTGCCCTGGGAGGGGCCCATCTGAGGGGCCCCGCCCTGCGCTGCCCTCACGTGGTCCCAGGAAGCTCTGAGCCTCCAACGCCGGGTCTGCACTGAGATGCGCTGCAGGGGGAAAAGGCACACCGGACTTTCCTCCCAGCTCTGTCGGGACGTAACTGACATGCATCCCATGGTGTGGTGGTCTGACTTACACGCTGTGGAAAGATCCCCACCACAGGAATGGTTAGCTTGCCTCAGCTCGCAGAGATGCCGTGATCTCACTAGATTTCAAAGAGAAAGAAATGAAAGAAAACCGTTTTATTTATATGTGTGCGGTATTTTATGTTGCATGAATATTTTACATATATTGAGTTAAATTAAGTTTTTTATTAAAATGAATGTCGCCCGTTTCCCTTTACTTTTTAAACCATGGCTGCTTGTAAACTTTGCATCCTTGGTGACACTGATTTCTCGGGGAAGATTCCTCTGACAGTCGGCCTAGAAGAGGAATCTGGGAAAGGCCTCTCCTTTCCTGCTTCACCCTGGACACGTGTTCAATGAGGCCCCGAGTGGGACGCTCCCCTGGGGGTGGGGCTGTGTCGCTCACCCTTGGGTGAACGCAGGGGTCCCCGGAGGCCCTAGTCACCCCTTCATCGTCCTTCAGGGCCGCAGCGGGGGCGCCGCCAGACAAGCCTGCTAACTAATGTGCTTTTCACTGTTGCCAATTAGTTTACAATGAAAACCCAAAGGCTGTGCAGGGAGACATCAGCCCTATGACAGGGGCTCATCTTCTGTTTGCTTAGGAGGACTCTTTCACCCGAGCCCGAATTAGCTCTTTAGTTGGGTGGTGACACTGACCCCCACTGCACCTGCTCGTGGCGTGTTCCCAGCCAGGGCCACGGCGGAACCTCTCATCCCACCTCTCGCCTCGTGATCCAGGGGACTCAGGGCCCCAGCGTGATCATCATCGTGTCTTCATTCTCCTTGTCGTGTATGTAAACCTTGTCGACCCTCCGAGGACTGCGTGTGACTTGGACATTTTTATAAACCAAAACACTACTTTAGTACAATTGTGCAGTTTTAAGTGTGTGGTAGATGCTTATTAAACATTTGCAAAGCAATGCCTGGTGAAATCTATCTGTGTGTGAGATGATTTTAGTCACAGTGAGGGAGAGAAACAGACCACTGATTAAAAGTATCTGTGGCCTCCCCATCACAGGAGCCCAGCAGCTGTGAGCCGAAGGCCCCTGCGAGCCTCAGGAACTTAAAATGCGGGCGTATAACGTCCAGTCCAGATTCTGCATATTGCAAAGGCCTCAAGACGTCTGACACATTGTTAACATACAGAATTAACTTCTGGGGTACTGAGACATACAGACTTGTTAAAAAATGGGAACTCCAAATATAACAGTTACTCGAAAACATCCTATGTGGAGCGTTTGCCCTTTTGGGGGTATAAAACAAAGAAAATCGTTAGTCTTTAAGTATGAACATAGAACCTGTATTTATAGACTTGATGTCTATAGTCAAATGCCATTTGGAACAAACTATCCGTCAGGTCAGACGTAAGCGATTCAGAAGTCACATGACTGATTTTCATCAGTCTTATTTTGTCGCAGCAAAACACATGTTTAGTTCAGTTTTCCTTTCAAAAAAATTCTGCCATATTTACAAGCAGCTCAAGGTTGACTATTTTCCTGATAGTATGTCCATTTGAGTCCTTGGTCTTGGACACATTTTCAACCTTAGCATCTCACCCCAGAGAGCAGAGGTGCTGCACCTGCTGCCCAGCACGTGGCTCCCCCACCTGTCCCGTGTCTCCCACCCAAGGGGTCTCTTCCCTGCCCTGGAGTCAGAGGAACAAAGTAAGAGAGGGGGGTGCAGAGGGAACCCCAGTGCAGGGTAAGGACCCTCAGAGAGATGGGCCAAAGACCCCAGAAGAAAGCCACTGTGGCCAGAGATCTGATGCAGGGATCCGAGAAGCAGACGGTCCCAATGGAATTACTCAAGTACGTATGAGTTTCCTGCAGTTGCTGTAACACATCGCCCCACTCTGGAGCTGAAGACAACACATATTCGTCCTCTGACAGTGCTGGGGCCAGAGGTCTAAAATCAAGGTGTTAGCAGGATTTCCCTCCTTTTGGAGCCTTCGGGGGCGAATCTGTTTTCTTGCCTTTTCCAGCCTCCAGAGGCCCTGTGCTCCTTGGCTCGTGGCCCCTGCTCAGCGTCAGGGATCATCCCTCCACCTCTAGTTCTCTCGTCTCATTGTCTTTTTCCTACCTCAACCCTCTTGCATCTCCCGTGTAAGGACCCTGTGGGTACAGTGGGCCCACCTGGAAAATCGGGATGACCTCCCATCTCACAGGGAGGTCCTCAACCTGGAACCTTTGTTTAATCTCCGTGCAGTCCCTTTTGCCACATGAGGCAAACTATTCACAATTCCAATACGGTGTAAGAGGTGGGTGCCTCGTGGGGCGCATTACCCAGCCACCCACAGGGTCAGGAGGGAGAAACAAGTAAGACGGCCTCCGCTTTAATGATCGTAGGTACAGTTTCTGGGCTCTTGCAAGCTTTTCAAGACTCTATTAAAACGCTTGATGTTTAGCATCACTTGGAAAAGACACAGGCACCCCGACGTTCACTGCAGCACTGTTCACGGTAGACAGGACGTGGAAGCAGCTTAAGTGTCCAGCGACAGATGAATGGATAAAAAGATGTGGGGCATATATGCAATGCAACATTACTCAGCCATAAAAAGAATGAAATCATGCCATTTGCAGCAACGTGGATGGACCTGGAGATGATCACACTAAATGAAGTAAGCCAGACAGAGAAAGACAAATACCATAGGATATCATTTATATGTGGAATCCAAAAAAACGATACCAATGAATGGATATGCAAAACAGAAACCTACTCATAGCTACAGAAAACAAACTAATGGTTACCAAAGGGGAGAGGGAAGTGGGGAGGGGCAAAATTAGGGATATGGGCTCCAGAGATACAAACTATTATGTATAAAATAGGTAATCAACAAAGTCATATTGTATAGCACAGGGTAGTATAGCCATTATCTTATAATGATTTATAATAATATATAATGTGCAAAAGTACTGGATCTTTATGCTAATATAATGTAGTAAGTCAACCATACTTCAGTGAAAAGAGGTTTGAGGTTTAAACACAATTTTATTGTCTCTGTGACAAGAAAGAACCCCTGCAAACTCGAATTAGTAAAGATTTAATCAGTCATCCACAAAAAGTTCCATTTTATCCATTCACACACATTTATTACACTTAATCGCATTCGTAGGTTAGATTGTCTTCCTTTGGGATAATTCTCCAATAGACCCAGAGGTTAGCAGCGCCTCACAGAACATCATCAATTGAGTCAGATATTACACGAAAGCTTTTACAACACTTTTAAGACCTTCCACAGTTTTTACAGATACAAAGCCCAACGTGGTGGGAAGGTGAATTTATTTATTTTATTTTATTTATTTTTGGCTGTGTCGGGTTTTGTTGCAGCACGTGGGATCTTCGTTGAGGCAGGTGGGATCTTTTGTTGTGGTGCACGGGCTTCTCTCTAGTTGTGGCGTTCAGGCTCCAGCACACTGTGGACTCTGTAGTTGAGGCGCGCGTGTTCCAGGGAGCGTGGGCTCTGTAGTTTGCGGCGTGTGGTATCCTAGTTCCCCAACCAGGGATCGAACCCGCGTCCCCTGCATTGGAAGGCGGATTCTTTACCCCTGGACCACCAGGGCAGTCCCTGAAGGTGAATTTTTAAATCTTTCCTATACCATGGAGGAGGGGCACTCTGTAAGTAAAGGGTGCCCCAAGACAGGACGGCAAGCAGCAGGGCACGGTTCTCTAAGGCAGGAGTCTGAGGGGGAAAAAAGTTCTTCTACCTGAATTGGGGCCTGGTCTTCTCCCCGTTCACTGCCATCCTTCTCTTGGAAAAAACGTCAGAGTTAAAAGTGAGATGAACGTGGACGCCTTCAGAATCAGCTTCTCCCGCAGCATCACGGTGGATGATAAAAGCACGTGTACTCACATGAGACTTGAATTCAAGGACTAAACACCTTTCTACCACACACATACCTCAAAAACCAGAACCAAAGACAGCCCCTGCCCCCGACCTTCCCCAGGAGAGCTGGCACTTCATCACCGGCCCTGATGCCCAGGAAGACGGGCACTTTGGGGAAACTAAGGGCTTCCTGGATGCAGACGCTCCAGGGCAGCACCTGCCCCTGGACGGGCCGTGTCTGGGGCACCTTCGTGACCCTAATCTGGTGGCATGTGTCCTGGTCTGGAACATCCTTCAGGTGACAGGTGAAGACCTGGGGAACCTACGATGAACGTTAGCCTATGGATTTTATTTTCCTCCAGAAGAAATCCAACAAAAGCCACAGACAGGTAACCAGAAAAAATCAGACAAAAAGACCTTGGGCACTTAGATTCTAAACTTTATTTTCAAGTATTTTGCATCAGACTTGCGGGCAGAGCCCCAGACTGTTACTTGTCCCCTCCCTGGGCTGGCTCCCTTTCTCCGTGGCCCTCCTTTCCTGTGATGACTCTTACCAGCCAGTACTGACCTCATTTCAATTACGTAAAAACCGATTTTGGACATGAATCACCTTTTAAATATAACCTAACTCTGCAAAAAAGCCTTTCCACCACTAAATCTGTCTATTTTTCAGCCGTTAAGCCTGCTAGTCCGCCAGTAAAGAGGTTTTTCTCCATTAAGAAAAAAAAAAATCACTAATAGGAATGCAGAAAGCCCGTGGACGCCTCATTTTTAGTGCTTCTTGACATTTTATTTTCTTGTAAACAGCTGGTGGTGTGACAGGTATTTAAAATGTCCTCTTTGCCAATAGAAAAAGAAAGGAAGAAAGAAAAGGGAAAATGGAGAGAAATGAACCACAGACGTTGACAGAACGCCATCGGCCAACAAATATTTCTCAGCTTTGTCTGATGTCGAGGGGCCAGGTGGGCCGGTGGCCCTATTGCAACCTGTGTTCACAGTTTCCCCTTGGCCGGCTGCCTAAGATAACCTTGCATCAGATACAGAAAAACAAAAACAGCTCTTACTAATAAATCCTGGAGGTTGTTTAGGAAGCCTGGGCCGTGCCCTGTGGTGAAGCCCAGGAGGTAGGAAGCTGGCTGCGTGTCCTCTGCGGGCACCGCAGGGTGTAAATCCTGTCATCCTAGCGGGCGCTCCAGGGCCCCGCCCCCTCGTCCGAAGCTCCTACAGCCGCCATCTGGGAGGTCCCTTGGGTGGCAGCGTCCAGCACTGGGAAGAGCGCAGCCGGGGTCTTGGGGTGATTCGTGAGTAGCCCATAAAAAACAGTTTCCGGAAGTGCATTCTTCTACTTCCAGCCACACCCCTCCTCCTAGCCAG
Source organism: Aethalodelphis obliquidens (assembly GCF_003676395.1). Taxonomy (NCBI): domain Eukaryota; kingdom Metazoa; phylum Chordata; class Mammalia; order Artiodactyla; family Delphinidae; genus Aethalodelphis; species Aethalodelphis obliquidens. The sequence goes on from NW_020837947.1 coordinate 1,117,128, forward strand.
CTCCTCAAATGATAAATCTAGCAACTGAGGCCAACAGCATCCTTGTCGGAGGATGTTACCGTCGGGAGTGGAGGCCGCACGTCGCACAGCAGACAGACAGGCCGTCAACACAACTTCACGCACCTCTGTAAAGTGAAAGCAGGGCGGGGCTGCGCAGCCCAAGGCCGAGAGTGTCCTGTGCCTCCAGCACCAGGGGCTCTTCGTCACTGGCCAGGGCGGGGGCAGGGAGGGAGCCCTGTTGTCACCTAAAGAGGTAGCCGTGGGTCTCCACCACCGTCCCCAGAAGGCCTCGGCCTCACCAGGATGACCCACGCATGCAAGCCTGGAGCTGACTCCAGAAATAATGCACACGGACCGGCTGTCTGGTAACGGCTGCCTGAGGGAGCAAATATTTACCCCAGAGGCACGTGTGCCAGCTGCAGCTGTGTCGGGCTTCCGTGCCATGGTCGCCGTGGGGCACCGGGGCCCCTCACGCCGTCAGAACCGAGCTGTCGGGTGGCTCGGGGAGAGCGTCCACACTGTCCCCTCTGGACTTTCCCAACCATCCCAGGAGGTAGGACTCGAACCTTATTTGAAAAATTAAAACACACACACAGATTCAAAAAGAGTAAATTACTTTCCCAGATCCCTGCAAGTAAGAAAAGAACAGCAAGACCAGCTCCACGGAATTTAAACCCACTCATCCTTGGACCTGTGAGTTCACGGCGATCTGGGCCAGTGAGGTCCAGGCGAGGAAGGCCAGCGGGGAGCAGGGCTGGCGGCTCAGGGTTTACACAGCCATCTGCCTCTAGAGCCTCCAAAACCCCTTCCGCTGACCCAAACCAGAGCCAGAAACCCTTGGAGCGTCCTCCGTCCTCGGCCTGAACCGCGGCTCTGGGACTGCGGGCCCCGCAGCTCCTGCCCCGGGACTTGTCCGAAACTCCGCAATGACGCGGAAGCTCGAACGGGCAGACAGGAGCAAAGAGGCTCCGGATTCCGTCCCAGAAGACAACAGATGAGCAATCAACCATCCTCCCACAAATAACAGAAGAAATGTACTTGTTGCTGCAAAGTTCTCTAGACTCAAGTCAGCAGGAGAAAGCCACCCACCCGAGTGAGTCGGAGCGGTGCGAACACCAGGGGCCGCTGTCCCACCTTAGAAGATGCCCCTGTAATTTTCCAATTCCTTCCCACACTTCCCAGTGACCCAAGGATTTCACAGTCATTAACACCATGATGTGTGCAAAGTTACTACAAGACAGATGCACTTTAAGCCCTCTTGACACACCTGGGTGTCTACTGAAGTATCTGATCAATTTCCAGTCATGTGAATGCATTAGGGGCTGGTGCAGGCTTTGACACTGGAAGACTTAAGGAGCCCTCTTTAAGAAAAATAACCAAAGGACAAATAGAAAATTAGGGACAAAATAAGCATTCACTTACAATGTGAAAAAACACAACAAATTATGCATCTCAACAATCGGACAAATATTCCAAACATAACAAAATCCATATAAAATAATATGATATTTTGATTAACTAACTACGTAATACACACCAAATCTTCTCCCCATGTTGTACATACCATTTAACCTCCCTTTCATGCGTCAATGAATATTTTTCTATTTTAATGCCGTTTCCTCTAGAGAGAACAGAAAGAAAACTCAATTTCCGTAGATGCATGAAATCTAATTTTATTGTTACTACCTGATGCTCATAAAACACGGCATTTCACATAAGAAACGCTTGTTTTATGTAACCGCATTCCCGTTCTGCACATCGCTGACACCGAGATTTTGATAAATTCCATCTTGCACATTATAAATATATATATTTTTCTACATACATGCTGTGTATTTATCATTGCCTTCTTAACAGAATGCTCTTGCCAGAAGAGGTCTTCCGCTTTGACTAGAGTTGGAGGAAACCTGCTAATAATCGAAGGACATGAGAATCGGAAGCTTCGGCAGAATGGCTTCCGGGACCATTCCCTTCAAGCCTCGCTCCTCCCCGGGCCCTGGCCCAGAGGACAGGTCCACGCTGGGACAGGTCTCTGCCCTCCCCTTTGTATCATGGCCAGATGACAGGGACAGTCGTTGGGAAAATACTCTGGAAGCCGTCTCTACACCGGGAAGACCAGCGGTAACTAAGCTGTCCACAGAAGTGACGGCAAACCACGTGACGGTGCCCACAGCGTCCAAACTAAATGCGTCGCCTACTCACCTTCTCTGAACTGAGTCCCCAGATGCCATGGTCTCTCTGTCCTGTCCCCTGACACAAGGGGACACGAGGTGGAGAGGACATGGGAGGGAGGGAGACAGCAGACTTACCAACTCCAGATTCTACACACGCAGCACCCGATGGGCACATCGCCCCGCCCCGTCCCGGCATGGGCCCTGGAGATGGGGTCGGGCGCTGGCACTCAGCCACACCACACTGCGTCAGCACACGTGTGGGACGGTAACACAGGGCCCTGGCAGCTTTATCATTTCAGATTTGAAGGGATGGATACACAGGATCTGGCCTGAAGCTCCCCTCACTGCTGGCCTCAGCGCCAGGCGGTGACAGAGCATCAGCCCCCTGTCGGCTCCTTTTACCCCAGCATTAAAGACATTTTCTTCACCGGAAGCTTAACTGGAAACTTATTAGAAATAAATAGGAATGTATTTGATGAACTGCATGTGCTTCCAAAAGTTTAAAGTCAAGTTTTGAAGGTAGACACTGGAGCAAACCCTTAAACAAGTTCAAATGCTCCCATGCCCTGTGAAACCTGATAAAGAGAATGAATGTTACTTCTAGCGTGAGTCAAGTGTCACGTTGTCCACGCCAAGATCGAGTGTTTGAGGGAGGAAAAAGTGGATCCTAGCCCAGCACCAGGCTAGATGCTGGGCAGCCTGGGTGCACAGCTGGTGGTGCATTTCAGCCATAAGGCAAGACCCACCCACCCCTGCACTGCTTTTTGCCACGTTCTCATGGTTTGGGTCTCGATAGCTTTAAGAACGAAAAGGAGTAGGGGCAAAATGAGGAGAAACTGAATGAATTATGTTAGGAACGTGCAGCCCCTTCTCCACTGCACCATGCTAACATCGAAATGCAGAGTTTGCAGAGTTTATGGTTTATGTTTGGGGAAACATTGAATTTTTCCAGGAGAGTGAGGTGTGTATACATACATATATCTTACTTCGAATGTGCATAGGTTTTCTCGATAAACCTCCTGTCTCCTACAAGAGGTTTCCTGTTCCATGTTTTTATGAAGTAAAGTATTATTACAACACAGTATATATTTTTTACAAATAAAACTGAAGTGTTTGATTGCTATCCATGGAACAATAAACTGGACACCTGGCATTACTCTTCTAGCAGTCTTTACAACCCCCAATATATCACAATAACAGCCCCCTCAGACTCTTTTTCCACAATCTGCCTACATGCTACTCTTTCAGTTTTAAGTAATTGTATTTGCTCTCGGCCACCACCCTGTCTGGGACGTGTGCCATGGAACCCCAGAGAGGTGGCAAACTTCTCTTATCTTACCCGGATGCGGTCGGAACAGTTTGTATATAAACTGCTGGCTTCTGCTGCTCCCGCGTGGACCTTTCAAACCTGACCGCCGGCATCACACTCTTAGGATGCTGGGGTCTCACATCCCAACACCGGACTTCAGCCCCTACACTCCCCAAACCACACGCTCCTGGTCTCCAGGGCTCTCTCTGTAAATGCACGTCTCTCAGGCTTATTTCATCTTCTCCCGCTCCCTTTCCCTGTAGAGTAGAATCTGAACCCCTCCACAGGTTGTAAGACTCTCTGGAAGCCCGTCTCTGCACCCTCCCCTCCCCTCACCAGGAGCTCGTCCGATTCCTCACTGTCCAGCAGACAAACAACCTCCCTAGGACCGCGGCTCAATGGTGAATGGGTTCCCTGCCAGTCAGGCCCTTAGCCACATCCAGTTACAGCATCCTTGACACTCGGTCAAATCGCTTGCTTCTCTGGTCTCGAGGTAACAGGCACACGTCACCTCACATCATGGAATAATCTTGTCTTAACTATGTTTCCACATCTAACTCCTCCTTCACATCATGACTTTCAGCGCTAACTTATTTACCCTGATTCCGAGACAGTGGCAGCTCAGAGTAGGACCTCAGGAGAGAAGCTGTCAGAGAAATTAATGAAGAAATGAACGATCGCGTAATTGGTGGGTATTGAGTGATGCCTATTCACAACTCAGGGTAGTCACCCAACAGCGAGCTGGGGTCGCTAAAGGCAGAGCCAGGACACCGCGCGTCCTGAGGTTAGTCCCTCACTAACTGAGCCCCAGTCCCGGGGAGCTCGGCAGTGTGACTCTGGATCGATGAGTCCGTGCGGTGCCCCTGCTGAGCACCGGCTGGACGCCCACCGCCACGATGCTCGGTGGACGGGATGCAGGGAAAGTGTAAGACTTTGGTCCTTCCAGGAGGAAGGAGACTCAGACAATCCGAGTTGTAAACACAGAAGTGAGCCCGAGAAACAGAATACAGCCAAGACAACCCGTCACAAAATTCAGACAGCTTAGTGCAAATGCAGGGGCAACGGGCTTTGAGACAAGGCTGAAATAAACGTGTGTAGTGAAGGAACGTCTGCAGACCACAGCAGGAACCAGGATGCGTGCAGGACTCTCCCCTGTGGGACTCTGGAGGTCAAAGGGGAGCCCCAGGACCATACGTCTCAGCTGGATTTCACCCTCTGTGTTCACCACCCGTCGATCTGCCCCATCCCACCCAGGTCTTTTTCATGACAACAATGAAAATAATAATTTTGACAACAGCCAACACTTTTTAATGCTAGCCATTGTACTAAGTGCTTTATATGTACTTATTCATTCAATCCTTGCCAACGCAATAAATCTATGAGGGAGGTGATATTACAGAAGAGGAGACTGGACACAACACGATGAATGACCTTGCCCAAGGTCACATGTCTCCCACATGGCAGAAACGAGAGGGTCAAGCAGTGACGGTCCTAGAATGTCTCCATTGAAGGTCTTAGAGGCTCAAACTGGAGGATGGGGTCCAAGGGATTTTCAGAACCCTGACTGCGTGGCAATTTTGATAAAATTGAGATTATTTCAACTGCCCTGATGAACGGAGGGGTCCAGGAAGGGAGGCTGAGGGAAATAACGGGATGCAAGGAGCACCCTTCAACCCTCCATGAAATCACAAGTCCTTAGCACACTTTCCTAGGCATTCTTTTCTGACCACCAGAACCAAGGGAGCGTCTCTCCACCAAGGGAGCTCATGGAGACCACTCGAGGAGATTTATACAGGACCATCACCCTGCAAATGATGAGTCAAAGGTCTGGCTCGTTCTTAGAATGTTAGTACCCAGTCTGATTTGCAGAACTGGATAGGAAACAGATGCTGGGATAAAGCATTTGGTTAAATTTAATTTCAGTATTGAATTTAGTACGACTTTCTTCTGCTAATGCTCTGCAAGTTTACATCATATCTAAATATATCTAACTCCTGAATATGTAGGTGACCAAAAAAATGTGCTGACATGCCATCCTTTACCCTCAACCATTAATATCGACAGATACAAACATGAGGCTGCAATTTGAAATGCTTCCTAAATTTTCCATTTATTATAAATTGAACTTTATACTTACAAACGTTGCAGTTGACATTTGTAAACTACCACAGTGCAATTTACTCTACTGAGAGGCAGTTTGAACTGTTTTTTAAAAACTTCTCTGATCACCTCAGTGATTTCTGAAGCTTTGCTGGTGGGTTGGTCAGGTTTCCCAGCAATCACCACCTTAAATCATTTCTGCTGTGTATTTGTTGCTTTCTTACAGTGGATTAAAATACATGTTTTAAAGAAGGTGTGTCTTTTTGTTGTTGTTGTTGTTGTAGTACGCCGGCCTCTCACCGCTGCGGCCTCTCCCGTTGCGGAGCACAGGCTCCAGATGCGCAGGCTCAGCGGCCATGGCTCACGGGCCCAGCCGCTCCGCGGCACGTGGGATCTTCCCGGACCAGGGCACGAAATCGCATCCCCCGCATCAGCAGGCGGACCCCCAACCACTGCACCACCAGGGAAGCCCAGGTGTGTCTTTTTTATGTTTATCATTTTTAAAAATTTCTCATGATGTACGTTGAGAAAATGGGACCTGCTCAGTGGGTCCCGGATAATCAATTAGTGATGTGTTAATTCTGCAAGGTGACGGTGAGGGTCCGCTCTCCCCAGGAGGCAGGGGGCCGAGCCCCTCCCTGGGGTCGTCTGTGGGAGGTGACCCCAAGGCTGGCCCATCATCCAGTCCCAGGAGCCTGTCTGGCAGTGATTCCCCAGGGAGCTCGACGGCACGGCAGCACCACACCAGGAGAGGCCAGCAGACCTGGCACGCAGGGGCCTTCAGCGATGAAAGTGTAATGACATAGAAAGGGGTCACTCGTAGGTCAGCCCCCAAGTAGAAAATTCTGCTCCTAAACTCTCAGAAATGCACATTCAGATCCACGGAGAAGAAATTCAGGATGAGGCGTGATCTTCAAGAGTTCCCATCCACGTGGGTGATTTTTCTCAGAAAGAAAAGACTGAGAAATTATTTAATTCCTGCCAGAGACCCACCTTAAGAAACTGACTTCGCACTTGGTGCCTTCCTGAGCCACCACTGTCCATCTGCAGCTTTCCTTCCAGACGAGCCCATGTGCTTCGTGGAGGGCGCATCTGGGGGGACGTGTCCTGCCCACGCAGCCCCTACCTGGTGGGCAGGACGCTGGGGGTGCCAGGGCGGCCCCTGAGTGCAGGTGCTGGTCAGGGAGGGCCCTGAGTGCCGAGACCTCTGTGAGTAGAACGTGAGAGACCCCAGAAGTGGAGACTTTCACATTACCTGAGTCAGCTTGTCTCTGGGAGCAACGCCAAGTACGTGGTCCTTTTCCATAAAACGTTTAAGAAAGAAACTTTCCGAAAGGCAAGCCTCCCCCCAGAAGGGTCCAGGGCTCTGCATTTGACAAACACCGCAGACCAGGCAGCTTACACGATGGACATTTATGCTTTCAGGGTCTGGAGCCTGGGTGTCCGAGGTCCGGCATCCTGATGTGGGCAGGGCTGGCTCCCCCTGAGGCCTCTCTCCTTGGCATGGACACGGCCTCTTCTCCCCGTGTCCTCACCTGGCTGTCCTTCTGTGCGTGTCTGGGTCCCTATCTCCTCTTCCTAGAGGGACACCAGTCCCATGCGATGGGGACCCACCGTCATGACGTCATTTTGCTGCAATCCCCTCTCTAAAGGCCCACCTCCAAACACTGTCACACTCTGAGGTGCTGGGGGGCCAGGGCTCCAATATAGTAATTTGGGGACACAACTGAGCCCCTAAAGTCAATTTCAGAATGGTCCCTCTTACCTCCCTGTGCCAGAAACACGAGGGTTTTTCCCTTGTTTTTTTGCCTCGAGAAGCTGGTGAGGTACCTGAGGATAAAACCGAGGAAACCGTGGGGCGCCCTAAGGACCACGGCCGCAGGAGGCTCTCTGTCCCACAGGCGTCCACTGTCGGCCTCCAGGGATCTGCTAAGACGACCCAGCACGTCTTCTCAGCAGTTTCAGGCCCCAGGGGCCCCTCCTCTAGGCAGCTCCCTTGGCTGTGACTCTGCACTTGTCCGGATGCTGATCTGGGTCTGGGGTGTCGTCCCCGGGGCCTCAGATCTCTGGTGGGTCAAGGAGCCATTGATCTCCAGCCTCTTCGGCTTTGTCCTGTTGTGAGGATGGGGAGGTGACTTCCAGGCTCTCCACCTGCTGGAGCTGAGCTGCCCCAGGCCAGAGGTCACAGCACGTCGGGGAAGGGCCTGTCCCGGGGCTGTCTCCCTACACCCCTCCCGCTGTGGCGCTGGGACATTCCTCCCAGACGTCTGAGAGTGAATTCTGTCCCTGCAAAGTGCCGGATATTGAAGTGCTCTCCATCGTCCTCCCGCCCGGCGAAGCCCTTTCCTCGGGGGGTCCGGATACCGAGCGCCAGCCCTCCCCAAGCCCTGTCTCTGTTCCTCTCCTGCCCATCCACCTCCACGGCCATCAGCTCCTCCCCCGAGGTCTCTGTCTGCCGCCCCCAGCGCAGCTGCCCACAGAACCTTCCGGCTCACCCGCTCACCTGCGGCCTCTGCTCTCCCCTTTGTGGCCTCCAGCCCATGCCGAGAGCACACAGCTACCTCGCAGCATGCACTGCCCTACCCGGCCCCTCCACCTAAACCATCCGCTAGGTTCCGTGCGCTGCAACCTTGCTTTGTCCTACCAGGCCACGCGCGATTTCCCCTAAGTCTGCCCTAGTGGGGCTGCTCCCGGAGTCCCACACGAAGGCCAGCTCTCACCTTCGCAGCACTCAGGCACCACCCCTTCCTCCTGGCACCTGCCCACCACCCCCGCCCTCAGACCCAGGCCGGACCCCCCAGCCCGCAAGCCTCCTCTGCGAGTCCCGTCTCCCGTGACGGCTCCTGTCTCCAGAGCTCCTGGAGCGTCCGCAGCCTGACCCGCATCACCTGGCCGTCAGGTGCCCTGAATTCCCGGGGGGGGGGCCGTGAATCTGTTTATAAGCTCGCCGGGGGCAGGGTTTCTGAGTTGAACATTTCTACACTCTTCTCAGCATCTAGTAGGTACTTCGGCTGGTGTGTCCCCATGAGACACTCAAGAGGGACGGTCACGCAGACCCTCACGTGTGTGATGTGTGGTGTGGCTCCTACAGGCTGGGAATTCACGTGGAAGGTCCAGCTGAGCCCGACAGGACAGACGTGTGTGAATTTAGGGGGAGCAAGGGAGCTGCAGCCTCAGTCATCATAGAGATGCTCAGAAAATGGTACCCACTTGCAGAGAGACTGTGATGAGATCAGTCAGGCCTGCTGCATGATGCTCTGTTCTCAGGCTCGCAGAGCAGAGGAAGCGAGGTCTGCTGGCAGTCGGGTGTCTGCCCAGAACCTGTCCAGCCCCTCCCTCACTCCCTCCCCCAAGCCTCTGATTACATGTCATTTTCCCAGAGAGACAGCAGGCCGTCCCAGAGGGGCCGACCCCAGCGTCCATCCCTCCCGATCTCCACGCTCCCGTTCTCCATCTAAGGAGCACCGTCGACCTGGGGCTGTGCGGTGGACGGTCCGCACAAGGACAGTCCTGCGGGTCTGCCGGACATGTCTCCAGTCTCCAGCGGGGCTGCCGGTGCTCGGCACCTGCCCCTAAAGAGCAGCTGGATTTAAACGTGCTTAGAAAATCCTCAAGGATAATTTTTAAAATAGAAAGCAATCCCCGTACGCACAGGCCCGGGAACCGTCTGAGTCCTGGTGGGCGAGCCTGTGCACAGGTCCATGCACGCACGGCGTTTGCAATCCCTGTGCACGCGGTGCATCCACAGGTCTCCGTCATGCATGGCATCCACAGAAACGTCCAGTGACTCTCATTTCCTCTGTCACCGTGGTTGTCTGTGTCATCTGTGAGGGAAAGACCTGGAAAGTGGGGCTTAAAATTTACAGAAGAAAATAGAGTAACTTCATTACATCTATATTCAAGTGTGTTTCAGAATATGTTACAAAGAGTAGAAATTATAAGGAAAAAATTTGACCACATCAAAGGGAAAAGTGTGAGAATGACCAAGACTCCATAAGCGCAGCTAAAGGTGAGACCCAGGCTGGGATCACCCCGAGACGGGCTCTGGGTCCTGTTGCCCCGATGGGAAGCATAAATCAGAGGACACTGGGCACAGCCCTCCACGCAGACCCTGAAGAGGACAAGGTGGAGATGGACTTGGCAGGCAGAGGCCGGGACACCAGACGGCAGGCCCCAGGCCTCCAGGCGGCTGCAGGAAGTCTCAGCCCTTCTGCGGAAACACGCGGGTCCTATAGCCAGCCCCGGCCACACCCCGCACCCGGGTCCGGAAGGTCTGTGGCCACTCACGGGCTCCACCCGACAGAGCCACCTCTTTTGAGAATTCCTTGGTCAAATCACACAGATGACAATTCCAATTCCCTAATGAGCACCTGCCCGGAGCTGTCCCTCAAAATCCTGGCCGGCTCAGTCTTGAGGAAGATCACTCTTTTCTTTTCATTAGGGAAACTTTCCGGGGGAAAGGATAGAAAAGGGCAGGGAGATGGCCCTCTCTGTCTCCCTGTTTCTCTTTTTCCAAACCCAGAATGCACGTTTCTCTCTCCAGTTTCAATCCTCACAACTGACCCCATTCTTCCCTGAAATCTCCCCGTTTTTGAACTCTGCACGTGCTGACCTGCAGGCTGCATGCAGGCAGCTCATCTGCAGGTTATTAAATCTCTGAACACGGGGAGATGAAAGATGGGTGATGGGGGAGGACTTCACAGACCTGTAGAATGGACTCAGCTGTGGGCAACAGAATCTTTTTTCGTATAACAATCGATCAAGAGTGAATTTAAACAGAAGGTTGACTGAAGACACGCACTATCTGTCTTCCCCAGAGCAGCCCCTCCCACGCGATTCCAGCCCCGCCCCTGGCTGTGCGTCTCCACGTGTGGCCTGCAGTGCGCAGGCGTCCTGCCCCCATCCCCACCCCCGGGAGAGCCGTGACCACCGCTCCTTGGCAGTGACTGTGTGATCCCCCTGAAGGGCACAATCAAGAGCTGGAAACACCCCAAAACTGAGTCCTTTGCACATTGAATCCAAACATCGTGCCAGGGCTGGATCCTGGATCGCAGTCCTGGTGGCAGGGCCTGTCTCGGGTTGTGCTGGCCCGAGGCCAGGGGTGTGGAGGCCGCAGGGGAGGGTGGACGATAGCTCATCATCCGTTCAAAATTTCAAAGACTCTTGGGACGCAGAAGAAATCCTAAGACCCTGCCCAAGCCCCTTCCTTTGCTAGAAGCTGACCCACCCACCGAGGGGACGTGATTTGCAAAGGTAAGCATCACATCGGCTGTCCTAGAGGTTCCCTGCGCTTCAAGGCCCCTGAGAAATTCAACTTTCCTCTAGTAAACACCACCTCGCTCAGAATGGCCTCTTTACTTGAATCATACAAGTCTTAGAGCTGAAGTGGGAAACATTTTTAATGGAACCCCTTCATTTTTCAAATGGGGAAACTGAGGCCTGGAGAGGTTAAAAGACGTGTCCAAGGACCCAGGTTAGACCTTGCTGAGCTGGAACCTGGCTGCGCTCACCCGCCCCCCAGCCACCCCCTGCAGTGCTGGGAGCCGCCTCCCGCCCCCGGGACCCGCCCTGTAGACTTCAAACGTGCCAGTTCCCACGGTCAAGTGAGTCAGCCCCGGAAAACCAACCTCTGTCTCTCCCCCCATCCTACCGGCTCTGTTCCTCGGGAGAACCCAGACTAATATACCATATAAGTTAATATCATTCGTTATTTTTCAGTGGAAGGAACCACTTTATTGAAATCTTGATTATTCATCCAAATTGTACTCAACACCCTAAGCTTTGTTCTTTGCCTGCCTTGGTAACAGGCTTCCTAATACACAGAGAGATTTCCAGCCCACGTGCTCCAGACGTTGCAGCAGCATAGAGAGCCATGGAAATCTGAGGTTTCCGAAATCTGAGAGAGAGAGCGCCACCGAAATCTGCCGGTGTACTTGAGATTCTCACGGCTGTCATTCACGCTCCCGCCCAGGAAGGGATCCAGGCCTCCTCTCCCGTCTCCTGAGCTGCTGCGGGGGTCCCCGTGATGCGTCTAATGGGAGGAACACCTTAGAAATTAACTCCAAAGCTGTCCCGTTCTCCCTCCGACCCAGCGATCGGTATCAGTGGCTGGAGGGGTCTGCGTAAGAGGAAAAAATAGAAAGTAAGGGATACCTCGTGTACCTTACACCTCTGCTTCTGGGGGCCAAGATCCTACACAAAATGTCATCCTTGTTTGAAGGTCTTCGTACTCGTTTGAACTGATCATTTCTCAGAATAGTTTCAGACTATGGGAGAGACACGAGTAGAGCTTGTTTCCCCGTTGCCCGTCACCGGCCAGCCTGTCAGTCAGCTTCATCAGCCCAGTCCCCTGACCCCTCGCAGGTGATGCTGACTTTGTAGGGGGGGCTCCAGTGTGGCGGAAGGCACTCGCTGCTCTCCAGACAGAGTCAAGCAGCACTCCTGTCCTTCACAGAAAGCCTGCATTGGGGAGGGTCTTGGACCCTACTAGGGATTTTAAGGTTCCTCTCCATCCTGGTGACACATTTTCCTTTGTTATCACCACGACATCCTCCTAAGAATCTGAGGTGCATGTAAAACCCCTGAATACACTGGGTCTGCACTCAGCGATTTGTGTTCTGTGGACAGAAGTGCAGAGACATGCGTGTCCCTGGGCTTGTGTCCTCGAGCCTGGTTAGTGCATGTATGGAATGAATGCTCCGTGAATGAATGAATGGTGTCAGATGTATAGATTACCTTGAAATAGCTGGCAATGTACATTCAAATCATTTTTTAGGTAAGACTTTCTTAAGTTTAAAAATTATATACACACAAACATACAAATATATATACATACATGTGCATGTATATATATGCACATATATATGTATGTGTGTGTGTATATATATATTTGCACTCTGTAGCTAGTAGCAAACAGGAAATCAATGATGCAGCGTTTCTTGCTGGATGACAAAACTCTGCATCCCCTACACATCGATAAGAGGTGTGTCAGTTCTCACCCCTAGAAATGTAGTGGTGTGTGCTGTCCCTTTAACACATGAATTCTGAGAGAAGAGAGGAGAAGTTTACTCTATTCTGTACATTATCCACCGGAGGATTGAAAAGGCTCATGAGACCACGTCTGCCAAGTCATTCTTCGGAAAATCCCTTGTTGCTGATTCTGAAGTCTTGACATAATCCGCACATAAGCATTTCCATTCCAGAATAATGGGATTTGGAAAATGAACCTCCTTTTCCACTAAGCTGAATTTGAATATAATGTGATTTGTGATGACCAAGGAAGAAAGCAGGACAAGGGTAATTATTTATATTACAAACATGGAGAAAAAGTTTAAGTGGAAGTGTTTACAGTGATTTTTGGGTGTACTGAAATACCAGGAGTAGAAGAAAGCTCTTTGGGCTGACAGCTGGTTCAAGTTAAATCAATCCTGACTCGGAATATTAAATTTTAAATACTCTATGAAGAACGCAGGCTGCGCACTGCATTACTCCGCAGAGGGCGATGGGGCTTTTGCTTGACATAAGGCCCCTGCGTGTGCCTGGGCGTCTGCTCAGCCACCCACAGAGTTTGCATAGCACGCAGTCCCAGGGCCTTGAGAAGAATGCGTCCACTGTCTGCCAGGTGCTGCACTATATTCTGTAGATGTGACCAGGGACTATTGATCACAAAGGTAGATGTGGCGTGAGGTGGGGGAAGATGAACGGTAGTGATGACGGGCAATTTCTGGGCTCCTAAACAAAGCGCTGATTTTCACCCAGTGATATGTGAGGGCCTGGGATTAGGCTGAGAGGCCTGCAAACAGGGATCCTGGGCTCTGGAACAGTTCATTTTCCCTAAAGACGAACAAACTAATTCATTTCCTTTACTTGTTAATATCTAAAGTTATATCCTTCTTCTAGATAAAGTTCACCTACAAACCCGCTAAATATTTCACAAGTAGGGTCAAATGAGAACCAGAGCTAAGAGATTTAGGGAGAAGTTTCTATTAATCTTCCTTTAGAGACTGATGCAAACTAAAAGTGAAGAAAATCCCCCAAGAGAAAGCCACGAAAATACAGCACTGCTCTTTTCATTTCGGATCCCATTTGTTCATCCAAATGAGAGCACCAGTCACCCAAACTGAATTTAGGTAAACCTACTGTGGTGGCCAAACTAAATGTCTGCGCTTCATCACTTACGTCTCTGAAATGTTCTCCATGCAGGCCAGGCAGAGTGCGGATAATTTCCAGTTCCTGCCTAACCCCGCTTTCTCGTCGGGAAGCAAGACAGTGAGGCCAACGGTTGGGTCCAGCGGCACCTCTCTGTGCTGTGACCCTAGGAAGGAGCACGATCGACAGCACGACACACCTCGCTGTTACGGCTTCACAAGGCTTCGTGGACATCATCGTTGCTGTAGTTCAGGTTATGGAAAACTGGACTGGGGATCAAAGGCAGTTCTGCAAACAGGACCTTCCCAATCTGCCTGGGAGGTGGTGGTCTCCTTAGTGTGGGGCTGGGGTGGAATGGCTTTTTGCAGGTGACCCCAGATGGAATTCCTGCTTCTCTTCAGCCTGGGGCTGGGGGCTGAGGCCGGAGGCTGGGGGCCGGGGGCTGAGGCCAGAGGCTGGGGGCTGGGGGCTGAGGCTGGGTATTGGAGGCTGTGGGCTGAGGCCAGAGGCTGGGGGTTGAGGCTGGAGGCTGGGGGCTGAGGCTGAAGGCTGGGGGCTGAGGGCAAAGGCTGGGGGCTGAGGCTGGGGGCTGAGGCCGGAGGCTGAGGCTGGGGGCTGGAGGCTGAAGCTGGGGGTTGGTGGCTGAGACTGGGGGCTGAGGCTGGGGGCTAAGGCTGGATATCGGAGGCTGGGGGCTGAGGCCGGAGGCTGGCAGCAGCTGAGGCTGAAATCTGGAGCCTGGGGGCAGCCTCGTCGCTCTGGTAAGTATGGATGCAACCGAGCTCCCGATTTCTGGAATGTAAAGGGGGCTTTAGGCAGGAAACCCATGAGAGGCCATCTAGGTGAGCCTTGCCGGCATGTCAGGACCTTATAAATCTGGCAACGTGTGAAGGAGTGGGAGTGAGGGTGATGCTGAGTGAGTGAGTTGATGGGACCCCTAAAGGGAACATGGTCCCTCTGCCTGGAGTCCTGCCCTTCCCTCCCCATAATGTTCCAAGTCATGTGGAGCTGAGCCCTGGGGAGTGCCCATGGGTGCTGGGAGTCCGGGGTGAGCTTGGGGTGTGCAAGGCCATGGGACTCTACAAACAGCCATGGAGGGAACCGGCTGCTCTGGGAAAGCGTCGGGGTGGCATTTAAAGGCTCTTGAAAAGCACACACGTTTGCCCGGGGTAAGACCGCTGCCCAGACTTGGGCGTGAAGGGCGTGAAGGACGCATGGCACAGTGTGGGCAGGGCTGGGAGCCCTGTGAAGGGGTCTGAGCGGAAAGAAACTGAAGTGACCAGGCCGAGCTGCCAGGAGCGACCCCAGAAGCCATTTGGTGGCCGCTCCAGGGAGTGTTTAAGGCAAAGGCTCAGATTTACTTCTCCCCGTGAGTGATGGTGACGTGGCCTCAGTGCCTCTTCCCTGGGAACAGAGCCAGTACTATAGCCCGAACCCTCTCAGGGACGCTTTTCAAAACATCACTGAAAACAATAGAAATAACAGCTTGGTCAGTCAAGCTGCTGATCACAGCATAAACAGCCCAGACTTCCTGCATCTCCCTGTGCACTGAGCAGCGCCCAGCAAAGTAGTGGAAAACCCTGCCAGTCGGAAGAGCAGCACAGATGAACTCAGCAGGAGGAGGGTCACCCACTCGACACTGTCACGAAACAGGCCAGTTAACCAGAATGAAAGACTGCTACCTGTGACCTTCACCCAGTTAATTAGAAATTAATTTTTTAAATTCATCAGAAAAAAAAGAAATAATAATGAAGTAATAGCACAATAAGAAAATGTAAGTGCCTATTGATGTCAGGATTTCTTAAGCTTTGGAGTGTGGACCCTTGAGGTTCCCTGAGATTCCTGCAGGGCATTTCGGAGAGCAGAGCTCTTTGCATCAAAACACTGAGACATGTGTTGTATCCCTCCAGATTCAGATCTTGAAGTCCTAAACCCAGGTACCTTATTTTGTGACCTGATTTGAAAATAGGGTCATTGCAGATGTAATGAGTTAAGGTGAAGTCACTACCTCAGGCCCTAATCCAACATGACAGGCCTCCTTCTAAAGCGGGGCATCTGGACGCAGACCCACACCCCAGAGAAGATGGAGGGCAGAGCTGGGTGACCCAAGGCGAGGAACGCCAGCGATGGCCAGCAGCCACCAGGAGCTGGAGAGAGGACTGGAGCAGGTCCCCTCCCAGACCTGCAGGGGCCACCCTGCCCCCCCCCCATCTCAGACACGCTCCACAGCTTGAGGTGATGATTTTCTGCCGTTGAAGCCCCAGCCGACTCACGCCGGGTCTCACCGTGTGCTTGCATAATCTTCCCATTTTCTAGAATATTCCAGGGTTACAGTGTAAATCTGTGTGCTTTCAAAGATCCACTCAGTTTCTTCCTCCTTCTACAGATATGTCTGGACTCAGCACCAACTAAGCATCAAAAGAACTCTCCTGTGTCAAGTCTCTGGAACCAACAAAAGCAGCGCAGGAACGTTCCGAGCGTTGCGTAACTGTCCCGAATCTCATGATTTATCCTGGAACAACTCTGCGCAAAAACAGTGGTGGGAACACTGCGGGCCAGGAGTGTAAATCAAAGCCGTGACTCCAAGACGCTCGGGCAGCCTCTGGGTTCTCTCTGGCCCTTACAGTGGACACAAGGCAGCGTGACTGGAGAGAAGGCCTTTGGTAAAGCACGAAAGCTATCAATCCCAACCCTTGAGGGTGAGTCTTTTTAAGATTTTCTTTGTCAAAATGGGAAGTGTGCGTGCAGTGAAATATGGAGACTGTCTTGAAGAAAACCACGTGGGCAGTGGCCGGAGATGTGCAGAAGCCAGCTGCTTCCTTTTCAGTGGACACCTGGATGCTGAGAGAAGACAGACAGCTCTGATGATGCGGACTCGGGATCAGGCAGACATTTTCTCAGAAATGAGGAGGTGAGTCTGTCCATTCAAGGACCACAACTGACAGTGTTTATTCTCATGATACAACCTGCGCGTTCATGAGAAAATAGAATTTTGGAGATCTTGTATCTGCCACTGTGAGCCTGCCAGCCACACGATCCACAAGGAGTTTTCTGATATCAGTGGCGATATTAACAAAAACAATTCCCATATATTGTTTAACGCGGAGCGTCGACCTCTGGAAGCCCCGAGTGTAACTCGCTGAACCAGTCTTTCCCAGAAGTCCACGCCTGGTGCTGTGAACTGGTGCAGAGGGAATGGTGCCTTCCCTGCGTGAGCTGGCTGAGTGGGACAGATGTGAGGGCTGGCACTGTGGCCGCACATGTACGTCCAGAGTCCGGGTCGGCTCACCTTCTGGAAATGCCGCCGCCAGGCAGCATCAAAGAAGAGCCATGGGGCTCCCCTGGTGGCGCAGCGGTTGGGAGTCCGCCTGCCGATGCAGGGGACGCGGGTTCGTGCCCCGGTCCAGGCAGATCCCACATGCCGCGGAGCGGTTGGGCCCGTGAGCCATGGCCGCTGAGCCTGCGCGTCCGGAGCCTGTGCTCCGCAACGGGAGGGGCCGCAACAGTGAGAGGCCCGCGTACCGCAAAAAAAAAAAAAAAAAAAGAAGAAGAGCCAAGATTATCCAGCAGGGCTGTGGAAATAACCCTCCCTTTGCTAATTCCACTTGTGAGCAATGCCGGGTATTCCTGGTGCATCGATCAAAACGTGGTGTCAGCACAGGTTTAACACAGAAGCAGACAAGAGGCCATCGCTCCAGACATTAGATTGTCAAACTGTGATATAGCAGCACTCTTGTCACTTAAGATTGTTTGCCTAGAAAATTCTGTTTTTCATTAAATGTTATTTATGTTGACATGTAACCAACTTTATTATTTATTTTATTGCTGTTTTTAATGAAATATTTAAAATGTTTTAAAATATCTTCAGTTTTAATGTTAACAGGTTAAATATCAATAGATACGATTCATCACTTATCAATTCATTTTATTTCTCTGCTACAGAGCAGTTCACCCCTGTTTTTTGTTTTGTTTTGTTTTTGTTTTTGGTTTTGCGGTACGCGGGCCTCTCACTGCCGTGGCCTGTCCCGTTGCGGAGCACAGGCTCTGGACGCGCAGGCTCAGCGGCCATGGCTCACAGGCCCAGCAGCTCCGCGGCATGTGGGATCTTCCCGGACTGGGGCACGAACCTGTGTCCCCTGCATCAGCAGGCGGACTCTCAACCACTGCGCCACCAGGGAAGCCCTCACCCCTGTTTTTGTCTGACGTTTAAAATGTACCTAAAAGACCAAAAATAAAAAGAAATGTAGCTCTTACCCTGGAGTTAATACTTTCAATCCCAGGATAAATGTTATTTTGTGTTTAATATAAATGTACAAAATTAATATCAAATGATGTATTTTGTACCAAATATCTATATGAGTGAGTATCATCTGGGCTGCTGATACTGTGATGTGCTACAGGCACCTTGAGGACCGCGTGTGAGCTGGACTGGCCCTGAGGCAGTGGGGTCAGAGCCGTGCAGACCTCATGCCCTCCTCAGCCACGTTTCGTGTTTTTGATCGATTAGTTTCCCAAAATGAGTTTCTATTTACTGGAAATTTCATTTTTTATTATTGCAACATTTTATTTGTTTCATATCTAGTTTTTCTTACCCTGAGGAAATTATTCAAATTCTATGCTCCATGTCAATTTTTAATAAACTAAATAAAACCTGACCACCGGAAAAAAACCAAAGACTTGATTGTGAGATTAACAAGTTCTTCTCCCCATCCCTCCCCGGGAACCCACGATTAATTCCTGAAAAACAAACTAACAAATAGGGTATTAGAGGTTTTTTTTTGTTTCTCTCTCCCCCGCTTCCCTCTTGCTGTCGCTCTCTGTCTCTCTATTTCTCTCTCTGTTTCTCTGTCTCTCCTTGTCTCTCTCCCTTTACCTCTCCCGTTACCGCTGTATGTCCCTCTGTCTCTCATTTGTAAGAAAGGACACCCATCTTCAGCCAGAATTCTCAGAGAACTTTACTCTGTTCTTAAAAACCCTGATGTGGAATCCTTTCTCTCCCTTACAGATGTAGAAACGCAACTTTTACGAGATCTTCAGCTCCTTGGTACACTGTTCAAACCTCGAGGCTTGTGTTCATGGCAACTGTAGGAAACATTTTCCCACATGTAGGAAAAAATCATTAATTATCTTAGTTGAATTTTCATTTTATCTTCACAGTCAAGAAAAAAAAGGAAATCCACAACCCCCTGTCAATCACACAGCATTGAAGATCAAATACTTCTTTGCGCCCTGACCCTGTTTAATCATATGGAAAAAAATAATCTACCTTGTAGTCCATGTTTTACTCTCAGTAATTTCCTGCGGTGAAATTAACACAGGTCTTTCAATCCCTTTGGCCAATAAAAGTGTTTTGTTGTTTTTTAGGTTAGAGTCTGATTTAGAATTGAGATGAGAAGGTATATAACCTTTGTTATAACCTTCCTTTGTCGGCAAGATTCTCAGTGATTTCTCTTTCTGTCCCCATTTTTACACATGACAGAAATGTCAGTTCTCGACAGTATTTGCAGCATCCATTTTTGTCGACGGTGGTAAATTAAACCATACATTTAACCTCTGCAGGCATTTTGCTTTGTCCTTTGACAGACTGTTGATTAGATTTTAGTGGATATGTAAGACGGTAACACGTTTATTTTAAAAACTGGCATTTTTTACAAATCCAGGTTCATTATCTGTGGTCCCTGCAGAGTAGAGAAATCCCTGTGTCTTCTGCGTGGAGCCACAGCCAGTATGGTTCTGTGGAGATCATGGGCCTATCTTCAAATAGTGTTGGCTGCTAGTTACACACCCGTAGAATCACCCACCCACAGATCTGCCTAGAATATTGACAACCAAGGGTCTCCTGACCAGTGCCAAAAGCAGTCCTATAAATTATAGCTCCTGTGATGAACCAGTTTCCCCTAAATGAATGCCAGATGTTTTACAGGTGACCTGAGAGAATGCCACAATTCCCCAAATCCCATAAATAACAGGAAAGCTGTCGAGAGGGATAAGCAGAGATAGATCATTGTAAAGCCCCTCAGCATTCCTGCTTTTAACTCTTTGTCAACTAAAGGGCCCTATTTTCTTTAAACTACAATAAAAGAATGTTTTTTTTAAAGTTTATTATTAACCAGACAATTCTGGTTGAATTTTTTTTTTTTTTTTTTTTTTTTTTGCGGTACGTGGGCCTCTCACTGTTGCGGCCTCTCCCGTTGCGGAGCACAGGCTCCGGACGCGCAGGCTCAGCGGCCATGGTCACGGGCCCAGCCGCTCCATGGCATGTGGGATCCTCCCGGACCGGGGCACGAACCCGTGTCCCCTGCATCGGCAGGCGGACTCTCAACCACTGCGCCACCAGGGAAGCCCTGGTTGAATTTTTTGTAGTAGAACAAATGGGACTCCTGGCATTAAGAATATACTAAGATCCCCCACCAGGTGGAACACGGCTGTGCAGTCATAGGAATGAGGGGGTCCCTCGTGCAATGACCACCGAATCAGGTAAGTTTCAGACTGAATCCTCTTTTTTCTTGGTCTTCCCACCGGGTCTGTTTCTCTGGAGGATTCTGACTGATGCACGTCACCGGCCCCAGAAGCCACAAATCTGCTCTCTCTACACGCTTGCTTTTTCTAGAAATTTCATGTAAATGATATTATATGACGTGGAGCCCTTTGTGTCTGACTACTTGTATTCTGCGTAGTGTTTTTGTGATTCATCCAGGCTGTTGGATGCATTGGTGTCTCGTTTTTCTTAACTGGTAAATAATACCCACAGCACCACAACTTGTTAATGCATCTCTTGATGGACACTTGGGCTGCTCCTAGTTTTTGGCAATTATGAATAATGGAACCCTGAACATTTAGGTGCAAGTCTTTGTGTGGACATATGTTTTGATTGATCTTGGGATATATTTATAAGACCTAATTGCTGGATCGTAGTAAGAAGATGCCTATCTATCTTACATTCCCACCAACGATGTGTGAAGGTCCTAGTCTCTTTGTCAACACTTGGTAATGTCAGACTTTTGGATTGTAGCCATCCTAGTGGGCATGTGGTGGTATCTCACATTGTATGTCTTTGCTTTCAAGGGATATTTTTGTTGGGTATAGAATTCTTGGCTGACAGAATTTTTCTTTCAACACTTAAGCTCTCATTTCATTATCTTCTGGCTTACATAGTATCTGTCAAAAAGTCAGCTACCATTCTTACCTTCGTGCCTCACTATGTGATGGGCTACTTTTAAGATGTTTTTCTTTGTCACCAGATTTCAGCAGTTCAATTGCGATATGCCTTGGTAGACATTTTTTATGTATATGTGTCTGTGCTGTTTCTTGCTCTTATTGAGCTTCCTGGATTCTATTGATTTAGAGTTTTCATCAAATTTAGAAGAGTTTCTGACTGCTGGTTTTTCAAACATTCTTGTCTGACTGCTTCTGAGATTCAGTTGTTAAACCTCTTGATATTACTCTACAGCTTGCTATATTTTTCCCTTATCATTTCTCTCTGTGCATCATTTGGGAAATATACTATTGCTATTTCTTTAAATTCACCAATCTGTTTTGGGAAAACATGTGGTCAAACTCAGTTGTTGAGATTTGGAGGTCAGATAGGATTTCAGAGCTAAAGCCTGATTACTAAAACGGTATTTTAACTACAAAAGGTGTAGGCAAAGCGTGGCTCTTGGGTCAGCTGACTGTTTTCTTTTAGTAAAATTTTATTTGAACATGGCCCTGCTCATCTGTGTGGTGTCTATAGCTTCTTGTGAGCTGCAGTGACAGAGCTGAGTCACTGCAAGAGAGACAATGCAGCCTGCAAAATCTAAAATATTTGCCAACTGACCCTTTACAGAAAAATTTGTGAGAACTGTGGACGGGGGAATTCCTAAGCAGACATACTTCGCTAGTTGGGCGTATGGAGACCTAGGGCTTTGGCCACTTTTTATCACAAGGAACACCATTCTTTCCCATTTAAGTGTAAACTTCATCTTTCAAAAAATCTTGATGATATTTAATGCAATACTTAATGGAATACATAAATGTGCATGTGGTTTGTTTCCTTCACTAAATTTCAGTTGTGAGCAGTCATCGCCTGGTTTGATTCTGGTGCCTGACTGCTCTCTTACAGAGATGCATTTAAGTCTCCTTGTGAACTGCAGTGTTAAGTGTTAAAAAGCCTCAAGTGGCAGGTGCCCCAGGCACTTTAAGTTCAAGTGGCACTCTAGCCTCTCGGCTAATGCCGTCACCTTTGCAAGTTTGTAGCTGCTCCAGGGAGTTCACGTGCCTAATTAGAGGATTAGAAGGCTCCCGCGCTGTTGTTAGATGCACATGTGGCTGCCAGAGGCCCAGACCTCACCAAGAGAAACAGCGGAGGCTGGATTCCAGGACTGGCATTGGCCCCGCTTGAGCCATTCTTAGAATTAGAAGTATTTAAACACCGCGGTGAAACTCATCAGAAAGAGGTCACTGCTTTGGGGACTGCCATCCAGCTCTCTGAATGCTCCCTGGCAAAAACTTTGCATCACAGAGACTCTGTTTTCTGCTAAAACTTCAGATTGGAGATGCGGGGTGAGACCCGGGAGAGGAGGGCACAGGGGCCCATGAGCACAGACAGATATTTTTAACTAAAGAAACACTTCTTTCATGCACACATGCAAAGGAATAATTAAGATAAATACGTCCCATCATGTTTAGTGTGCTCTCCGGGGATCCGATCTGACTTCTGACATTTTTCTAACACAGAAAGCGCCAGGACAATGCTAGGTTTCATTAATGGTGGTAAGAATAGCATTCACTTTGAAAAGCATTTCTTTCCTATCCCTACTTGAAGTAATTTTTATGTGTCACGGGAGTTAATTTTCACTGCTCTCCTGTGAGGTGTTATCATTGTTCCTATTTACAGACATGGAAGCTAAGGCTAGCAGAGGTTTCACAGACCCAGTTTATAACTTCACGTGCTGCATGCCATATTCTGCTGAATGAACATACGACCACTTTCTTATGCGTGTTTCACATGTTGAGAGTGGTAGGAACGATGTGTAGACATGGTGATTGCTATGGAATTCCATAAATTACATCAAACAGATGACTTCCATCTATGAATGTAATATTTCCTTTTACCTTCTGTACCTTAATTTTTTAAAAAATCCATCTTAAAGGCAAACATGTCATAATTGCACTGCATGTCCTGGGATTATCATTCACAACACAAGCCTTCGTTTCTTTAGATGTGGTGGATGCCATGGGGAATCCACCCAACTTTCTCCACAGAGAAACACGCCTTTCTTCTTTCCCTTCATGTAGGAAGAGCAGCTCTTCTACTGACCTGCCTGCTGGGTGTGTAGTCGTGACCAGGAACATGTGGGGTCAGCGATGGTCGTCAGTATCCGGGCCCTGTGACCAGCCTCCCTGGCCAGCATGACCACAGCTGGGAGTCCATTCCTCAAGCTGGCAGAGGCTTTGCAAGTGTGTGTGGTGGGTACTGAGACCAGGGTTCTCCTCTGTTCCCCCAAAAGACCACAGGGATCCTACAAACTTCTGAGAAAACGACCCACTGCTTTTCAGAAGTGTAAGGACGCAATTTCATGCATGACAGCTCAGGAAAGCACCTTTAGTGTACCCATTAGTATACTCATTTCTTCAAATGTAAACCAGACACCTGGCTCAAGTGAAATTTCCAGTTGTGTTTCTTTCCCTCCAAGCCTCTGACGTTTGTAACTGTTCACATGTTAACCCAAGCCGCTCACTCACTCACCTTAGTAAAAGCGTATTTGGGGATTTTATGTGCTGGGATCGAACATCAAAGAATTGTTTTCATTGCAGGGCTTTTACTAGCCAAGTCTGAATTCAGAACAGACCCTGATCAGCGGCAAATGGATCTGGTGAGCAGTTATGCTTAGAAATAAAATAGGTGAGCTGTGATCCGTCGGAGTCTAAATTGAAATTTCCCCACATTTGGAACGTTTGGGAAGAATCCCTGTGCTTCTTGTAAATGAAATTTATCTTTCCTGTCCTCTGGTTACTTCAGCTTCCCTTTACTGTCTCAGAAGTGCCTTTTCCCCAGTCACGCAGCATCGGGACCACGGGGGTGGATACTGAGAAGGGCTCAGTTTCACAATCTCTGAACCGCATCAGAGGTTCATAGCTTCTTATCAGACGGAAATATATCAGATTCAAAGAATATTACATGGAAAAATAGAACAAAAGGAAATATCCTTTCTCCACCTCATCCCATTCCCTGACTCTGCCCATTTGTGGGCGCCACCAGCTTTGTCTTGGCCCCATCATTCCAAGAGGTAAACAGCTACCTCTGCTCGCGTGTCCCTGGGAAGGAGCATTGCTGAGACCCAAGGAGGGAGGGAGTGATACCCACAGAGACACAGCCTTTGGCTTCATCCTTATTTTTCTAGTCTAAATCCCCAAGACCATGTCCAGAAACTCAAAACCCTGTCCACTCTGTTTCCATGCATATTCTTTGGGATAATTTCATAGACGGTCTCACTCTACAGGTTTATCACATTCCCTACTTCTCGTCCTGGACACAATGACATTCGGGATATTGCTCTGATCACCTCCTACCTACACCAAGGTGAGCTCTAAGAGGAGCAACCAGGACGACATTGAAACATCTGTAAAAGCTAAAGCTTTGAGGTGGTTTTTCCTGAAGATTCCAACGCGCATTCACTTTGAAATACTCCACAGAACTGAAGAAGAAAGACTGCCTGAATGTTCACATGCTTCTCCAAACGTCTGTTAACAATCTCCACCCTTGAGCCCCGCCCAGGGCTGAGCGATGCTGTGTGACCATAGAGGGGGCAAACAGGCTTCCCGAGAACTTGGGACCTTTGCTTTTTCTTCTTGTTTTAAAACGTCTGCTTAGAGTTAACTGCGAGGCTAGAAAGAGTCCCCATAAAATGAGTTCAGACCTGAGCCTAAAGTTGAGGGATTGGGTGGGAAGAGAGGAGATTAGGGTCAGAATTAGCTTGCTGTTGTCATCAATGCAAAGGATTCAGAGGAAGGAATGTTCAGGAGTGACTTTTCTATCCACAAAGCTTTAAACGAGAGAAAACTGACTTAAAATAATGCAAAGGTTTCAGTTTCACGTCAGGGAAAAATTGATGGAAAAATTTTAAAAGTTGACCCTTGAGGGCGTGTTAGCGCCAGGATGGGAGCACGCCCGACCTCAGACCCTGGTCCTTGGGGGCCTGGGTTCCCTGAGATCAAAGGATGGATGCAGAGCACAGGACGGGCCAAGCAGCCTCGGACATTCACTGTGAATGTACAGAATTAATTAAGATACACAATTGGCCAGAGGGATGTCCAGGTATTAGAGCCATGGGCACCTTGGAGGAAGCATGATCAGGTGTAAGGTGAGGTCTTGCCCCTCTGGAAGGGGAGGGACTGGACCCTGGTACCTGGCAGGTGGAGGGGACACCAGAAGCCTTACTCTTTTTTTATTGGAGTGTAATTGCTTTACAATGTTGTGTCAGTTTCTTCTGTCCAGTGAAGTGAATCAGCTGTATGTATACATATATCCCCTCCCTCTTGGACCTCCCTCCCACCCTCCCCCACCCCACCTCTCTAGGTCACCACAGAGCACGGAGCTGAGCTCTCTGTGCTTTATAGCAGCTTCCCACTAGCCATCTATTTCACACATGGTAGTGTGTATATGTCAGTCCTAATCTCCCAATTCGTCCCACCCACCTTACCCTCCACCCCATGTCCACATGTCCATTCTCTACATCTGCATCTTTATTCCTGCCCTGGAAGTAGGTTCATCTGTACCATTTATCCAGAAGCCTTATTCTTAAGACTCTAAAAAGTGAAAGGTAGGCACTGTGTGTGTGTGTGTGCATGTGTGCGTGTGTGTGCGTATGTCTGCTGTTCAGTCACTCACCTGCTTGACTCTATAGAGGAGACCCAGTTCCTGCATCTAAGGAGATTGTTAAACAATGAGCCTCTCATTTCTCAGAGACACAGAAGACTCCCTGTATGTTTCCATGATGCGGGCTCACGCCCACGTGGGAGCAGGACCCCCAAATTGCCAAACCTCTACCTCATAAAAGGTTTGTCTCAAGATCTGTGTCCAAAAATGAGCACCTCATAAGATCATAGTGAAATTTCATTCTTAGAATCATTCATTGGTTTTGAGGCATCAGCTCGAAAGCCAGCAGTTTCTTAGGATATATTACTTATCCACCTTCATTTTAATTTTTATCCCACTCTGTGTTCTTTGAAGGGGCAGCCTGCACAGCATCTGAGGTGAATGGACGCTTTAAAATGACATAGTTTAAGGTTGCTAAAGGTTGTCCACCTGTCAAAGTCCCTGGGGGCGTTTGTTATAAATGAAGTCCTGAGCCAGGTAGGTTGAACAATTTTCCAAGGTTAATTACCAAGGTCGCCCGTGTTCAGGCCGAACTGTGTGGTCCCCTGAGATGCTGCCATGTTAGCATCACCCCCTCCCCCAACCAGACCACCCAGGCTCCTGTCCCCGTGGTCACCACACCCTCCGTGTCACCGAACGTGCTCATCTTCCTGGGGCTCTGTTCCTTCCAGAATCTCCAGTTCTGCCCATAAAATAAAGCATATTGTTCACTGAACCTCTGTGTCAATCAAGAGACAGGGACCTCTCACAAAGGATGCTTTCCTAAGACAGCAGTTATTCAAGCCAGTGTTCGGTTAGTGGGCAGCAGCTGTAGAGACTCGGGTCATTTTACCCTGAAAAAAGATATTTCTAGATGAGAATGAAAGGAAACCAGTTGCATGGATACCTGTGAACAATATCAAACCTAAAATTTTATTTTGAAAATTCAAAACCAGCAGCTGAGACATTCAAATACAAGGGTGACTTTCCTGATATAAAAGGCAGCTGGCTCTCCCTGGGTAGGTTTGAAGACGCACAGCTGCAGGTGGCCACACCAGATGTAGGCACGCCGGAAATCCCGGAAAACCGACCGGGGCCAGAGAGTCCCGGCCACAGCGGTGGCCGTCCCAACCCGGCCCCTCAAACAGACCAAGGGCATCTGTTCTTGGAGCTCCTGCCAGGGCAGCTGGGCTGGGCGTTCACTCCCTGGATCAGGAAGGCACCTGAAGTGGTTTGTCTGCAGAAGTGGAGAGAGGTCAGTTCTTACCAGATGTTTGCTTTGCGTTTGTCAGCTTAAATAAAGCATAAGATACAGCAGTGCTTTTCATCCCACCTCATCTCAAACATCTTTTGGTTTGTTTCCCAAGGTTTGGTCTCTGTCTTCTGACAAAGTCTGCACTTGGGATTTCAGAGTTGGGGGAAACTAGAGGTAGTGATCCTTGAAACTTTCTTGAGTACAAGAAACAAGACTTCCAACACGCTTTACAGGAAACCATTAGTTTTCAAACTCTGCTGGACCCTGAGTTACCAGACACTGCCCGGGACCTGCCCTGGGAAGGGAGGAAGCTGAAGGGTGGCTTCACCTAAAGTCAAGCTCCTCGATTTCCCCGCAGCTCTCAGACAAGACCAGAGATAGTACCTGTTGCCATCCTGCTTTCCGCCCCCCGGGCCAGACCCTGCGCCGCATCTGTGCCCCCATGACCTCAGCCTCGTCCGTCCCGGGAACCCAGCTGCTGCTGGACGTGACTCTGGTCAGCCACCCCCTCCACTGCCAGGGGCCTCTCCCCCATGCGGGGCTTCACCACCTGGGCTCAGACTCGGGGTTCCCAGCACCCGTCTGCCCACCTGCCGACAGGTGACTCTCCATCCACAGGGATCTCATCCTGCAAGGCCCCGGATCACTCCGCGGACCTCCGAGCACTGCCGTGGCCGAGCCTTCAGTCTGAGCACAGGCTTCCACCGGCCAGACACGAGCTCTGGGTCCGTCACCACACTGTCCTTCACACTTGCCATCACAGGGCCTCCTCTCTGCACCTATCCAGCCCTGGGTGCCCCGTCTGCTGCCCTGCAGGGACGGACGGCTGGACGGTCCACTGGAGTACTTCTTTCAACATCTAGTACAGTGAGGCTCCATCCTTGTTGAATGAAATGTTTCCCAGTCCTATACCAGGGACCACCTAGAGCCCGAAAAATTAAGAGGACGAATGCATTCCCAGTCCAGCCCCCCCCACCAAACCCCACACTCTGGTTATTGTGAAAAAAGCACAGCTAAAATCGTTTTCTTGGAAAGAAGAGAGCCATGCGTACGTAGTTTTTGACTAAAAGCAGTCTTTCCTTTGAGCAATCGCGTTTGTTAAAACTGAACAGTAGGGAGCGCTGTTGCCTCTTGCAGAAAACAGTCAAACAACGTTTTATGGCAGTGAAAAAAATTCGTTTAACTAGTTCTTGAGATTTTAAATAAAGGTCTCATTAATACTGAGAATTTCATTTCATTTTACACGAAAGAGAGCAATCATTGGTTTTCAAATTCTTTTTGAATTTGACACACATTTACTTAAAGTGTTGGGGAGAACCAGTAAAGAGCAAGCCTAGAAGGTTAGGAAAATGCCTGATCTGTCTTCCACCAAACGGGGTTCCCAGCCATGAGCTGTGGGCAGGGTATCACAGGTGTGTTCAATTCATGCTGCGTGTCTATTCAGGGATTGTCTGTTCATTGGAAGGAAGAAAGGACATGAAAAAAACTAAAGGCCTTTGGCTTTTACAATCTTAGCGAAGGTCTGGTTTGCTAAAAGGCATCTGAACATCTGGGCACCGTTTCTTGGTGGATCAGTCTGGACAATGTCTTTCAAACACCCTGCGTGGCGGAGCACCGCCCCAGGGCAGACAGCCGGGGAGGGCAGGTGCCTGACACGCCTTTCTCGGGAGCCGCAGGCACATGACAAAACGCACCCCTTTCATGTTTGGATAAACAGTTTCCACTCCTTTGATTTCTTTTCTATACTCTGGGGCCTGCAGCACCGCGTTACGGCTCAGATATGCAGGCCTGCTTGACAAAGTGTCACGGCAAAGCTCTGGCTCCTGACCTGGGTTTTGCCGGGTTCCTCTGTGCTGCCAGCGATCTCGAAGAGTTCTCCAAACCTCTGGAGTGAACCGAGTTCCCCATCAGGGTGAGGTTACGTAATATAAATACAGACCACTCAGCACGGGGCATGAAGGCCGAGGAAAGGTGCTGGTTGACATAACGAAGATGCAGCTGAGGGTGATGAGAGTGGGTAGTCACGGTCTTCTAGCCTGGGCATCGGAGCAGGTGAGTGCGTGAAAGGCAGTGGTGGAGTCGGGCGATGTGGAGACTCACAGATCGGCTCCAGAGGTAGCTGCTTGCCGTCATTGCGGGACGAGGGTGTACAATCTTCTCCTGTTTAAGAGGAGTGTGAAATGTGTATTTTAAGTGAAACACCCGATTTCTAAAATGTGATTTGAACAACATAAGCTACGGTCACCAGAGCTGGTCCTTGGTTTGCCAACTGGTACCTTCCTGTCCCAGGACACTTGCTTTTAAACATTTTTCAAAGACAGAGTCTACTTTCCAAATGGAGTCACACACAAAACTCTAAAACAAAAAGTGGTATGCATTTCCATAAGAGTATGTTGTTAGTTTAACTTTCTCATATTTACTTATAGCAATTGAGAAAATGATGGCGCTGTTTTGATGGGCATTTAAAAGTTGAAATCCTGGGAAACCGATAGCTGCTTTACATCCCCTCAGAATCCAAGTTATTGCTACATTCTGTTTTGGTGACACTATAAGAAGAAAGTTCTGATTGACACAGAATCAGAAATATAGTTGCAAAGAGTGATTTTTAAAGTATGCCTTAAAATCCTGGGATACTTCCAAATTCAACTAGATCTGGTGCTTTAAAGAGGGATATTAGAATGTTCACTTCCAAGATAAGTCAAGTAGCAAAATGTAACCACTTCTCCCTTCCTGACCACAAAAGTGAAAGTGAGCCAAGCACCAAAACTCTCTACAGCCCAATCTTATCAGGATGAGAGTTTTATGGTAGAAAGAAAAAGTGCCAAGCAAAGACAAAGGCCCTTTCCCTGGAAGTCAGTCAGTCGCCCCAGCACCGAGGTCCTCCCTGGAGCCACTCCCCTTGAGAGGTGTGTACAGGCCTGTTCATACAGGAAGGGGCGGAGCCATGTCTTTGTAGTGAATGACGTCGCCGCAGATACGCAGGGACCAGAGGACATTTTCATCTAGGCTTGTAAGCAAAACTGACGTTGCTTGCTCAGCAGCTAAATAACATTCCAGAATTGATAGATAGATGGCAGATGGACAGATGGACAGACAGATCACGTGGGTCTGGTTTCAAAAAAGGCAGAGAAGATGAAGGTCTGCCGAGGGAGCGCCTGACTGTTCGGCAGTCTTACTGCGCATCAGTTGGCGGCAACTGCCCGTGGCTGAGCTCACCGGGCTTTCCTTTCTTTCTTTTCTTTTCTTTTTTTTTGCCTATTTTAGACATATTAGTGTATACATGTCAATCCCAATCTCCCAACTCATCCCACCAGGGTTTTCAAGATCATTTAATTGGAAAACGTTTGGATCATGACTGTCGTGAAGAAGTGACGAGAATCTCTATGCTTGTGTGCATTTGGTCCATGACACAGATTTGGAGTATCAAAAAAAGAAAATAAAATGGGCCAACCACTTCTTTTTAAAAAAAAAATTTATTGAAATATAGTTACTTTACAATGCTGTGTTAGTTTCAGGTGTACAGCAAAGTGATTCAGTTATACATATGTGTATATATATTCTTTTTTAGATTCTGTTCTATTATAAGTTATTACAAGGTATTGAGCATCGTTCCCTGTGCTATACAGTAGGTCCATGATGATTATCTATTTTATATATAGTCGTGTGTACATGTTAATCCCAAACTCCTAATTTATCCCTCCCACCCTTTCCCCTTCAGTAACCGTAAGTTTTTCTCTATGCCTGTGAGTGTTTCTGTTTTGTAAATCTAACCCCTTTCATTTGTGTTAACATGTGGCTGTGTGAAGAAATGACTCCATGGGTTTCTTTAATCTAACAGAACAAGGCTGCCAGCAGGGCATCCTTCCTGAGGAAGGCCAAAGGATAGAGCGCCCCCCCTCGCTGACATGGACCCCAACGGACCCAGCCTTGGGAGATCACCCAGGAGAAAATGGTCATGATTAGAGTCAGATTTCAGCCAAACCCTGGAAAGCTTGGCGTGCGTTGAAAAGCATTGGTAAGTGACCCATCTGAATGGAGAAGCCCCTTGGAAGAGGAAAACAGGTGCTCCACGGGGCCACGATTCTCCAAAACGTCACATTCGTGTCCCACAGCCAAGAGTATGACTTGTTCGCTGGGTTGAACTCCTAACTCTTCTCACCTAATTCAGAGGAAACTCGGAAAGACTCAGAGGTGGAGCTGACATCTGTGTGTGATGCTCAGTGATTGTCTCCATGGTGACCAGGTGTTAAAAGCTTCACGATGTCTTCAAGGTCCCTTTCTGGATCCTGCGAGAGATGGTTTTGTTCTGGGCCAGGGCAAATGCTGCCAGTTAGGCTGGAGCAGTTTTAGTTTACTTTCTTTATTTTTTTGATGTGGACCATTTTTAAAGTCTTTATTGAATTTGTTACAATATTGCTTCTGTTTTTTAAGTTTGGGTTTTTTGGCCATGAGGCATGTGGCATCTTAGCTCCCCGACCAGGGATCAACCCCGCACCCGCTGCACTGGAAGGCGAAGTCTTAACCACTGGACCACCAGGGAAGTCCCTGGCGTGGTTTTAGATTTATCTCAGCTAGGAAGGCTGAGGAAGACTTCCTGCCACATCACACTGCCATGCCACTGCCAACGCCAGAGCACAAGGTTTGCAAGAAAGAATGAACCCCGGTCCTGGAGGGGCTCCTATCTGAAGCTGCTTCTGCACAAGGGCGAATTAATGGGCTCGTTCTAGCACCAGCCCTACCGCTGCCTCCACCCAAACCCTCAAGGCTCCCCCTTCACAGCAAGGCCCCTGACGAGGGAATAAGGTCTGGATTTCCAGGACCCCTGTGGTTGAGGCTGATGTCTACACAGACTGCTCAGCCAGGACGTCAGCACAACCCACCATTTAGGCAGGCTGCCCAGGTTCCCTATTCTTTTAAGAGCATCTCTGGGTGCTGTGTGCATCCCTTCCTCTCTTACTCCATCAGGCATAACTTGAACATGGTCACAAGTGCAAGGAGGTTGTGAAACGTAATCCTTATTCTGGGCAGCTGTGGAGGCAGCAAGAGTTTGGTGAAAAAAGAGAAGAAATGAGGGAAAAGTGACAGTGTGTGCCATAATCATATAATGTGGTAGTTTTAATTAATATTGAATTAATTAATTGGAATTAATATTTGAGTTAATATTGTAGCTTTCTATTTCCATAAATATAGAAGTTTTTTTTTCCAAACTCTTGCTCTCTTTTCCCTATAATATTACCCATCAATTAATCATTAAACAATGTAAAATTCTACATCTATTAAGTAGAAGAGATGATCTGGAACAGGGTCGTCCTGTGAGCCTGGCTGTGGCTTTACTTCGTAGCTGTACTACTTGAAATCTCTTGTTCTGTGACCACGTCTTCTACTCTGTCACCTCCTGTCTCGGTGCCCTATTTAATTCTCTGGTCCTCAGAGAACCGCAGTCATCAGGACAGAGATTTCTTTTCATTATTAACACATCTTTAGCGGGACTCTGTTTATTACCATCTTGGCCACCGCCAGTTCTCCTCTTTGCCTCTCCTGCTCTTTCGGACCCTCTTCTTCCACATCTCCTCCTCCTGTTCTATGTGTTTCTCTCCACATTTTCTCATGCTCACCTCTGCATTCTCTTCCTCCATGCATTCCATTTTCCTCCCCATTTCTCATGTCTTCTTTAGTCTTTTTCCTCCTTGCTGTGTGTGAATTTTATTAATTTTCCATACTTTTGATTTTTCTATTATTTATAGTTTTATATTTCATTGATTTTTGCTTTCTTTTATAATTTGCTTTCTTCTAAATACTCCGGATTTAATTTGCTCTTCTCTTTCTAGCCTCTTAAGTTGAAGCACTGATCAATGATTTTACACCTTTCTTTTTCTCTAATATAATTATTTAAAGCTATAGATTTCCCTCTGTGTACTGCATTAGCTGCATCCCACAAATTTCAACATGATGTGTTTCCGGTATATCTTAGTTCAAAATATATTCTAATATCTATTTTATTTTCTTCCTTGTCCATTTTTATTCCAAATTATTATATTTAATTTCCAAATGTTTGAGGATTTTAAAAATATCTTATTGTTATTAATTTCTAATTTAATTCTGTTTGGGTCAAATATTTTTTTCTTAAGTGTTTCAGTCTTTCAAATTTACTGAGGTTTGTTTTATGGGAAAAAAAAAATATATAATCTATCCTTGTCAAATTTCAAGTGCACTTGAAAGACATGTATTTTCTGCATTCAGGTCTAGTGTTCTAGAAATATCAAACAGTTTAAGTTGCTTCATGCTGTTGCTTCAGTCTTTTAAATCTTTTGTAATAGTTGAATTAATTTTAAATAGTATTTATTTCCTGATATAAATAAGATTTATATAGTCCCATATTATATAATTTTCTTTATTTTTTTCCATTAAATTATCTCTATGTGTGATAAAAAAAATACAAGTGCACTATATGTGGAACAGAATGTTTTCTCTGTATTATTTGTCATTTGTTACCATAATAATAATATCTGAAGGACTTCCTGTTTCTTATCTGCATCATCATTTTAAAATTTTCTATTTGGTCAGTGCACATGCGCTTTATTGTCGCCCATCCTACACACAAACAACAGAAACATCTTCCAAGCACAAGCTCTCCTCCAACAGGAGTCCACATCTTCTTCTCTCCTTCATGGCATGGTTCCTCCCAGGGGTGAATTAAACTCCTGAATCCCATTTCTCATCTTCCATTTTCCTTTCAATTGACTCCAGTTTTACTTTCTTTGTAAACCAAATAGTCATTATCAAAGCCTTTTTTCTCTTTTCAATGCAACTTTTAATAATCTGGCTGATCATGAAATGCAATATTCAGTTGTAGAAACAGCAGAAGAAATAGCAAGAGACATGAAACGTTTACACACACACAAAAATGTGCTGCTTAAAAACTTGCCCAAAAAAATCTTTAAAAAAGAGTCAAGGTATCATCTTTACTAATTTTCTTCTATTTTCCTAAAAAAAAACAAGTTTATGCATAATTTGCTATTGACTTTTCTATATACTTATTTAAAATGATACTTTAGTAGTATTTGATCATTTTGACCACTTGAAACATCGTTTTCTCTATGTTTTTAATATGCTAGGTTGTAACTTTCCCTTTCTAATTTTGATTTATTTTTAAGAATATCAAGTCTTTTTCCTAGTTCCTTTTGCCCCCAATTGAACCCAACTATTTCCCGTGGCTTTATATATCATCTTTATGCTTATAAATTTCAATTTGCATCTCAAGCCTGAGCTTTACTCCTGAGCTTCAGAATGACACATCCAACTGCCTATTGCAATAGTCCATGTATTATATCATAATGAACAGCTCAGTCTTAGCATAACCCAAACCAGAAATGTGATCCAACCTCCCCTCACTACTCATTCTTAAATCCAATGCCCACACTTGCAAGCCTTCATTATTTCAGTTACTCGGGACAAATATTTGGAGCTCAAATCTATTCCTCTTTTTTCTTCTCATTTTCCTGACATCTGGTAGCCACACTGATCTTTCAAAATTATAAACCTAATCATGTTACTCTGCTAAAATTCTCCAGTGGTTTCCCATTTTATTTAAGGAGCAAACCAAATGTATCATCTAAAATGCTCTACGTTACATGCCTCCCCACCCCTCAGATTTCACACTCTCCCCTCTGCCCCCCTTTCTCTGAGCTCCACGTCCACTGGCACCAAACACTCTAAAACAGAATCTTATTTCAGAGCATTTGCATGCGTTAACCTTTCTCCTGGGGATGAGCTGCCTTCACATGTCCTTGGAGCTACTCTTTATTGTTCAGTCTTTTACACCAAAGTCACCTTTTCAGAGTCCCTGCCTCACCCCACACCCCACCCTGACTCTCTCTCTCTTGAATCACCCTTGTTAATTGTCTTCATGGCACCTATGAGGACCTGGACTTATTGTCCATCTTCTTTTCCTACTTGTCACTCAGTTCAGCTCAGTGTCTCTGGCACATAAAATATTCTCACGTGAAATTTTATCAGTAGAATAGTCAGCCTCCCCTGGGTGGAGAGAAACATGCAGGGCTTTTAGGGAAGGCAGTCTACCTGAGCTTGAGCCTAAGTCTCTGAGGGGCTTGAGTGAGTGATGGAACCTCTGAGGCCAAGGTTCCGCATCTGATATGGGAATAATAGTATCTACTCAGCAGGGCTGTTCTGAGGCTTAACAAAGTAAATCGTGCTTTACTGGCATGTAGTAGTTACTCAAAAGGTGTTAGTCATTGAGAAACTGTGTTTGTTGCCCTTATTAGTGTTGACAATTCTAGGTCCAATGTGTTTTGTTTCATCAATTTGGAGAAGCCAACTTTTATATGGTTTCAGGCATGTTTTCTTTTTTTCAGGAAAGTTATTTAGAATCTGGGCTTGTCGAAGAATTTCTGTAAGACTCCTTAATTTTTTAAACTTAAAAATATATTATTATAATATTTTTTAAA
Source organism: Aethalodelphis obliquidens (assembly GCF_003676395.1). Classification (NCBI taxonomy): domain Eukaryota; kingdom Metazoa; phylum Chordata; class Mammalia; order Artiodactyla; family Delphinidae; genus Aethalodelphis; species Aethalodelphis obliquidens. The sequence goes on from NW_020837947.1 coordinate 1,152,415, forward strand.
AATTTTGATCTTCGGGCTTCCCTGGTGGCACAGTGGTTGAGGGTCCACCTGCCGATGCAGGGGACACGGGTTCGTGCCCCGGTCCGGGAAGAACCCACATGACGTGGAGCGGCTGGGCCTGTGAACCATGGCTGCTGATCCTGCACGCCCGGAGCCTGTGCTCCGCAATGGGAGGCCACAACAGTGAGAAGCCCGCATACTGTAAAAAAAAAAAAAAAAAAAAAAAAAAAAAATTTTGATCTTCACCTAATTCTATCACCTTATTACTAGAATATATGGCAAACCCAAACCTACATAAGCCCATTCCCAACATACCCAATGAGAAACTCAATTACATAAAATTTAAAAGATTTGTCTAAATTAGTCAGATGTCTACTGTAATAATCAATGCATCGATTTTGATGCATACTTTAAAATATTAACAGCGTGTTATGAAAATAACATATTTATTTGGAGATACCAGTTTGTTTTACCCATCACATCACGAAGTGCATTGACTCCGACACGTCACAGGAATCACTGAAATCAGTAGCCCTGCTGCCCTCAGCGTCACATTGTCCTCACCTCACACATTTTTCCGGAGCATATTGTATTCTGAGCTGTTGGACCAAACAAATTTTTAAATGTATATAAGATGTCATCCTTGGAAAATTTATACCAAGTTCCAAGTACTATTTGCATAACATTTGAGTAATTTTTTTCATATTCTTCTTTTCTTAGGAATGTATATTCTTAAATGTATAACATAACTCTTCCCAAACAGTTTTTAAAGTGTTCTTTAAAAGCGTGTATACAACTGTATCCAATATTTGAGACTAAAATCCCAGGAATAATTACTAAATCTGTGTTAAAACATTGCCTTTTTTAAAACTGATTCCATCTGGGACCTCTCTAAGCCTCCAAATTTAGCATTGGTTGACATCATTTCAGGCAATGCATCTTTCAGAGAGTTTGTCATCAAAATAATAAAAGAATGCCATAATAAAAATGGCTAAAATTATTGGATCTTCCTAGATGCTAGACACTGTTTTATATCCTTACACACACCCAGTCATCTGGGTCTCTCAGGAACTGTATGGAGTACTCTATTTGTCTTTATTTTCATGGATGAGAAAATGGAAGAATAAAGAGGTGAAGAAATTTCCCTTAAGCTCACACCACTGGTCGAGCTCCGAGTCTCCCTCGGAACAATCCTGCAGCGTGTCCTCCTGGCCATGAGGGCACAACATGGAATAGTGTGTAAGGACCCCCCAGATCACCTGCTGGATCATTTAGGGAGGAAATAAGTCCATCACCTCATTTTTATGTGTGTGTTGTAACTGATTTCACTGATGTAAGGCTTTTCCGTGGCCTGTCTGTAGGGAGCCTGTGAACTTAGGTCAGCTGCCCTGCTGCCTGACCGTCCCTCTTGTGTCCCTGGGTGTCTGTCCTCCTCTGCACATCAGCCCCATCCTTCTCCCAGCCAGAAATTTCCTTCTTGGGTTCTGCAATGGACTGAATATTTATCCCCCCAAATCCATATACTGAAACCTTAATCCCGAGTGTTATTAGGAGGTATTAGGAGGTGATGAGGTTGTGAGGTTGGAGCCCTCATGAAGGGGGTCAGTGCCTTACAAAAGTGACCCCAGGGCTTCCCTGGTGGCGCAGGGAGAGGCCTGAGCATCACAAAAAAAAAAAAAAAAGAAGTGACCCCAGAGAGGCCCCTCGCTCCATCTGCCATGGGAGGACACAGCGAGAAAGTGACCTTCTGCAGCCCGGCAGCGGGCTTCCACCTGAACCCAGCCTTGCGGGTGCCCGGCCTGGACATGCGGCCTGCAGACTGTGAGGAGAGAATGTCTGCTGTTTAAGCCACCCCGTCTGTGATTCTTTGTTATAGCCGCCTCCACAGACTAAGACAAGCTCCTGGTTCAAATTCCAGGTGCCCAGTTCTGTGCTCTTGGCCTACTGCAGCTTTGGGAGCTGACCTGCCTACAGCCTCCAGCCAGGCGAGAACCCCGGGGTGCCGTCAAGTCCCGAGATGGGAGGGGGAATGGACAGAGCAGTGCCCCTCAGAGGCAGGGCAGGCCTCAGCCGTCACAGCCAGGACCTTTCCCACACGCCAAGGCCCCAGCGCGAGAGAAAACATCCACGCAAAGGAGAGAAACAGCCACAAAAAACCCAAAGCCAGAGAGGTGCTTTCGACGTTATTTTGTGCGCGTGCCGTCTTAGGGATCTCCCCGAAGGACATCACTCTGTGAACTGTGTCAAACTGCCCCACTTTTGCTCATCGCTGTGGTTTCCAGAGGACTGTCTGTAGACTCCTTCTAGACTGGGGACATGTGAACTAATTGTCAACCCCTTAAAAATTCAGATTCTGGGAACTTCCTGTGAGCAATTTTGCCTCAGCAGACCTGGACTTGGGCCCGAGAGTCTAGAACATTAAAACTTTACCACCCCTTCTGGGGTAATTCTGACAGGCAATTGGGTTTTGGACTCTGAAGCGGAGCCCGACACGAGCATGTGGTTTCCGTTCACAGCGATGTCTCACGCTAAGGCTGCTCTCTTTTCCTCATTTTCCCACCTGTGCTCTGCTCTGCTTATTGGCAGAAACTGTATCCTCCACATGCTTTATACAACGCAGAACCCAACCTTGATCAACCTACTTTTCACAGCTCAAGTTTAGCTTTGCAGAACTGCCTAGAGAAAGCTGTATTCAAAACTCTCAGGAGAAATACAGGAAAACGAAAGTCTATCTGTGCGGGTTACACAGGAGACAGAGAGGGCTCAGGGCGCCTTCACCCTGACTGACCTTGGAATCCTGTTTCAACCTCACACTAACTCACATGAACTCAGGATTCTGTCTCGTAATTCATAATTCTAACGCTAAAACCTAACCAAAGGGAGTGAACCACTGGGCTTTCAAGTTAAAAGAAATAAAAATAAAAAAGCTTGCAATAAGAAAGTGGCTTGGGAAGGTTAGTGAAACTTTCAGGGCACCATTAAAGCATCACTTAAATAAATAAATACAAACCCGCTTTTATAAAGAGAGAGGGAGAGAGCTTTCCTCCACCACAAACAGGAGCCCTCCGCGTGACACACGGCGACCCTCTTGGGACTCTTTAAACCTGTCTGGCTGCTTTAGGTTGGCAGTATTTCTCTTCCGATGTGCACCCGCTGATTTGAGCCCTCTGGCCAGCTGCTTCACGGACCCGCGCTTCCCACGCCCCTCGTCGACCCGGGCTGCCTGGGCTGCGGCCCCTGTGAGCACAGGGATTTCATTGCGTAGGGCTTTACTGGTGGCACCATTGCTGCTAGCTGCATTCCTGCGCCGCTCAGACAGAAACCCGCGTGCATGTTTACGTAGTTAACTGAGGGTTAGGAACACCCGAGAGCTCAGATCTCTAACTTCCAGGAACAGGATGCTTTACGTTAAAAAAAATGTGCAGGGCTTCCCTGGTGGGGCAGCGGTTGAGAGTCCGCCTGCCGATGCAGGGGACACGGGTTCTTGCCCCGGTCCGGGAAGATCCCACGTGCCGCGGAGCAGCTGGGCCCGTGAGCCATGGCCACTGGGCCTGTGTGTCCGGAGCCTGTGCTCCGCAACGGGAGAGGCCACAGCAGTGAGAGGCCCGCGTACAGAAAAAAAAAAAAAAAAAAAAAAAAGAATACAGACAATCCATTAAAAATGGGCAAAAGTATAAATAGACATTTTATTAAAGGAGATCAAAGAATAATAAAGACAAGAAAAGGTGTTCAATATCATTAGTTATTAAGGAAATGCTAATTAAAACTGCACTGAGATACCCCTGCACTCTCGTTAGAATGGCTGTAACGAAAAAGGCAATCAGTAACAAATGTTGGTGAGAAGTGAGAACCCTCATACGTTGTCACCTGGAATGTATCGCGGTCTATCCACTTTGGAAAACAGTTCGAAAGTTTCTTTAAAAATTAAAATATAAGGGACTTCCCTGGCGCTTCAGTGGTTAAGACTCTGCACTTCCAACGCAGGGTGCGCGGGTTCCATCCCTGGTCGGGGAAATAAGATCCCACATGCCCTGCGGCGTAGCCTAAATAAATTAATTAATTAAATTTAAAAAAAAGATTTCTCCTCTCCCTCTCTTCCCATCCTCCTTCTTAAAAAAACAAGATTAAATATAAGGTTACCATTTGACCCTGCATTTCTACTCCAATCTACTTACCCCCAAAGAAATAAAAACGTGTGTCAACATGGAGACTTGCACACAAATGCTCAGAGTGGCTTTATCCATAATGAGCCAGACACGGAAACAACTGAAATGTTCATTAACTTGTGAATGGAGAAAGTGTGTGGTATGTCCATACAGTGGAACAGAATTCACTAAAAAGTAAACCACACGCTACAACACGGCAGCAGCTTAAAAACTTTGTGCTGAGTCAGTGAAATTAAATGCAAAAGACAGTATGCTGTATGTTATTTATATGAAATGTCCAGAAAAGGCAAATTCAGAGAGATAAAAAAGTCGATGAGTGGATGCCTGGGCTTTAGGTGGAAATGCAGTTGGCTGTAAGCGGGTCCAAGAGATCTTCTGTGGGGATTGGATTGTGGTTATGACTGCACAACATAAATGATTCTGTACAATTACAAAAATCTTTGATTTATACTCTTAAAAGAGGTGAATTTTGTAGTATGTAAACTTCAAAAAGCTGTTCAAACAAAAGTTCCAGGTGCAGGTGAATGGAAAGAGCCCATTACCCGAATCCCAGGTGACACGAAGTTCATTTGTCCTCTCTCCCTGTTACATGCGCCGTCCCCACTGCTGATGTCCACACAAGAAATAGAATGGATGTGACACGAGAAACGGGGTTAAGATTTGGGCAAGGTGGCCCAGCAGTGGGAAGGGGTCTGGGTGGGTGACAGCACAGACTCGGGCAGGCAGCCTGGCCCCACTGCAGCTCCAGGGGCCTGAGAAGCAGCTGTGCATTCTGTGTTTTTCTTGGCACGTGGAGGAAGGAAATGGGATAAGACTGGATGTTGAACACTTAAGATTCTAGGACACAAACGGATTGAAAGTAAAAGGATGGGAAAAAATACACCAAGCAAACAGTGCCCATGATGAAGGAGCGGCTGAATCACTCTCACAAGGAGCAGACCTGGTGGAGGTTCCACCTTCCAGCCTCCCTGGATGGAAAACATCAAACGAGAACTTTCGTGTCATTAAAGCATATCGTCCCTGAGATCACTCCAGGCTCATAAAAAGCATTTGATAAACTGAGATAAGGATTCAAACTTCAGGCCAGCTTTAAAAGGGTCGAGATTGTATGTGTTTATTTCTGGAATTTGCACACTTTGACATGGGTGTATTCAAAGTTATGCGTGTTAATTTTATTTAAAATTTTATGAAGTCTTGGAGATCGTATCTCATTGTCCCATCCCCATTAAATATGTTATACTTTATAGTTTTTAGGAATTTCTTTTCAAATGCAATGTTGATTCTTCCCCATAAACAACTATACTCAAAAGACTTCTAAAAAGCTGATTTTCAAGTGTTAAACAATGACATTCAGAAAGAGCCTCTGGATAGCTCCAGAAGATCCCGGCTTCCCCAGAGTCTGGTAGAGCACAGGACCCGGGATAGAACCGTCAACCCACTTTATAAAGTCCTTGTCAAGACCCTCCAGGATGTGGCAGCCGCATCCTGGAGAAATGCAGTTAGTCTGGTCCCCACATGTCCTGGGTGGCTGGAGGCCGGGACGCCCCCCTGGGCTCTGGAGCAGGCAGTGTGGCCTCAGCGTCCCAGCCCGCCTGGCCGGGCAAGGATGCCCTGCTGTCCTTAAGGCCTCCCAGGCAAGGCGGCCGGAGCTGTGTAACCAGCTTTCTGCCATCAGCCCCAAACGCTGAAAATAGTACGTAAGCAAAGGATAAAGGCAGCCTGATACTTCAGTAGAGCGTTTGGCCTGAAATACAGTGACGCTGGCGGTTTGCCAGCTGGTCCCACAGGCTGAGGAAGAGGAAGCGAGCCTGCCTGGAGTCTGTTTGCCCTAGAGTGGACCAGTGATCGTAAATTACGTCTACCAGATGCGTATCTCTTAGAGTGTTTGCAGTAGTGCAGTTAAATGTCATCGTGCCATCCCTTATGCAGCGAGGAATATCAAACGTGGCTCCTTTCCAAAGAAAGAAGTTCCAGGCCTGTCCGCAGCCCAACACACTTGCTCGTTTTCAAGGTCAGGAAGATGCCTACAGAAGTACCATTGAACAGGAAATCTCACCGCCCAGGTTGCTCTAACAGTCTTTCCTCTTCTCCCAACACCCAGTCACGTGTCAGCGGCTCGCCAGGCCACGTGCACCCTCGCTGGCTGGGACACCCCATCGCCCGTCACCCTCTGCAGCCCCGACCCCTCTGCTCTTCAGACAAGGACCCATGTGGTGCTTTGTCCTCCCCACCCCTCTTGTCCTGGACCGGAATGGCGCCCTGCTCTGCACCCTGTGCCGGCCCGTCCTTCAAACTTGGCCCCTGGGCTCGCTCTCCAACCCCTCAGCTGTGAGCCCAGGGAAGTGGGCAGAGGGCCTGCGTTTCCCCAGGCTTGTCCCCCAAAGGACTCACAGCCTCCGTCTAACTCTGAAGCTCCCTACATGTCCATCCACACGCACCCGAGGCGGACGACGGTGGAGACTGTCTCCTGCTGCCTGACATAGCGCTTTGCAGAAACTGCCAGACGCTGGAGGAATCGTGGGTCAGCAAGCACGTGTCAGCCACCAAGTGCTGGGGGGATGGGGGCAGGGGCGTGTGGGCGGCCCAAGGACCAGCCAAGCGCGTCCACCCGGGAGGACAGGAGCGAACGGAAAATGAAATTGGAGAAAACAGAACAAGTGTGTGTGGCCTTCTTGTTAAATTCTACCACAAACTCTCCCATATCCATCCTTATAAAACCTTTGCAAGGTTCTTGGAGAGCAGCCTTTTGCCAAGTGAGTCACAAATTTAAAGTACCTGGTGGTCCTTCACAGAGACACAGTCAAGTACTGAGAGATCGAGGAATAGGAACCACGTCCTCTGGCTCTCTCCTCCTGAGACACCACGTTCACTAAGATCGGAAACTCAAGAAAGAGTAAAGAACAAGCTCAAAGATCTGGGAGGCGGGCAGAGGCTCTCAGGGAGGCACGGGTGGGCCCCGGTTTTCCGACTCCTGATTCCTCTGCGTGTGTGGAGGTGACCTTGACACTAAGGAGTTGTAGTGTCTGCAGATTTTGGGGTAGATGCGCCCGAGCCGGTCTGGGGCGTCCCCGGAGCAGCACACGGCCCGCGTCCAGGATGGGAGACGCCTGTCCTGCCCCGGGGTGCCTAGCTGGGCCTGCGATCCCCACAGTGCTGCCTGGCTGGATCCTTCCAGCTCTGCCGCTGATGGGAACCCCCACATGTGCTGGTGCAGCAGGGCCCTCACTGGGGCTTCTGCCAGCGAGTCCCTGCTCCCCTGTCCTGGGCTTTGACACAGTGGCCCAAGGGTCGCTCCCACCAAAAGTGTGACATTACAGGTGACCACGGGGCAGCTGGAGCCAGGAAGCTGGTAGATGACTTTCTGGAAACCACGCTAGACAGCAGTGTTTTTGCATCCAGGCTTCAGGGTGTTGGTCAATTTCCCCCAAACCTGTGCGGGTGGAAGATGACCCTCGGCCTCCGAGCCTCTGTGTCCACTGCTCTGGAAGCAGCACATGTGTCCTCTGTCTTGTAGAAAGGATGAGAGGGAAGAGAATCAGCAGGAAGCTCATGGAATCTCAGGCCTCCACTGCCCGCACCCCAGTATTGGCTGGAACACTTCAGTTCTCCGAAGACGTCTTTGTTTCTAAGGATGCGGGGTTTCTGCGCTGCCACCAGGAACAGCTCTCACCGGCTTCACTGTTGCTCTGGTTCATTCTACACCAACCAGCACTCTCACCCAGAATAAGAGGATGAACCGCGGCTTTAGACTTTGCTTCTCCTCTTGCATCTCATCTCTTTCCATCCCCCGTCGGATGTGTTCGCTGGCCTTCCTGGTTCCTTGTGTCGTGTTTTTTTCTTCCTATTTTTACCATACATGTTTCTATTATGATCAGCATATTATTTGGTGCGTTGGGCTTTTCACCTGCACGTGCGTGGAGCCAGGCTGCACGGCTGGGTGAGAAGCGTCCTTTGGCAGCCTCTTTCTGCTGTAACCCTGTATCTCTGAGATGCTCTGGGCAGCTGTGACTTACTGTCCACTGCTTCCTGCTGTCCTGCTGCTGCTCTGCTGCCCTACAGCGAGTTCTTTGTCCATTCACTCTGACGTACGTTCTTTTTGTTTCCAGGTATGTTTTTACAAACAGCGCATTTGGTTTTTTTGGTGTTTTTTTTTGCGGTACGCGGGCCTCTCACTGATGTGGCCTCTCCCATTGTGGAGCACAGGCTCCGGACGCGCAGGCTCAGCGGCCATGGCTCACGGGCCCAGCCGCTCCGCGGCATGTGGGATCTTCCCGGACCGGGGCACAAACCCGTGTCCCCTGCATCGGCAGGCGGACTCTCAACCACTGCACCACCAGGGAAGCCCAAACAGCGCATTTGTGCACGAGTTACTCTCAGCGCTGCACCTCCAGGTGTTGAGCCGGAGCCGAGCATCCTCAGGGGTACGAGGTCAAGCCACGTCCTGTTCTCAGCGGTTGGGCTGACCACGCCCCCACCAGGTGTGCAGGTGCTCCCATCGCCCCCTCCTCCGCTCTTCCTGACTCTCAGGGTTGTCCCATTTGATGGATGTGAAGTGGTATCTCGTCATGGCTTTAATTTTCATTTCCATGATTATAGGCTGTAGACATTCTCATATGTTAATTGGACAACCCTGCTTCATCTTCTTTAAATTCACATTGAAATTTTATGCATGTTTTACATGGGCTTGTCTTTTTCTTTTTGTGGTAATAATTTATGCATTATGGGATTCCAGCCTCAGTTGCATGTGTGGCAAATATTCGATCCCACTCTGGCCTTGTTTATCTTACTCTCTTTCTGGTGTTTTTAGTGAAGTTACTAATTTCATTGCAGCTGAGTATATCAGTCTTTTCTCAATGGTGTTTATGTCCTGTCAAGTAAACCGTTCCCTTCCCTGAGGCCATAAATATGAATTCCAAAATATATTCTAATAGTGTGTTTTGTCTTTCACTTTTACTGTCTTGATTATTGTATATGGTGTTTGGGGTGGATTCAGTTTCACCTTGTTTTCTCCGAGGTTGGCCAGTTGTCTCAGCACTGTTTGTTGAAGTTCATCCTTTCTCCCTCAGATCTGCGAAGTTGATTCTGTCTTAAATGACACTTTCATAAGTTCATGAGTCTGTTTCTGGAGTTTTTTATTCTTTTCCATGAATTAATGTTTCTCTCCCTATCCCAACACTATGCTAATTGGCACACTTTGTTATATTTTCTCCCAGGGAATTTTGTCTTTAAAAAAAAAAATTACAGTTAGTGACCTTCAATCATGGTGTTGGTATATAACATCTCACTCGACGTCCTACACTGATTTTCTGCTGAAAACCGTACCAGTGCCTTATTAATTATGTTTATAGATTCTTTGGGTTTTATATGTAGACAATTATATCGTTCTTACTTATAATACCTTAAAATCTTGTTTTCCAGTTATATATACACTCATTAAAAAAAAAAGCCTAATTTAGCTGGTTAAAATCTCAGGGCAAGGCTGAATGGAAACATGAGAACAGCCATGCTCATCCTAAATGAGCGATTCTGAGATTTCACCATCACGTGCAACAGCTGCTATAGGTTTTTCAGGATGTGTTTTATCAGGCTTAGAAAATTGTCCTCTATTTGGAGTTGCCATAAAATGTATTGTCATAAACCTGGACACTCTTGAGTGGGAAAGGGGTCCTTTTTTTACACGTTTGAGAATAGGTCCATCCTGAACAAGGCAGAATATATGATTATAATGATATCTATGCTTATTTTTATTAATAACACTTCAATCTTGAATACACATCAAACACAATTGAGTTTATCAATCATTAATTGAGTTAATTATATGTGTTTTCTCCTTTAAACTATTTCTGTAGTTAATTGTGTTCATTGATTTTTGCTAACCTTGCATTCCGGGGATAAACTATATGTGTTCATCATGTATCTTATTTTTTATAAAGTAAATTTATTTTGTTCCTATATTAGATATAAAGGAGTTTAGCATCTGTGTTCCTGAGCAAGATGCATTTTAATTTTCAGTTTTCATGACATTTTTGTTCATGTTCCATATCAGTGCTTGCTAGCCTGGTCAATTCCAGTAGGGGTTAAGATTAAACTATCTCTTGTTTGAATCTTTCCTTGAACTTACTAGTACCTTTATATAAAAGTGGTATTTTTTGTTGTTGCCAAAAATTTTTTAACTACTGGTTAAATTATCTTTCCATAGGATTATTTTTGTTTTTAGTCAGTTTCTATAAGTTATGTTTTGCTGGAAAGTTGTCAATTTAATGTTTTCAAATTTAACATAATAAAGTTTTTCATAATGTTAATCTCTGCAGCCTTATAGCTGTGTTCCTTTTTAATAACTTTGTAGTTTATTTATACCGTTTCTGTATTTTTTCCGTCTACTTGCTAGTTATTTTAAATCACATGTATTACTTCAGCTTTGTTTATCCTCTCCATTGTAAGGTCATTTTCTTTATTAGTTTCTGTTTGTTTTTCTATTTGCCTTTCCTTTCACTTCTTCAGGATTATTCTATATGCATTTCTTATTAATACTTAGCCATTCTTTTTTATGTAAGCCTCTAAGCTTATACATGTCTCTTGAAGTGCTGTTTTAGCTGAACACTCAAGCTTTAACACATATTTTTTTTAGTTTTTCCATGCAAAATGTATGTTAATTTTTCCTTATGATTTCTTTTTCAACCCGTGATTTATTTTAAAATGTGCTTCTTACTTTCCAGTTCTATGAGATTTTAGGTGATATGATTTCAAATATTTATATATTGGGTAGACATTATTCATAGGAAATCAATTCCTTTCATTTTTTTTAAAGATTTGGTTCATAGCCAATAAGTCATCAATTTTTTTAAATGTTCTATGGTGTATTCTGAAGTTTTATTCATTATTCTGTGTGTTCGTTAGATTATTGTTGTTAATGTTCTTCATATCGTCTATATTCTTACCCATTTTTCTGTTCTCTGAGAGCTGTACTAAAACCATCCACTATATTTGTAATTTTTTAGTTTATGCCAGTAATCTTTCATTTTTTAAAAAATAAATTTATTTATTTATTTATTTTTGTCTGCATTGGGTCTTCTTTGCTGCGTGCGGGCTCTCTCTAGTTGTGGCGAGCGGGGGCTACTCTTCCTTGCTGTGTGCAGGCTCCTCATTGCAGTGGCTTCTCTTGTTGAAGAGCACGGGCTCTAGGCACGTGGGCTTCAGTAGTTGTGGCTCCCGGGCTCGAGTGCAGGCTCAGTAGTTGTGGCTCACGGGCTTAGTTGCTCCACTGCATGTGGGATCTTCCCGGACCAGGGCTCAAACCTGTGTCCACTGCATTGGCAGGCAGATTCTCAACCACTGCGCCACCAGGGAAGCCTCAATTTTTGTTTTACATAGTTTGAGGTTATTTTACTCAATGCATACAATTTTCAAACTAAATATTATAATTTCTGATAACTTAAGCATTTCTCCTTACATAGTGACTATTTCTCAATAATGCATTTTCTTTTATTTTAAAGTCTATTTTGTCCAATACTAATATATGTTTTTCAACATAATATTCATATGTGTCAGCATTTATCTGGTACATCTGTTATCACCCTTCTTCTTTCCAATGTTCTCTGTCCTTCTACAGTAGATGCTGTGCGTTGCCCATGTTTCAACCTGAAGACCGAGGCACATGTTCCCCCAGCTGTTGGCAGTGTTGGCTGCCGGCAGCTCCAGCTAAGCCCCTCATGGGCAACTTCCTTCTAACACGCAGATCTGGTTTGCCAAGGTAACACAGCCCATCCGGGGAGCAGTCCACGTCCCCAACTAGTTGATGCAGGAGTAAAAGGTCTGACCCTCCCTCAATTTAAGACAATTTGGAAGAGACATCTCAGGTCTCATCCCACAATCCCAGTGGGATGAGCTGAGACCCTTGTTGCAGCTACTGATATGATTAAATGATTTTCTTTTTAAATCTGTTTATCTCGTGAATTACACTGATTTTCAAATACAAAACCAAAGTTGTATTCCTAGGATAAATCCCACTGGATCACAATATATTATTCATGTTTTTATTGTTGGATTCAGTTTGCTAACCTAGTCCTAACATTTTTGTTTCTATATTTATAAGAGATACTGTTCTACACGTTATTTTGAAAAGCGTTCGACTGTTTTGGTGTCAGGATAATACTGGACTCATAGAAATACTGAGAATGACATTCTCCTCTTCAACTCTCTGGAAAAGTATCGTTAAATTTCTAGTTTCTATTTCTTAAGTGTCTGGTGGAATTCACCAGTGAAGTCATCTGTCATTGGAGTTTGCATTGTGCAATAGTTTGTAACTATAAATTAAATTATTTTCATTGATACAAAGCTGTTTAGATTATCTAATGATCTTGAGTAAGCTTTTGTAATTTTGTAGTTTGTGTCTTTCAAGGCATTAATACATTAATACAAAAGTTGTTAAATTGTTGGCATAATTTTTTTTATCCTAGTCTTGTATTATCCTTTTAATGTTTAGAGGTTCTGTAATGATGTCCCCTCTCTCAGTCCTGACATTGGCCATCTGTGTCATTCCTATCGTTTTTCCACTGACAATTTTTTAGTTCTGCTCTTATCATTTCCTTTTCACTGCTTATTTTATGTTTCATTTGCTTTTCTATTTCCGGTTTATTTTTAAGATGTTGATGATTTCTAATTTAATTCCATTGTGGTCATGGAGCAAAAGTCCAAAGATATGAATTATTTTGAATGTATTGAAACATTATTGGCCAGATGCATCTATTTCAGGCATTGACCAGAATTTGTATTCTAATGTTTCAGGCAAAGTGATCTAAATATATTAATTATATCAACTTGTTTAAACAGTTGTTTGTCTTCTGTAATATATCTTTCAGTTCAAGACTGTTGCCGATTGATATCTTCAGCTTTTTTAAGTCTAAAAATGTCTTTATTTCAGCCTTGTTTTTGAAATATATTTTTGTTGGATATAGGCTCTTAGGTGGACAGTTTATTTTTAATTTCAGGCTCTTAAAGGTCCTGAATTTAGGAGTATATTGATAACATAAGAGCTGCTTAGTGTGCATGGCTACACTAAATTTTTAACATTTCTACTTTCACTCTCATACAAAATTTATTTCAGTGATAATATGAGATAGAGCTCTAATTTTGTTGTCATTCCAAACCATCCATCTCTCACTGATTGGAGGGTTCACATTTACTTATTATATGATTAATTGCTATACGCACTTGCACCTGGTTCATTTGATTTTTCATCTCTATTAGACTAAACAGAAGGTCGTTGGCAAAGGCAATGAGAGTCAATCAACAGAAAACTTTCTAAAATAAATATAGGAAAGGGCAAACAGCTGAGATGTATTTTCTAAATATACATATACAAATAGGTTCTTAATTCTGGTACCTAATGTTAGAGAAAGAATTTAGGAACAAAGTTATATTCTTAAAATTTTCAGTGTATTAAAATTCAGGCTTTTAAAAGAAATGAGGGACGTATGTTATTGAATTAAGTCTTACGGAGCCTGCTCAGGCCCTTCGGGAAACCAAAGCTGAGATCAATGCAGCACAAGTCTTATTAGGTGGCCAAAGAATGGAGAAGTGGGAACTTAGTTCACAGGTCAACTTCTCGCCCACATGGTGAGAGGGATCTGATTTTAAAGAGTAAAAACAAAGGGAGAAGGAGTGAGACTGATGATGGGGAAGCATATGTGTTATTTTATTGAGGAAGGGGCGGGGCTTTTCCAGGGAGGGGGCCACCCCCTTTCTAACCTTTTGTGGTCCCTAATGCCTGGTCATGGCCACCAGTAGGTGTGTCACTTAATGTGCTAATATGGTAAAATCAGTGTATGCTGAGACTCAGGGTCTTTGGGCAGATTCGTTGCCCTCTCGGTCCCAGATGGTTCCATCTGTTTTTGTTGGTGGTGGTGGTGGTTCTTTTTCATTTGTTTGTTTGTAGCTCCATTTCTTATCTCTGGACCCTTTAACTTGGACCCTTTAACTTAAAGATGTACACTAATTCCTGCTAAAGTTCGGCAGGTTTTGAGCAAGGACCTGGCACAGCTCTGGGGAGCAGCAAGGGCTTGGGCTTGGTAAACTTTCCTCCATGAAACACGGGAAGTACTTGTTGCCCACTGCAAATTTACTGATGCCTAAGAGAAAAGAGATTACAGAATTAGTCTTCCTCTTTTTATGTAAATTCCATAGATTTGGTCTAGTTGCACATGGGGATATAACCCTTAATTAGAAAGCTCAGAGTTTTTTGCATAAAACTTGTCAAAGTTATCAACTTTTTAGAAAATGCAGTATTTAACTTTTGAAAAGAGCAAATAAAATGCAAAGTCATCTTTCCACTTCACAGAATGTCATATTAAAATGTCATGACTGGAACTCTAATTTGTGCCTATGTTATTTCATTACAGTTAATGCCACAGGAAACATCAGAAACAAGACTTACGAAGAAAGAGAACACCAGGCAGCTGGACGAAGGGAGACAAATGGACAGAATGAGAAAGAGGCAGTCGTCCAAACTCTGGCAACGGAGTGATTATATTGAGACATAATATTTGGCAAAGTTTAAAATAGTTTGCAAATGAAGTTTGTAAGGGAATCATCAAGTTAGAGAATAAGTGCCTAGGAAAGAATGCGGATTTCATGGATATACGATTAATTCTAACAAATGATCTTTAGTTAAAGTTTCAACCATGTCAGTAACGTCTCAAATAATTTGTTTCAAGTATTATTGCCTCCAATGTGGATGTCATATAAAGACACTTTGCAGAGCTCATCTGGTTATCCGCTCAATATTAGTATGCCTTTGCCCCCTCAAAAGAAGGGGAAGATCTTGCAACCAAGTGGGCAGTGGGTTGGAAAGAAAAGCCCAACTTTCCTATTTGAGTGGAATCGGATCCTGGTAAATCGTAGCCCATGAGGGCAACTGAAGTGTTGCTCAGGCTTTGGGACATTGTGATTTATAATGCCACCTACAAATCGGCCCTTGCCATCTGCCTCTACAAGGACTAAATCATGAGCCGCTGCAGCTGCTGCCCTTCAACACCCCCGAAAGGAGCTCAGGGTGGAGAGCAGGGACGAGGCGCTCTGTGCTCTGGGAAAAACTGGCAGAACAGGCCTTCGGGTAGTTAGATATCTTCAGGAGAAGATTTTAGGAGCCCAATTCTTGCATCTCCCGGTATCTAGAAAAGCAGTAAAATCATGAGCAGTGACGTCTGCTCCTCGTGACCGGCAGCCGGCCTCTGCCGCCACGTGTGCCTGACGCACGTGCCCCCTTCTCTAAAATCATACATAGCACTGACCTTCCCCCGGCCTCTTTGCAGCAGTTCCTCAGAGCTATCTGAGATGCTGTCTCCTGGGCCATAGTCCGTGTTTTGCCCCAAATAAAACTTAACTCACGACTCTCACATTGTGCATTTTTTTTAGTCAACAATAAGAAGAAATATATATATTTGGTCTTCGTGCCTGTTTCTGACAGAATTCTTAAACCCTTGGAATTTCCTGTGATGAGAGTTATAAAAGTGTCTTTTTATGTTAATGAGGTGAATTTTGGAAAGCTCCTGGGGATGGGGATGGTTGCCAGTAGAGAGGGTTGGAACTTTCCATCCCATCCCCCCAATCCTTACCCCAACCTCTGGGGAGGGCAGAGGGGCTAGAGGCTGAGCTCAGTCACTGATAGCTAATATTTTAATTAATCATGCTTGCCTAATAAAGTCTCCATAGAAACCCAAAGGACAGAGTTTGGAGAGCTTCCCAGTTGGTGAACACAGGGAGATTGGGGGAGAGTGGAGCTCAGAGAGAGCATGGAATCTCCATGCCTTTCCCTGTACGTTGCTCTCTGTATGTCTTCCATCTGGCTGTTCCTGGGTCATATCCTTTTATTAAAAAAAACAGTCATCTAGTAACCAAAATGCTGTTCTGAGTCCTATGAGCTGCTCTAGCAAATTAACCGAACTCCAAAAGGCAGTTGTGTGTGCTCCCTGACCTCTTTGGCACATTTCCTCAGAGCTCTCTGAGAAGCTGTCTCCTGACCTATAGTCCTCAGGAAAGTCCCTGAATAAAACGTAACTCTCAAATTTTAGGTTGTGCACATTTTTTCAGTCAATAGGAATAATGGCTGCTAGTTACTAACTGCTCACCACGTGGAAGGTTCTTCCACATATGCCATCTGCTCAACTTTTCATAATAAACGTGACACAAATATTACTATTCCATCTTTCCTTTTGATTTTTAACTCAATATCATTGAGGTAGCTTTAAACAGTAGAATGTACCCATTTTAAGTACAGAGTTTGATGTATTTTGACAAATATATGTATATAAGTAAACTGCATAACCATGAAGATAGAGGCATTTTCATCAACCTCAAAAATACCCCATGTGCCTTTTCAGCCAATCCCCACTGCACACCCTTGGCCCCAAGAAACCACAGGCACCATTTCTATCACCAGAGATTAGAACTGCCCTTCCTGGAGTTTCACGTAAATAGAATCATATGGTGTGTACTCTTTTCTGTTTCACTCTTTTGGTCATCGTTATGATTTGGAAATGTATCTATGTTATTCCTGTATCAATAGAAATTCTTTAAGAGCAGTAGTCTGTTGTATGATATACTGCACCTCAACTGTTGATGGGCATTGCACTGCTTCCAGTTTTAGCTCTTATAAATAACATTTCTATGGACATTTGTATACAGATCTTTGTAGGGACACTGTTTTTGATTCTGTTGGATAAAGATTTAGGAAAGTAATTGCTGGATCATATTTTAAGTGTATTTTTAACTTTAAAGGAAACTAGCATGCTGATTTCCAAAGAAGTGACACTAATTTACATTCCTACCAGGAACAAAAGAGAATTCTAGTTCCTTATTTTAACCCACCAACACTTAGTATTGTCAGTCTTTTTAATATTAGCCATTATAGTTGATAATTGCTATAAGGTGGTATCTCATTGTGCTTTTATATTTGCATTTTCCTGGTAAGTAATAATGTTGGGTATTATTTCACATGCTTATTTCCTATTTATATATCTTCTCATGTAAAGTGTTTGTTTGAATTTCTCCCTTCTTTATGTTGGTTTGTCTTCTTATTCTTTCATTGTGTGATCTCTTTGTCTATTTTGGATATAAATCATTCCTATTGCTGTGGTATAAGACAGAGCCAAAATAGTTTAAAGTAAGGAGAAAGCAGCTTAAATTTTGTTTTAAAAGAGGAAAAGAGCATTAATATTATTTCAGAATAGACAACAGAAACAATGACGCAATATTACTTCCAAGTCACTATGTGGTTATCTGAGACAGTGGTATAATGGCGAGAAACATTGGACCAGGAAACCAAGACTCTAGAATCTACATTCAAGAGAAAGCAATGACCTGTGGCAGCAAGGGTTTGGGAGGAGATGGGGAAGAATTGGACACAGAGTAACCTGGAGTGGAATCCATGCCACCGTTTTTTGCTTGGGCAGATAACTTTTCTGCATCTCAATGTCTTCCTTTAGATGATTGGAAGAGTGTCTTTTTGGGTTAGTATAAGAAATAATTTATGCAGAACATTGAACACGTAGTGGGTCTTTAATAAATGACAGCCATGTCTAGCCTGATTGTGTCATTAAACGATCTGTAGAGACTGAACAAATTTAGGATCGAGGCCCTTAGCCCTCTGAGATTTCACCATTCTACAGTTGGGATTTTTTGAGATGCAAAAAGAATAGGGTAGTAAATGATGTTTAGTTACATGAGCTAAAGTTTTCCTGAGGCAGCTGACTTAATACAAGAAAATAACTTGAGGAAACTCAAAATATAGTTTTATTCACCATACTCTTGAATGTCTCAAATACTTAAGTAACATATTTGTGCATTCATCTAATATTTGATGCATGCAAAAAGAACAAATCAAATTATGTTTTTCACTACAAAAATAAATTAAAAAACAGACCTAAAATATGTTCCATCTAGAAATGTCCATCTTGTTGCCTTTAAGCTTATTTTCTTCTTTTGTGATGCGCTTGCGATCTTTGCTCTTTCTGATTTCTTACTGTTAATTTACTGATGGTTTTGAGACATGTTTTTGTGCTTTGCACATGAATAACTATTAAACCAGCAAAGCAAAACGTAAACTACAGTTCTTCTTACAGGGAAATAATAAACCCTAAAACAAAGCAAAACCCAAAATAACTAGGAAAAAACCCATTTAAAACATTAAGTCTTAAACATTTTACTAATCAAAAGATGAAACATATTTAAGTAAGACAAAAGATTAATAATCTGATTTTAGCATTTGAATTCACACGTCTTTGTTATTTCAGGTCAATTACATCCTGAAATGTGATGGAAAAGTCTTTGAAACAAATGATCCCACACCTCTACCCAAAACCCCAAATGATCTTAGTCGTGATTCTTAAGTAAAGCAGCCATTTTGATCTTTCATAGAGTTAACTTTAACTTTTTTCTTTTCTTCTCCCAGCCTTCGGGGACCTCAGATTAACATTATTATTTTTAAGTGGATGATATTGCTTAGAAAGTCATACAGGCTTTACTTAAACAAATTACTAAATGCTGCTCTGCTGATTGGAAGGTTGGAAGGCCAGGACTGGAAGGTCAATCTTACCCTTTAAAAATATTTGAACTATTTTTTAAAGGGTAGGATTTTTTTTTTTTTTGGTCCTTAAAGTATTCACAGTGTAGTTGGGGAAGATAGTATATAAACATGTGGGGAGTTATACAGCAGCGAGACCTTTTGATTTAAATCCAAGATGAGGTGTGATTGTCAAATGGATTACGTGTACCAGGGTTCTGTAAAATACCTGAGACTAAAGAGCCAGCACGGGGAGAGGAGGACTTAAGCCAACCCAGGACTACCCTACACAATCCAATCGTATCATTCTAGTGCTGTAGGAAGGCATGACAAAGTTTGTCCATTTCAATCCAAGATGGGAAAAATTCCAAAAGTGTGTAAAGCATTAATCTGTAAGCCACACTTGATTCAAGGGTTTCCACAAAAACTGTCAATAATAGATACACAGGTATTTTCTACAACTTTTCAAACCTATGTAGAGCTAGTTTGAATGGACATCTCAGAAGAAGGCTCTGAGTTCTTGGTTTGCATCAAACTTAATAGTTCACATAGTTTAGGTCATCTAATGTGTTTCATCTATTTTTTATTTCATAGGAAACAAAAAACACTTCACTGAGAAAAATGATTAAGACTGTTAGAGCTGAAAAGCATCTGTTTCACTAGGACTTTCACTGTTCAAGCCACAAAACGTGGGTGTTTTTCCTGCTAAACCTAATCAATAGTGTGGTTTCCTTTCTTGGTTTTAATTGCTCTGGTTTTCATTAAGTCCTACAAGTTGTGTGTGTGGAAGCTTTCAGTACCGTTGGCTGAGCAACTCCACAGAGGCTCCAGGGAACACTTTTAGCCTAATTCATCTAATAATAACGCAAAATGTCATTTAAAAAAGAAATCATTAGAATCAGCCACATGAAATGGTGAACTATTCATTACATTAACATGCTTTTGTGTGAGAGATAAAATATATATGTACATTAGGATTCTTTCAGACAAATCATGCGTATCTTAATAACCTATTGCACCCAAATCTATAAAGAAATAATTCAATATTTGAAGTTTACAGCATGATATAAAAGCAAAATTTAAATAATACAAAATTCTCAGAAGTTTTCCTATAATGCATTGAGTATTACTTTAAACATACGATGTTTGTTTTGTTTCTTTTCCTCTTCGCTGCTACCAATCTCTACATTAGAAATCACAAAATACCATTGAGAGAGACTGGCTTCTGGAATGCCTGAGTGAAGGCCTCAGTAAAGTTTCTTTTCCTCTAAAACAATAAAAATACTGGCAAAACAATGATAATAAACCACTTCAGAATTCTGGCAATTAACCAAAATGATAGGATGAGCTGAAAATTGTCTATCCAAGAGAACTTTCTGAACCTTAGTAGAAAGTTTGAGTCAGCCACACTTTAACTTGGGGGCTATTTCCTTCCTACCTTCCTCCTCAGCTCATTGGGGTGGAAGCCAAAGCCAGCAGCTTTGCAGACTATAGACATTTGACCAATGTTGAAATTCTATTAAAAATACCGTTCCTAGAGCACAGTCAATATTTTGTGTGAAC
The DNA here is from genome assembly GCF_003676395.1 of Aethalodelphis obliquidens. Lineage (NCBI taxonomy): Eukaryota > Metazoa > Chordata > Mammalia > Artiodactyla > Delphinidae > Aethalodelphis > Aethalodelphis obliquidens. The sequence continues at coordinate 1,172,701 of NW_020837947.1, forward strand.
TTGCAGCTCCCTGGGAAATCTCTATTTTCAGATTGTGGTGGCTACTGGATTTGACTCAGAGATGAACTGTGGGTGGTGGTAGTAGACGACCGAACCCCAGGACGTTATAAAAGCAACAGCGGACCGATGGCAATGTATCAGCTGCCCGAGACTGTAATTTCTACTGGGGTGAACTGAGAGCTGGGAAGAAAGTTAAGGGAGATCCTGGAGAACTAGGTGAACACAGAGGAGCTTCAAATGCTCCAGCACATCCCTGGTACCAGAAAGGCCGTGCCTGTCTGCAGGACTGTGTGTGCCCAGCAGACTTGGAAAGAAGGCAGGAGTCACTCACCGCTAGCTGACCTTGAGGCTCTACTCAAGAAGGGAGTGAAAGCTAGGGCTGCCTCATAAACCGCCTGACATTTGAAGGCCAGCCTTCTCACCAGACGCTCCGAGACGCGCAGAATAGCATGTAAGGGAACTTCCGACCAATTGTTGGTTCACCGATAAATTATACTGACCGAGTAGGACTCCCTAGGAAGCCAAGTTTAAAAATAAAATTGGAAATTTAAAACAAAAAATATGACAGAGAACTGAGCTGCCCCATACTGTAAGGAATAGAGAATCTACAAAAGTGGCTGAAGAAAGTCACTAAGAAAATAAGCAGCAATAAGAAAAACAACGACAAAAATAAATACCCACAAAAAAACAGCAAAAGTAACAAATGTGGTGGGGAAAGCTTGTAGAGAAATCTGATACCAGAATTGTTGCAATATATTATCTGAAATGTCCAGTTTTCAGTACAAAGTAACAAGACATGTAAAAACCAGGAAAGTATGCCACATACCCAGGGAAAAATGCAGCCCACAGAAAGTGACCCTGAGACTAAAAAGGCAAACACTTTATACCACTTATTATAAATATATTCAAGGAACTGAAAAAACTAAGTCCAAAGAATTAAAGAAAAACATTATAATGATATCTCTCCAAGAAGAAAGTATTAATAAATATGTAGAAACTGTAAGAGAGAATCAATAGAAATTATAAAATGAGTTGAAAAGTACAATAACTGAAATAAAAAATGACTAAAGGGCCTTAACAGATTTGCATTGGTGGAAGAAATAATTAGAGAATGTAGATGAGTTAATAAAAAATTACCCAGTTTCAGGAGCAGAAAGGAAATAGAATGAAGAAAAATAAACAGAAACTCAGAGACCTGTGGTACCAACTCATGCATCATGGAAATCCCAGAATGATCTTTTACAACTTAAAAAAAATCAAATTAAAAAAAAATGGGCAAATCATTTGAATAGACATTCCCCCAAAGAAAATATACAAATGGCCAATAAGCCATTAGGAAAATATGATCAAAACCACCATGAGATATCCCTCCAGACCACTAGGGTGGCTAAAATAAAAGGGCAGACAATAATAAGTAGAGACAGGAAAGTGGAGAATCTGGACCCCCCAACACCGCCGATGGGAACGTAAAGTGTCAGAGCCTCTTGGGAGACAGTGGAGCAGCTCCTCAAAACGCCAACCGTGAAGTTACTGTGTGAATAATCAATCCCCCTCCTAAGTGTTTATCTAAGAGAACTGAACACGTATGCTCACACCAGAGCTTGAGCGCGCATGTTCAGAGCCGCATTCTTCATAGCAGCCAAACAGTGGAAGTAGCTTTGATGCTCACCAGCTGACGAATGGATGCATAAAATGAGATCTATCCCAACAATGCAATAGCTTCATCAATGAAAAGAAGGTACTGACACTTGCTATGGCATGGATAAGCCTTGAAGACATTTCGGCAAGTAAAAGAAGCCCGTCACAACAGCCAGCACTTGAAACGCATGATTTTTATGGTATGTAATATATATCTCAATGAAGTTCTAAAACAACGTGAGAAAAGTATTTAGTCATTTCTCTGTTAAGTTACTCCAAATTACTGTGACATATAACATGCTTTTACTAACATTGAGTTATTGGAAAGAATAATGTAAAATAATCCAGTAAACCAAGGGAAATATCTAAACAAACCAAATAAGATCTTTTACTTGCCTCTAAATAATACAGTATGTAAGAGGTAAAAAAAAAAAAAAAAATCAGTTAAAAGTTAGTTTAGGCATGACCCATAAAAATTAAAATTGGGGATTTCTTTAGAGTTATTAACTGAATAAACCTTTGTAATATCTTCCAAATATCTCATGATAAAAAGGAGTGTTATAAGAACTATTTTTCTTTTTTTTTTTGCTAAACCTACCCTACGGTTGTCAACCACTGAGACTTGGATGATCAATCAATTCTAAAAATTGGGTTTAGAGCTAAAGTGCCTCTAGTGCCAAGCACCTAGAGCTTGTATGCTGAACGAGGCACACACATCTGCCTCTAGCTTAGAGTCCAAGTCGCTTTTTCTGTTTCTAGTTTCCTATTATCACTATGAACATCATCAATAAATCAGAAACCTGTCTCCTTCCTCAGTCTCATGCTGCCCTTCCATCTGTCTACAGATCTTGTCTTTCTATTTCTACTGCAATTGCTTCCCTTCAACTCTTAGCTCGATAATTTGGTAACTCCTCCAGTGAATCTTTTATACTTTAACCAGAGTTATTTTTCTAAGACAGCAGTCTCAGTACATTATTACCGGCTTTAATAATTTCAATGGTTCCCCGCATGCAATAAACTACATCAAAAAATCTACAGTCAACCCATAACAATAGGGGAGCCCACAGTTGCAGACTCCGCTGCCGGATTGCAGCCCTGTTTCTCCAGGGGTACCACCACCACAATCTTTGGAAAGTTACCTCACCTTTCTGAGTCTGTTTTCTTCTTTATGAGACTGGGATAATGACACCTAAGTAGAAGATTCAAATTAGATAATGCAGAGTATCTAACAGATTCTCAATTATTCTCTAAAATATTAATATGATCACAGCATTCATAGGCTTCCAGGATTTAACCAATTTCCATTCTCATGAATTTCACTTCATGAAGTGTAGGTTTCCCCACAGTGGAGTCCTGACATTTCTTTCACACTGCAAGTTTCTGGTAATCAAATTGGGGAAAATGGGATTAATTGATTAGAGAATAGAACCAGCATTCAATAGTCATCTCTGTTTGCCTGGGAGGTTCATGGTTTAGGCCTGTTGTCCCAGAGTAATATTCCTTTTTCCATTCTCAAAAGTGCCCTTGGGCTTCCCTGGTGGCGCAGTGGTTGAGAGTCCGCCTGCCGATGCAGGGGACACAGGTTTGTGCTCCGGTCCGGGAAGATCCCACATGCCCATGCGGAGCATCTGGGCCCATGAGCCATGGCCACTGAGCCTGCGCGTCTAGAGCCTGTGCTCCACAACAGTGAGAGGCCCGCGTACCGAAAAAAAAAAAAAAAAGTGGCCTAGTTTGGACCAAAAATAAATTATATGGTTGCTTGGTAAGAACACGATTGTGATAGAGAGACATCAGCAAGAAAGTCAAAGGAAGCTCGGGTGAGAAGGCAGTGTTCACAGAGCTGCTTTATTCGAGGACCTGGCTATCCGACACCATCTGTTTCTCCTCTTCTGTGTTTATCACTTGAATTCGTGAATTCTTCCACAGTACATTGTCAAGGTCAAGGTCAAAAATAGCAGAGGAGGGCTTCCCTGGTGGCGCAGTGGTTGAGAGTCCACCTGCCGATGCAGGGGACACGGGTTCGTGCCCCGGTCTGGGAGCATCCCGCGTGCCGCGGAGCGGCTGGGCCCGTAAGCCATGGCCGCTGAGCTTGCGCGTCCGGAGCCTGTGCTCCGCAACGGGAGAGGCCGCAACAGTGAGAGGCCCGCGTACCGCAAAAAAAAAAAAAAAAAAAAAAAAGTCTGAGCAGTGCTGGCATGATAAAATCCCCATCTTTAAGAGGCGTCTGGGAGTATGTGTGTACAGGAGAGCTAGGAGGGGTAAGAGGCAGGCGGAATCACTAGGAATCTGTTAAAACAGTCTCGTCCTTGAGGTGTCAGTTGATTGAAATGTGCTTTAGATGATTTGCAAAAGCATAAATTTAAACGTGTGGATCTGCACCTACATCATCAAGATATTAGTAAATGCTATGCATTGAAAACATTTTAGAAATCAATGAATTTAATTAGCACCAAATCCAAAGACGAACTCATTAACTGTATGTTTATTGTTTTAAGTAATATTCATAAAAGGGTTTAGTTAGGGCAAAGTGGTAATAAAACATAGCCTAAGGAAATTAAAGTTGAAGTATATTTTACAGAAAGCTTTCAGAGTTAGCACAAAGACATGCACACACACAGAGGTTCTTAGAATCTATCTCTGTCTCTACCCATCTATCAAATTGTCTGTTATCTCTCTGTATATCTATCATCTGTGTATATGTATATTCAAAACGTCATCCATCATATACATCCTAAGAACACTAAATGAAAGGTCACCCATTTGAGAAAGACCCTCGGCCCTCTGAACACCAGCTCAATTGCATTCATGTTAAGCTTCCTGCAGTCACCTTTTCCAAAGGGCGAATGAGAACCCGGGTGTCAGGTACCAAGGGTGTCCCCTGGTACCGATCAGGTACCTGTTGCCTTGGAGAAGCTCATTGGTTTACTGCCCACTTCACCTGCACGAGGCCACTACATCAAGGCAAATCAAAGGCTGATTTCTGGGATGTGCTTCATAATAATCCAGTGGTAGGTGGGACAGTGGCAGGGGTGCTGGAGCAAACGGCCTCACGTCAATAATCATTACAACCACGTGCTGGGTCCTCGGGGTTCATTGTATTACTGGGTTCCCTGGTCCGTGTGTTTGGAAGTTTTGAAAATAATCAGCTTAGATTAAGGGGGGAAGGGTGGAGGTGAGAAGGAAGGAGAGAAAGAGAGGGGGGAACTGCCAGACTCCTGCACCAAAGTGGTAACTTATACACCTTCAGGGAAGGTTAGGGCAGCAGAGGAAAGTTTATGTCCTTGGTTTAATAATAAATTGAGTGTGTTTGTCACTGGGTACTGGAAAAGCCTACAGTAGTTTATGATCTAATGTCCTCCTCTGGAGAGGTACAACGGTTCCTCACAGGCCATATTTCAGGGTGTTTCCGTGAGGATGCCCTGATGTCTAAACTTTTCACTTAATAGAATATTCATAAGGATGTTCCTACAATGTTAGAATTTCTTTTACACACCGGCTTTAATATTTACACTCTTCCATCATATGCCTATAGTATAATTTATATAATATTCTGCTAATTTAGGCATTTACTTTCTTTCACAATTAGTTCAATGATAAACAATGTTGTAATATACATACGAGTGCATACACGTGTTGTTCTTCATTTATCAGTATTTCATTTGGATAGCTTCCTAGAAGTGGAATTATTCGGTCAAAGAATACGACTATTTTAATGAAAATGGATACATATTGTCAAATTATTTTCCCAAAAGAGTATATTAAGTTTTCCACTAGAAGAATGGAGAAGGGCCTGTCTCACCATGCGCACGCCAGCCGTGAGGGACACAACTTTTCAATCATCTGCTCACTTCACAGGTAAAGACAGTATTAGATGGCATTTTTCTGCATTTTGCTATGAATTTTGTAGTTTTTAGCCATTTTAAGCTGTTCATGTCCTTTTCTGTGAATATTTTATTCATATCATTTGTCAACTTTTAATGTAATTTTACTGTCCTTATTGGTTGTTATATGTTACTTATTTAGGTATAGTTGAAAATTATTTCTAGTTGTTGTTTGATAACAAACTTAATTTGTTTCATAAAGTTTAAATATATAAGGTTTTTGTTTATAAAATTAAATTGACCAATATCTCTCTTACTATTCCTTGAGTTTATTTTTGGGAGGTTCTTATGCATCCTGATTTAAGATTATTATTCTCCCACATATGTGTCCAGTTCTTCAAAGGTTTTCCTTGTGGTCTGGTTTTCAATTTATTTTGAAAAGTGTCATTAAAAATAGTTAAAATTTATTTTTGTATAAACAGCCATTTTTTTCTCAGCATGATTTCTTGAGTAATCCTTTCCTGACTCTTCCAAGTGAAATATAATAATTCTTTTACATATGAAAATCATGTCTGTATGTATGAAGTGCTATTCACTTTTTTGTGCTCCAAACTGTAATATGTCCCAAACTTACTATCATAACTGTCATCACCGTTTTGGAATTCTGAGCAGTGTGGAGCCATAGTTAGACAAGTCAACAGCATCGTCCCTAAGCCTTCGTCATTCTTTGATTGTCAGTGTAGCTACTTCGTGTGTACGAGATCAAGTATTCTCTTTATAGTGTAAGGTGTTGTTTTTCACTAGTCAAATGACTGTAAGGCAGATGTTTTCTTCCCCACCCTCTTCCCCACGTCTCAGAAATATGGATGAGGTCACTGCCCAGGACCAGGCAAACGGCAGACCTTCCAACACCATTTGTTCATCAGATATTTATCAAGTTCCTGTTTCACGAAGGCCATACTGCAGACATAGAGGATCCAGCAGTGGACAAAACAGACACAAAGATCTATCTGCTCCACGGACCCGAAATGAATTAAGTAAAATGTGCACAGTGTTGGAGGGTGATAGGCAGAGCTGCAGCTGAGGTCCTGGCTCAGCACTGGTGAATGTGCGAATTTCTCCCAACTTAGTGATCAGTGACATCACGGTAACAGGTGAAAGGAATAAATCTGATGTCTGTTGTGGGAGAGTGTTTACAGAAGGAAACACAAGTTCTACAAATCAAGGCTGTTTTGTTTTGTTTTGTTTTGTTTTGTTTTGGGACAGGGAGAGCTGATTTACCAGCACAGCATTGGTGATAAGGACTAAAGAGAAATGTAAGCAGGGAAAGGGTGTAGGGCAGGCTGGGGATGGGGGCTGGCATTTCAGTGTTAAATATGGGGCTCAGGAGGATGGGTGCATTGCAGATGAGCCATTGGTATCAGGACCCACAGGAGTGAGGGGATAGTCCATGCAGGTGTCAGCGGGAAGAGGACCCAGTGCAGGAAGGACACCTGCAAAGGACACGCTGGATAGGCGTGTCTGGTGTGTAAAAAGGGGCCAGCGTGTCTGGAGCAGAGGGAACAAGGTCAGAGAATGAAGAGGGCCCTTGGGGGTCTTCAATGACCTTGGGTTTCTGCCAGCACAAGGGTGGGAGCCAGTGGAACGTACCACGGTTGTTAGCACCCAAGACAGCCCCTGGTGGTCTCAAGTCTTGTATTTCTTCCCTTTTGCAGGTCCCATCCTGTGGAATCAGGGCTGGCCCGGGCCACCAAACTGGTGGTGTGTGCATTGTAAGACTTGCAGTTTCCACCTGGGTCTGCTGGACGCTCTCTGCAGGAAGCTGGCCACCACATCAGGAGGACACTCGAGCAGCCCGTGCAGAGGCTGGTTCCTCTGGAGCGGAACCAGCTGGACTCTTTTTTTTTTCTCCAATTTTATGTTGATTTTATTACTAGAATTTGGAAAGAAGCCTTGTGACTGTACTAAGCTAATGTTGTAATGGGTGAAATGAAAGAGACAATTAGAACCTTGGTAGCTGGACTCCTGAGTGACCTACCTCGAGGGGCATCTGTCACCCCAGACGATGCTGCCGATGACTGCGGCCCCGGACAGACCCTGAGCCTGCACCCTTGAGCAAGCTGCTTCCACATTCCTTACCCACAGAAAAGGAGAGGCAGTGAACTACTACCATTGCTTTAAGCTATTATGTCTGGGCTATTTGTTACACAGCATGGCGTAGCTAGCACAGACGCTGCTCAAGTCAGCCTCGCTGAGTCGCTTGCGGTTTCAGGGCGCCCACGGGTGCCTGCGTGTGTGGAGCAGCAGTGCTGGCTGCAAGTTTAGTTGCTTTTGGTTTGTTTGTTTGTTTGTTTGTTTGTTTTCTCCTGAAAGAACCAAAGCTTTGGGGTTGGGCAGACCAAAGATTGAGCCCTTCTTGTCCTTGGGTTTGTTATTTAAGCAAAACTGAAGGCAGTAATACGTATCTTGTATGATTGTTTAGAGGGTTAAATTAGATAATGTATGCAAAGTTCCTAGCACATGGTCAGTGACCACTAAATGCAGGTTTTCCTTTCTCTCCAAGGAATTTTTTCTGTCTTGAAAATAATGGACTGAAGCAACTTGCATAAAAACAATTTTTAACATCAGAGCAGCTCGATTCTTCACTGGAACGTAAGGTTCTCGGGACCAAGGACTGGATCCCCTCTGTACACATATTCCTGACAGCCTCTCCACCCCCAGGACAGACAGTCCGCAGTGCTGGCTTCATGATGCACATGTCCAGGGACTGGCCCTGAACGGCCCTTGTTAGGGGTCCGCACCTGGGCACGTGCCCTCTTTTCCCCAGGACCGACTCAGAGCATCACTAAAGCCTCCAGACTAACACCGGACAATCCAAGTTCAGGGAACTTTCACTGCATTTGTTGAGCCAGAAACAACTGGACAGGCCCACTGGAAATGCCATCCTTCCCGCAGATGGGAAGATGTCTGTTCACAGGATCTTCACAGCCCCCTTTGGGGCTTGGGGATGAAGCGTCTGAAAATCCACAGATTTGAAAGAGGCTCCTGAAGTATATTTATGGCTTCAGCCAGAAGCTGGATAGTGTAAGAAGCCAAAAAGTTCTGAGTTACCTGAGGCTCTGGCCACAATGCATCCTCTTGTGTGAGAAATCCCGCTGCTTCTCCTGGACCAGGCAGCAGGGGACAAGAAGGCCTTTGTCTGCTGCTCCCTTAAGAAGCCTGGACTTGGGTTTACATGCGTGTGATGTGCATTATTATATGTAATGTTAATCATTATGAGATGGATATTGTATCAATTAAATAACCAATATGTTGTACAGGTATTAATATAACATTAATTAATATATTACAGGACTGTATACAGCCCATGAATAATTAATAAAGTGCATAGTATATTTGTAGATCATATATTAATGTACTTTATAATTGTTACACTAGGCTAATTAAAGTTATATTAATAGTTAATTAATAGAGCATTAATGTATCAAACACAATTTGGCTTCATCTTTTCCATTTGGCAAATCTCTTTATCTGGAACCATTGTACCTCTCAGCAACGTTCAACTCTCCTCCTTGACTAGATGAGAAATGGCCACACCTTGCCATTTTAAACAACAATTTCAATCTAAAGTATTTATTTTATTGCCAGAGAAGTAAAAGTTTTCGTGTACGTTTTGCTGCAAAAACACTGCCTCCATTGACCCGGCCCCAAGAAAGATCTATTTATAACGATAGGAAACCTTCTTCCTCATATATAACAAGTATCAATTTTTGTAACATTCCTGCAGTCACTTTGTAAAAAATAGCTTAGTAAATAGAAAATGTAGTAAAAGACCAGTACTCACAACTTAGTAGTAGTGAATTTTGGGTGAAACAAAGTCATCATTTTCGGAATGTGTGGTTTCAAATAAATTGAACTCAGGTGGTAAGCACGTAGACGTTGTCCTCACCTGCGCCTGAAGCCCCTCCTTTGTCCACACACACACAAGCTCCTCCCCTCAGATCTGCCTGGAAGTGCTAGCTGTGCCTGGAAAGGGTCCTGGGCGTGTCTGCCAGGCTCTCACCCTCTGGACAGGGGGTGATGGGAGCAAACGCCTTCTCTCTCAGTGGCTCAGTGTCTACTGCAGGCTGGCAAGGGCTGGTCCACCAAGGCCGGTCCAGATCAGAGGAGGGGGGGTGTGGGCTCCGGAAAGGAGGCTCCAGGGAGAAAAATGGAATTAGACTGTTATTTGATATGTCTGAGTCCTTGAGGAGATACTGTTGAAGAATCTGTTGGAACATTTGGAAGGACTGATTATGAGAGAAGCAGAGAAAATAAGAAATGGAGAAACCATATTTGCTTTACATGTTAGTATCATGTGGACACGTGCGTGGCCCCATCGGATCCATTTTCAGTCGTACGCGTTGCAAAATACGTGCATCTCCTAACTGACACGTCTAAAATAATTTGTTAAATTATGCACGACACAGTCTAACTGTGATTACGCCCAGCAGAATTCATCTCGTCTTCTGCGCTTTTTGACCACTTCTCTTTAATCCTACTGACCACATTGTGCATTTTTATATTCTCTGCCAACACTTTTTCTAGATGATAGAGATGGGGTTTATGTGTATAAACTAGTTGGCACCTAGCAAAGTGTCTCGCACTTAGTAAGTGCTCAATGCTTAACTTAAATTTGTTAATTCTGTCTAGAGACCATGCTTGGAAATATTTACTTTCATGCTAGCGTGTTTATTCGTATCTGCTGTTCCTGTTCTCTGTGGAGGTGACTAGCCCTCTAAGGTCCAGGATGTCTCCCCAGAAGTGTGAAAGGGGGTCAGGGGAATTGCTTGGAGAAGGCACCCGCGGGGCGCAGAGACACACTGGACTTCCAAACACTGGTTTGGAAATGCAGACCATTCCGGGAAATGCAAACGGTTAGCAGGAAGCCCCTGTTGCAACGGTGCCGGAATTAATTTCAGGAGAAGTTGCTATGGAGGCACGTGAGTCGTGAAATCTTAGAATCAGAGTAGAAAGTCTGTCTTCCAGGGCACCCTTCTCTTACTTCCTGCCTTTTCCTCCACGTATTCTCACCTCACCCTGCAGTTATTCCGTGCAGGCCCGTCTCCAGTGGCTGACACAAAACAATACTTCATCAGAGGTTTACTGTTACAGATAAGCATGTTTTTGGCAACATATCTGAATCGACCTTTCCTGAAAGTTCTAATTAATTTTATAAATAGAGAATTACTTATGAGTTTCTACTGAGATGCAGGGCAGAAATGCAGAGCTTGAATTCCAGAAAAAAAACAGAACTCTAAGAGTTGTCATGCAATGATGCCAGAAAAGAATGGATTTCCTTGGTCATAACCATGTCATAAATCAAAAGATGCTATTACTCTTGTCTTGGGAAGTCTGGTACTAATAGCAGAGATTAAGAGTCTGTGAGTCTGGCTGTGACTGTGACACCATCTTGTTTCCCTACCCCCTTCAAGACACTGCTGTTTTCTGCCAGCATCAGTCTGTGCTACCATGCTACACCCCATCTGTGGGACTAGATTCCTGATTGTGCTCAGCACGACAAAGGATTTGGAGCTGAAACCCGGGTGTATCACTCATACCAGTTGGCCTCCCTTTCTCATATTATTAACAGAAAATAAATGATTTCAATCTCAGCTTGTTCATAATTTAATAACTTGCTGACTCCTGGATGTAGATAAAGAATAAATACTGTTTTTCTTCTTTAAAAATGCACGACAAAAAAATAAAGAGTTTTCTATTTCGATACACACATGAATCAAAATCACTAGGAATTGGCACAGTTCATAAAACGTGCTTCACTGTTTTTCTCTTCTCCAAGGAGAATTGGTATATAAACTGAAAACCTATCTTAAAATGAATCTACAAATAAAGCTGAAGTGGAAAATTGAGTCATTTGGTCAGTTATCTATTCCAAAACAACTGCTGTGTCAGGGAAAGGTGAAGTATGGCTGGTGTTTGCAAAAGTATCTCAATTGGTCACAGAACAAGGGGACTCCCACCTTTCTGCCCGATCCCCCCACCCCTGGTTGAATGGATTTAATTCTTCTGCGAAAAGCCTGGCTTCACCCAGCAGGACGTGATGACCTTGGGGGAGCAGAAATCGAGCCATTTGCGGCCCCTCCGAAGTTGGTAGTGCTGTCCCAGGGCCTGGGCTCTTGGCAGGTGGTGTTCATTTTCTGGGCTTCCTGCCTCGTTTCTTAGTCTCTAAGTCTCCACTCACACTAATATCTTGGATGACTTTCCTCGTCCGTATAGCCTCCTTGTAGCCGTTACTCATATTCATTCCAGATATGACTCAACACACCCAGGTGTGGGTCCCCTTCTGATAAACCCATCACGATGTATTTCTCCCCTGTAACTTCTGTTTCCCGTGCCCCACCACCTCTCAGCTACCCAGTGAACTATCCTTTCTCGAAGCAAGAATTACTGAAGCACGAGCTGCTTGTACAAGCAGCTCAATAACAAAAAAAACAAACAGCCCAATCCAAACATGGGCAGAAGACCTAAATAGATACTTCTCCAAAGAAGATATACAGATTGCCAACAGACACACGAAAGAATGTTCAACTTCATTCATCATTAGAGAAATGCAAATCAAAACTACAATGAGGTATCACCTCACACCAGTCAGAATGGCCATCATCAAAAACTCTACAAGCAATAAATGCTGGAGAGGGTGTGGAGAGAAGGGAACACTCTTGCACTGCTGGTGGGAACGTAAATTGATACAGTCAATATGGAAAACGGTATGGAGGTTCCTTAAAAAACTACAAATAGAACTACCATACGACCCAGCAATCCCACTACTGGGCATATACCCTGAGAAAACCATAACTCAAAAAGAGTCATGTACCAAAATGTTCATTGCAGCTCTATTTACAATAGCCAGGACATGGAAGCAACCTAAGTGTCCACCAACAGATGAGTGGATAAAGAAGATGTGGCACATATATACAATGGAATATTACTCAGCCATAAAAAGAAATGAAATTGAATTATTTGTAGTGAGGTGGATGGACCTAGAGTCTGTCATACAGAGTGAAGTAAGTCAGAAAGAGAAAAACAAATACTGTATGCTAACACATATATATGGAATCAAAGGGGGAAAAAATGTCATGAAGAACCTAGGGGTAAGACAGGAATAAAGACACAGACCTACTAGAGAATGGACTTGAGGACACGGGGAGGGGGAAGGGTAAGCTGTGACAAAGTGAGAGAGAGGCACGGACATATATACACTACCAAACGTAAGGTAGATAGCTAGTGGGAAGCAGTCGCATGGCACAGGGAGATCAGCTCGGTGCTTTGTGACCACCTAGAGGGGTGGGATAGGGAGGGTGGGAGGGAGGGAGACGCAAGAGGGAGGAGATATGGGGAGATATGTATATGTATAACTGATTCACTTTGTTATAAAGCAGAAACTAACATACCATTGTAAAGCAATTATACTCCAATAAAGATGTAAAAAAGAAAAAAAAAAGAATTATTGAAGCAGCATAACAAGGAAAGTGTCAAGTCTTGACATTTGCATTTCAAAAGCTGGATCCGCAAAGTAGGCCTCAGAAGAAGAAGAAAAGTCAGAGCAGTTTCTTTTGTGCCTGTTGACTCGCTACAGTTCCCAGAGAATATGAGAGAAAAGGAGGGAAACCCAGAGTAAGTAAGAGAACTAAATGCTGACATGCATCCCTAAGAAGGGCCCTGGGACCCCAGGCCCAGCCTCTCCTGGTGCCATTTCTGATCAAAGAACCGGAGTCCTGGGTGGATGGAAGAGTCTGGAGACAGAACCCCTGAGCTCCCACCGCTGATTCACAGCCACCAAGAGGGACAAAGGTGATGTCCGCGGGGACGCGGTCTGACCAGAGCCTCAGAGTCGGCGGTGACCCCGCGCAGAGAGCTTCCGTGAGCTGAGAGCAGGCAGACACACCACGGCTGAGCGGGAGCAGGGCCAGCCCCGCGGTGACGCTCCTGGCCAGGCGGGCATCTCCGCAGCCTGGCACCCTGTGGGCAGGTGCATCCTGTGCAGATCACGGGCAACCGGCCGTAAACTCAGACCTCGTTTCTACCGTCCCGAAACGTGTGTTCGAAATGAATTAAATTATAAGGGTTAATAAATTAGATTTCTTTTGTAACAAATCTGTGGCCTGAGTGCCCTAACCGCCAGACTATTCCTGCCAGGAAGGTCATACTCTCGTGAGCTAACCCCCAAACGTCGCCAAATCCTCTCACCCTGAACCCCTGTGAGGGCTGTTGACTGCCACCCATTCCCCGTTTGTGATAGAATCTGGTCTGGTTTTCAACGTTGGATGTTGATCTGTCCAAATTACAATGTGCTAATTAAACTGAAGGTATTTCAGGTTTACAGATCCAGTGCCTGCCCTCCCCCAGACCCAGAAGGTAAATAAGAGTTGGGATTGACACGTGTGCCAATGATTCTGCGAAGTGCGGCCTAGGGAAGCCGAGTCAGGTCTCCTCCTCCGTGTGCCGGCTGCAGCCCCAGCACTGGGGATGCACGAGGGGGAACAGATGACCAGGCCCTGGGTGGCGATGCCTCGGTGGGATCGATCAGCTTTGGCCACCACGTTAGTAGGAAAGGTGAGTCGTCCCATTCAGATAATACGTGGTCTTACCCCGACATACCCTCTTCAAGAGGACTCTTAAATAGCAGAATTAACTCCGCAGATGACCCAGAGATGGCTCTGGACGACATTCTTATCAGAGCCGTTTCCCATAAAGAGGTCAGCGGTGCTGCGGGTAGGACCAGCCCCACCTGTGCCCATCCCTCCGGCCGCCTGTGCAGCAGTAGCAGAGGTGGGGTGCCGTCCCTCAGCACAGCCTGGCCTTCAGACGCTGGCCCCGTGTTCAACAGTCAGTATATATTTTTTTAGAAAGAGTTCCAGCCTCTCATTATTGACATACTTAAGATTGTTTGATTCCTAAACCACAGCCCAAATATTTTCTTTTAAAATCTCTGTAAGTATCAAGACCTAGTCCACAGAAAGCGCAGTGTGTTCTGCCTGCAAACAGTTGCACTGAAAATACCTGCCTTGTTTTTGAGAAAAACACTTAAATCATTTCTTGAGGTCCAGCCATCGGGGCATTTAGATAGAAAATGCTTTCTGAAGAAGCAGTCCTTGTTAAATGGGTTTTTTAGAAAAATATGGTGCCTTTGCTAGGTATTTAGAAATTCCTCCTGCGGTGAAGTTATACGAGCCCTTCCAAAAACCATCTCGGGTGAAAATGATTAATTATCCCTAATAGACTCTTTTAGGGCCGTGTTTGTTCTGCCATGTGCAACACAGCAGGAGCCCAGAAATCGCTTCCAAATCCCCCCAGCTTCTTCCAAGAAAATGGACGAGAAACGTTGGCCGGCACCCAGCTTGGTCCTCTGCAAGTCACTCCTCGTAACCTGTTTGCTCCAGGAGCCCAGAGAATTCGCAGTCCCGACGTCCACACAGCTCTGCATCTGTCCCTCTCTCGCTTCTGCCACTGCGCACGTGTCTGACAGAGAAATCAAATTCCGATGGGAACCCGAGGGCCGTTCAGGGGGCAAGCAGGCGCTGCAGGGCCAGGGTACCTGGGGTCAGAGATTGGCGGTACCCGGCCCACCGCAGGTGTCCTGCCAGCCAGGAGACACAGATGGGCTCTGTTTGGTGACCTCTGGCCAGGGCTGGCCATGTGGGTTTGCACAGACTTTGGCTTGGCAGTCTCTATCACCGGTCCCTAAATCCTCCAGCTCAGCCCCAGCTCTTACATTTTGCTCTTGGCTTGGGGGATACTCTCTTTCTCTGGGTAATTTAAGACCCTGGGGGTGTATGTGGTGTTATTTCTCTCGTTTTGTCACCATATGCAATTTTCTGGGAAAGGCTCATAAACTAAGATGACAGCAAATCCACATAGAAACTTTAATTCTTTAATTTTACTTTCTGGAGATCCTGTCATTTATTTCACTTTGTTCTAACACCACAGGCCTGTGTAAGATAGAACTCGGGGCGGAAGGACGCTCTGAGACAGACGAGGCTTTCCAGGTGAAACCTAAGCCATTAAAGGCAGAAATTTCTAGAAGTCTCTCATTGTGTCAATAATCCGTAAGAACAAGGAAAAGAGAAGCTCTTCTTGGTACAATGTTTTATCTTAAGAAGGAGAAACAGAAATGTTAAGGAAAACAGAAAAGTAAAAAGAATTCTTACTGCGTGAAAAACAAAAAGTCCTAGCTGCTGCTGATTTGGTACCAAAAATTCTACCAAATTTTCCTAACTGCACTGTGTTTTATCAATTTTCCAAGTTAACAGATGAAGACTTTCATGTTGATCGTAACAAAGGCTGGATGTTTGCTGGAGGAACGGGAGGCTTGCTGGGTGACTCTGGGGTGCTGATGTGAAGTCACATCACTCGGAAGCCTCTTGTGCAGGAGGAGGTCAGGGCTCCCACCAGGGCTGTCTCTCGGGTCATCAGTGATCCCCTGCTTGGTGGGAGGTCTTAATCCTACCTTCCTGGGTCAACCATCTCGGTTTCTCCTGCGATGATCTGAAAATAGTATTTACTGTCATTCCAAAGTTTCTAGGAGAGCCGCACAAAGCAGACCCTTGAAATGACATTCAGAATAAGAATCAATTTAAGCAGGATGCCTGGTTCACACTTCTCAGTGTCCCACATGTGATTCCAAAGTACAGCTGGGGTTAAGAACTGCAAGTCCCGGGCCTAATGACTCCAGAGTTACTGGGGGAGAGCAGAAACATGTACACGCACGTGTTTGGCATCAGACACCATGATTCAGACCCACGTTGTTACTGGTCATGTGGCTCCTGGCAAATCACTAAACAGTCTGACACTGGAAATTAAGTAAAGAGAGAAGAACGAGATTTTCTTCACTGGTTCACTGTGAATAGCGAAAAAGTCACAGGTATAAAACGGCTTCCACTGTGTGTGACAAACGTTAGGGGCTGCGGCCTGTGTGGCATCATGGACTGTCCCCGGCTCTGAACCCGCCTCTGCGGCTGCCCTGTCTTCACTCCTGACCCTGGCCTCCTAGTTGAAACTCTCCTGTGATCCAGGCTGGCGTGAATAATGTTTTAAAAGATATTTCTCTAAATCATGATTCTGATTAAATGTCTACCCTTTCAGAAAGATTTATATAACATTGTAAGTTAGTGAGTCTTCCACCTGTCCATTTACTTGTGCAATTAGTATTTACTGAATGTATACATTAGCTGGACAGAGATGTCACAGTGAAGAATAAAACGGAAATAGACAATGAGTGAGTCAACGAACGTGTAAGGAAAACAGTAACACATTGATGAATGTGTAGTTGAAAAATTAAACCCAGGCCTGAGAGAAAGGATGTGAGAAGAGTCTGCCGTGGAGAAGAGGGGAGGGGAGGTCCTCGGGGAGAAGGAAGACGTCCTCCCCGAAGCTGAGGCTTGGAATTCACCCCACAACACAGTGGCTTGAAGCAACATTTATGATCTCACAGCTGCTGTGGGTCGGGAGTCTCCACGTGGCTGTGCTGAGGCCTCTGGGTCGGGGTTTCTCACAAAGCTCTCATCAAAGCTGAGCCTGGGTCTGAGGTCCCCAAAGCTCTCATCAAAGCTGAGCCTGGGTCTGAGGTCCCCACAGCATCTGTGGGTGGGACGGGGTCGGCTCCGACCCCAAGCTCGCCCATGTGATCGCTTGAGGATTCTGCTTTGCCAGGACCATTGCCCAGAACCTGCCATCAGTTCCTGGCCTGTGGGTCTCCCTCAGGACAGGTCCCTAAAGCAGCTGTTTTTATCAGAGGGAGCCAGTCAGCAAAGCTACAGAGAACCAGGATGGAAGTCCTGTGACTTATGGCTCTGTCGCCTTCCCATTCTGTCCATAAAAAGAAATGAAATTGAGTTATGTGTAGTGAGGTGGATGGACCTAGAGTCTGTCATACAGAGTGAAGTAAGTCAGAAAGAGAAAGACAAATACCGTATGCTAACACATGTATATGGAATTTAAGAAAACAATGTCATGAAGAACCTAGGGGTAAGACAGGAATAAAGACACAGACCTACTAGAGAATGGACTTGAGGACACGGGGAGGGGGAAGGGTAAGCTGGGACAAAGTGAGAGAGTGGCATGGACATATACACACTACCAAACGTAAGGTAGATAGCTAGTGGGAAGCAGCCGCATAGCACAGGGAGATCAGCTCGGTGCTTTGTGACCATGTAGAGGGGTGGGATAGGGAGGGTGGGAGGGAGGGAGATGCAAGAGGGAGGAGATATGGGAACATATGTATATGTATAACTGATTCACTTTGTTATAAAGCAGAAACTAACACACCATTGTAAAGCAATTATACTCCAATAAACATGTTTAAAAAAAAAGAAAGCAAAAGAAATAAAATAAAATTTATTTTAAAATTAAAAAAAAAGCAGGGCTCCAGTTTCAACCCACACTCACATGGGCATGAGGCCAGGGGGCGGGGGGATGATTTAACAGGCAAGGAGGCTGAGTGGGGTAGGATGTCAGGGCAGGGAAGGACGGCAAGTCAGCTCTGACAGTTTCAGAGGGAAACCCTTGCTGCTGGTCATTTGGTGATGATGGATACGGGAATGGAGACTAGGAGAGAATGTCTGACCCTGGAGAAGAGATCATCAACTGAAACCTTCTTTTCCCCTGACAATCCTACTTTTTTTTTTTTTTTTTTTTTGTAGTACGTGAGCCTCTCACCACCGTGGCCTCTCCCGCCACAGAGCACAGGCTCCGGACGCGCAGGCTCAGCGGCCATGGCTCACGGGCCCAGCCGCTCCGCGGCATGTGGGATCTTCCCGGACCGGGGCACGAACCCATGTCCCCTGCATCGGCAGGCGGACTCTCAACCGCTGCGCCACCAGGGAAGCCCTCTCCTTTTTTTTTTCTTTTTCTATTTGTTTTGGAGAACTGTGTTTTGACCCATTAATCCACTGCTCCTAAAACCACCTGCTCTAAAGCTGTGACCCAAGATGCGCTAAATAGAGCTGATGTTTGTTTAGCACTTCATAAACCCTTCATCATTTCATAACTGCTTATTAACTTTGCAGTTTTAGAGTTTGCAGACTCATATACGTAAAAGAGCTGTGTGGATTTTTTTGTGTGTGTGTATGTGTGCTTTTTTCAGACCCATTAATATTAGCTAGCAGACACTCTGTTCAAACTCCACTTTTGAAATTCCCTTTCGTGTACAATTCTATAACCTTCAACAAGTGAATAGAAGTGCGTCACCACCACTGCAGTCAGGATACGAAACAGAAACTTCACATCTTAAGAGTGGCTTTAGTCACAGATCCACTGAGCTGCTGAAAACAACTATATAAACAACTCTTATAATAACTATAGAGCACAGCTGCTATAAAAGCTTCCACATGAAACGCATAATACTATGTATGAGATAGAACAAGGAAATAGAACTTAAGTAATGGATGCATGCTGTAATGACTAAGGTCAGATAATCTACAGCATTACTACCTTCTGAAGGCACACTTCTTGCTCTAAAGTAATTCAGCAAGCCCTGAATTCTAAAGATGTGGGATATTTCAAGCCAACAGCATTGAGCGGTTGATAATGACCCAAGCTCACGCACATCGTGTTAGTTCTTCACTGTATTCCCTCCGTTACTGTAAATGGAAGAGGTCTTTCTGAACTTGGTCGAGAGAAAGTGCCCGGAGCTCCCTTGGGTGAGTCTGAGGAAGGATGCTGCGGGCAGACGCAGAGCGATTCACCAGGAGGCAAGACGCTGTGTGGTCCCAGAGCCGCGGACACAGCGGCCGAGCTCAGGACAGGAGAGCGCGCGGGTCTGGCGCTCACTCTCCTGGGGCAACGTGCCGAGTGTGCTCTGGAGTCGTGGGATGCTGGCTCTGCAGCCGCGATGCCCCCGGGTCCTGGCCTTGGGGACCCAGTAACGTGGCCTTGTGTCTCTGACCTCCCTGCCAATTCATCTGCTGCTGTGATACCTCCCTGAGCACCTTGTTAGGAGGATAAAATGTGGCTGCAGATGTCGAGGAGCTGGCACGGACCTAGGACAGAACTCAGGTTCAATTGCACCAGTGGAGAAAGAGGCTGAGCCCCTCCAGGGGCCTCTGGAAGCAGTCACCATGCAGGGGGGCCTCTCTGCCCCCTGCCCTCTCCCTGCAGCCACACTGGCCAGTCCTTGCTGCCCTTGACGTCCCACCTCAGGAGTCCCTCCACGTGGGGAGCTCTTGCCCCAGGGACCTGCATGGCTTGCTGCCAGGGCCATTCAGCTCTCTGCTCAGATGTCTGTCTGGAGAGCACCTTGGTGGAGCCCACTGTCCCCCATGCCCCGTGTCTTTCCCCGGCTTTATGTTTCCCATGGCGCCTGGGTTGAGGCTGGGCCCTGCTCATTCGACATCCTCACGTGTGTGTGCATAAGCGTGTGGGGTGGGAACACAGAAGGTCTCTGCTTTTCCCCACAGTGTAGCTTCCATAAACGTGGCCTGAGCTTTAAAGCTCTCCCGGCCCATTATGAATATGAGGTTCATTCTTGCCCACCGGACTCCGAGTAAACACCAGACAGGAGTTTGGAAAGCCTGGGGGCACAGGGAGACTTTGCAAGGACATGGTGGCGTTAGATCTGACCTGGAAGCAGAGCTGGGCCCTGGGAAGGTGTTCGTGTGGTGGGGCTGTGGCCAGGTGAGCAAATATGGACAGACTCAGAGGCCTGACAACATGCAGAAGGCGCCTTCCTGAGCAGCGGACGGCCTGGGGCAGGTTGAGCCCCCTCCCCAGGGACAGGATTCAGAGGAGAGCGAAGGGCAGAGGGCCAGTGAGGGGCCACCGTCCTGGGCATTTCATCCCAGGCCAGGCCCGTCTCTCGATCTGTGCTTGGTGCTGGGAGGCCCCATTGCTCCCCTCCTTGCTTTCATGTTGACGGAAACGTTCCATGAGGGAATTCACATTTTATATGCCCTCAGTTGAACGTCCCCCACCTCGGAGCCTCTCAAACATCAGGACGGGTGTACACCCACTTATAATGTCCACGAAGAACTGGAGAATTGCTTAGTATGAAAAGGGAAATTTTAAATTTACTTAAAATTTAAATTTACTTAAAAATAAATAAAAATGAAGACACAACATAACAAAGCTTATGAGACTCAGGAAAAGCAGTGCACCTGAGGAAATTCATAGCCACTATTAAAAAAGAAGAAAGATCTCAAACCAATAACCTAAACTTCCACCATAAGACACTGGACAAAATAGAGCAAACTAAACCTAAACTAAACCTAAAACATGCAGAAACAGGAAATAACAAAGATCAGGGTGGAAATAAATGAAATAGAGAATAGGAAAACAATAGAGAAAAATCAATAAAACTAAAAGTTTGTGCTTTAAAAAAATTAATAAAATTGACAAACCTGTAGCTAGACTAAGAAAAAGAGAAAGTCTTGAATTGCTAAAATCATGAATGAATGAGGCAATCTAGCAACCCTACAAAATAAAAGGAAAACAAGGGGATGCTATGAACATGTGACGCAAACAGATCAGATAACTTAGATGAAATAACCAAGTATCTAAAGAGATACAAACTGCAGAGACTTACTCAAGAAGAAACACAAAGTCTGAATAATCCTAACACAGAGATTAAATCAGTAATAA